>NC_135661.1:38071096-38394429 GCF_964188315.1 Podarcis muralis | reverse complement strand
GCCGGCCTCGTTATCCAGTCTCAGAAATGCTGCTTAAGCCCCCCTCTGTATTCATCTCCCAAACAAGCATATGATTCCTTCAGCAATGCATCTCAGCTGAAACTTTACCCAAGTTGTAGTATGTAGTAAACTGGTCCGTCAACTCTTGTCTCTTTTTCTTTTCACTGTTCAAAGAGAGATCTGTCTGTTGCTACCTTAAAATCTTAGCAAAACACACATCTGGTAACTGCCCCTTCTCTTCTCCCCCCCCCCCCTTCATGTTTCCACTGGTTTTTCAGACTTCCTCTTGCGGTGATTTGGAGACTGCGCATCTGGATTTCTTAAACATACAAAGGAATTGCTGGAGCAAGCAAAAGCAGAGAGAGCCCTGAGGAAAGTTAAGATGTGTTGATAAGCAGCTGATGGGACCTTGTAACTCAAGACACTGACAGTGCCAAGCTCTTTACGAAGACAGGGCTTCAGGGAAATAATACGAATCGAAGCAAAATGAAGATGCACATCTCCTTCAGCTTTGCTGGTTGCATGCTTAAAATCCTGTTGATCCACATCTCCATTTTTCACCCAGCCTCAGCCCCACCACCACCAACTTTGAGGCTTTCAGAAGACGTACCAGGCAGAGAACTGATCCCATCACCCATCATAAAGTTTCCAGGGGACATTTCTCCAAAAACTGACAAAGAACTGGCATTGGTAAGTATGTGTTTGTTTGTTTGTTTGTTTGTTTGTCCCCCCTCCCCCACTTATTTCCCTTTGAATAATATTTTGCAGTGTCTGTCTTGCTAATTCTCTGATTCTCTGTAACCCAATAGCTGCTGGTTTCCATCTCTGAGGTTCCTGGGTGGGGAATAGGAGCTGGCAAAATTATCAGCTTTCAAAATGTTGAAGCAAGCTCTGTTTCCCCTCATAAAACTTTTAAAGTCAGGCCAGAAGTCTGTATTTTTGAATGGCTGCCCTCTGCCTCTGCAAACAAAGTTCATCAAATTGCTGAAGATTTAACAGGGGAAGGGGGGTGGCAGAATTGTATAGAAAGTAAACAGAGGTTTTTTTTAAAAAAAAAATGTTTATGAAGCATAGCTTAAGTATAGCCTGAAAGACAATTACTGTACACAGGTGGCTTTGTTTTTTAGCAGATATAATGACTAGTCTCGACCAAGATCTGCTTGAAGCAGTAACTGCCCCTTGAAGCTATTCTCAAACTATGTTCTATCACCATTTCTGAAGCTGCACTGAAAAAGTTAGGGAGGATGTCTGCTCTTAGACATTATAGTTAGTTACAGATTTATTTTGTCTGTGTTTATTTGATCTGTCATAAAAAGCGATCTTACAGAAATGAAGATTTTAGGGAAAAGGGAACCATGACATGTGCAATGCAATCTGATGCATTTAACTGAATTGTGCTCCATGGGGCTTACTCACAAGTAGATATAGTATCCCAGCCTAACAGGGTAACCCTATGGATGTTTACATGGAAGGAATCCCATTGATCTCAGTGGGGCTTACACACTAGTACTAAATATATCTTAGGCTGCAAGTCAGAGTGGTGCAGTGGTTAGAATGTCGAAATAGGATCTGGGAAACCAGGGTTCAAATCCACACTTGCTCATGAAGCTCATTGGGGCAGTTGCTGCCTCTCAGCCTAACCTATCTCATAGGGTTGTTGTTGGGAGAAAGAACCATGTATGACACCTGGAGCTCCTTGGAGAAAAGATGGAATAGAAATGCAATCAACCCATCTTTACAAGGGTGCAAGCCCCATTGAGCGTAATGGGACTTCCTCCTGAGACAGCATGCAAAGGTCTGTGCAGTTAGGGCAGGAATAGCCAATGTGGTACCATCCAGATGTTGCTGATCTCCCACCTCATCTTTCACTATTGACCATGCTGGCTAAGGCTGATGGGCATTGGGCCCCATCTGTACCATACATTTAAATAACTATCCTACCACTTTAAAGAGTCAAATATTTTCAGGTTCTAGACTGGCCCCACCAGGCCAGGCTGGTAACTGAGCTGTGCTAAGGAAAGGTCAGCATAAGGGCTGTTCAGGCTGGGACCTTGTTCAGGCTGGGACCTTGTCCGAGCAACAGGCTGTCTTCACCCTGGTGTGTTTCTGTGAATCCTTTGGCTCTGATTTCCTGGCTCTCCTTCAGACTCCTCAAAATGCTGGGTCAATTTGGGCTGCCTGAGCCCAAGCCCAGACACCATCACCACACAAATTGGCTTGAGTTGGTTTGGGATTCAGGCATTGGCTAAATCTGGTGCACAGCCCTACCACATTCCTTTGTGGGCGGCCTTCCAGGAGCCACATGCCAGGGTCAATGAAGATCAGGGGCAAAAGTGAGTAGTGCAATCAATGTGACTCTTACCTTCACACAGCTAGGTACATTCCAGCCATGCAAAAGTCAGTGTTTGCTACACCCACCCACATCACCTCTCCATCCAGGCATGATCATGCAATTCAAGCCAGGCTAAAGCACTGGAGGAGACTAAAGAGCATTGCTGTTGAGGGGTGTGGCTTTGGGCATGGCTGTCCCATCCTTGAGGAAGATACCCCAGGACATAGAATCTGCAGGCACCCACCCCTTGTCACTTCCAGGGCCCCACAAAATTGTGTGGAAGCCTATGGAAGATCTTGTGTGGCTCTCTTGTGGTCTTCCTGGAACCTGCAACCTCACAACCCTGGTAAGTGAGGCTTTGGCAGGGATGGCAAGCAGGGGTGAGAAGTGTGTGCACAGGGCAGCACCTTCCCATTTCTCCTCAGGATGTGAAATGGGAGGTGCTACCACTGGCTTTGGGAGAGGATACAGCTTAAGGAGAGCCCTGGAGTTGGTAGCCAACACTGTCTCCTGTGAAAGTGAGTTCCATAGTTCTTCACTGAGTGAAGAAATGCTTTCTTTGGGTACGGAAGTACTGTTGTTGAGCTATGGGCCCATCCAGACTGGGGGTGGTTATTTTTCGCAGATGTATTCTACAATATGTCATTGACACAATAAAAGTGCATCAGTGGGGGATTTATACTAGGTAGCCCACACACATCATTTTGCTTTATTTGTTGTTCTGCAATGCTTCCCCATTGTTGCCATTTGGTGGGACACACTTGCATGCTAGTGCAACTAAATTGGGATGAAACCACAACAACCCTAGTAACAGGATTTCAGTAGGAAGTTATAGGGTCGGGGGGAGAGGGGGTTTATTGGTTTGTTTTCTACTTGTTCTTATTTGTATTATATATCTTCTGGGGGGTTTTCTTGTATTTTTATGTTGTGAATCCCCCTGAGATTCACTGATAAAGGGCGGTATACAAATTTAATAAATAATAATAATAATAATTAATTAATTAATTAATTAATTAATTAATATAGGATATGCTGTGAAGCAGCATGTCCATGCCAAAACTTTTGCAGACACAAATGATATTGAGAGCAGGACCATGTATAATTACCCCAAGACCTTCATAAGCACCAATCATCATGGTGATGACCAAAGTGTATCTGGATGAACCCTACATAAGTCAACGTTGGCTGGAGTTGCAGGGAGTTGAAGTCCAAAACATTTGCGAGGCAATTTGCAAGGCATCAAGGTGGAGAAGTCTGGTGGAAAGCACAAAACTTAGCTTAGTGTTTGGGAGGTGGCTTTGGTAGTACAACACAACAGAGTTTTTCTGGACAAGTCTGGAATGTGAATCCCATAGCAAGTAGCTGTCTATTTGTTTAAGGAAGGGAGCATCTGGAGGGGACCACATCGATTGCTTCTGGCTTATGTTATAAAGCCAAGAAAAACATTACTGGGAGGTGGGCAGGGAGTAACACTGTTTTTCTGGCAACTGTTTGAAAAACAGAAGAATCCAGCCAGGCAAGCTTCCCCCCTCCTTCCCCTGGTGAATTGGCATGGCAACTCTAATCCCACCCACACTGTGATTAGCGGACTGTTGCCCTGATATTATCAGTGACTCGATTAAGGTGCAGAAAAGGACAGAGAAAATGCTCAGAGGGATGGGATACCTTCTGTACTTGGAGAGGCTAACAGCACAATCCTATGCAGGTCTACTCAGAAGGACGTCTGAGTATGGGGAAGCACTGTAACTCAGTGGTAGAGCATGTGCTCTGCATGCAGAAAGTCTCCAGTTCAGTCTCTGGCATCTCCAGGCAGGGATGGGAGAGACTGCCTGCCTGGAACTCTGGGGAGCTGATGCCACTCCTTGTAGACAATACTGAGCTAGACTGACCAAGGGTCTGACTCAGGACTCAGTTATACAGCTGCAAATAGAATGTTTTAAGTGTGTTGCAAAGTGCTTTATACAAATGTGACACTAGATGGCGATGCTGAGCTATGACAAATTCAATATATTTTTCAAAATGTTTGTTTAAAGCATTTTCACAGCATTTTTAATACGGTGGTACCTCGGGTTACATACGCTTCAGGTTACATACGCTTCAGGTTACAGACTCCGCTAACCCAGAAATATTACCTCGGGTTAAGAACTTTGCTTCAGGATGAAAACAGAAATTGTGCAGCGGCAGCACAGCAGCAGCAGGAGTCCCCATTAGCTAAAGTGGTGCTTCAGGTTAAGTACAGTTTCAGGTTAAGAACGGACCTCCAGAACGAATTAAGTACTTAACCCGAGGTACCACTGTATGTGTCTAGATTCTACCTCAGTATAAGGCAGCATTATTTGTTCCTATCTTCAGCTGTACTGAGTGGGCTTACTCCCACATAAGTGTGAATTGGGTTGCAACTTAAAGTATTTGGAACTTTCAAGTTTAGGCTGTGGTGGGTGGGTTGGTGGAGAGAGAAATCCACTCAGTTTCACATTTTAATGCAAACCTACCTAATGTGAAATACAAGCCAGTGCACAAAATGCAGTTATATTTTGAAATTATGTGATGCGGTTCTCAGGCTGAAAACCATGCACGAGGAAGCACAGGTGGAGAGCTGTACAAATATGCATGGGTTCATGAAAATAATGTACCAAATGCGTTGTATTAGGGAGAAATTGCCTGCAAAAAGGTAAGAGATGGGGAAAATGCATATTAAAGTGCATATTAGCAGGGATGTGCACGAAAATGTGGTTAAATAAACATATATAATTGGGACACACACGCGCGCACACACTGATATAGAATTGAGGCAAACTGAGCCTAACAACTTCTGGAGGGCACCAGCTTAGCTACATCTGCTGTCGGTTTTTGAAATCTGCATGAGCATCATCAAGCATGAGCAATAATTCTGACCCCTATTTCCCCCTCATGCTAATGGGAATGCAGACTAGGCCCAGCCCTGTTTAGACTCTCAGGCCCTGTTAACTACTCCCCTCCCCACCACACTTTTCACCTACCATCACATGTACTTGGACCTTGAATGTTAGTTACATTCATTTATATGCTTTGCTAGTGACAAGTACAACTTAAAGTGTATAGTCCATTGTGTCCAAAACCCTTGCAAACATGTCCACAATTCATTGTTCCTTT
This sequence comes from Podarcis muralis, assembly GCF_964188315.1. Taxonomy (NCBI): domain Eukaryota; kingdom Metazoa; phylum Chordata; class Lepidosauria; order Squamata; family Lacertidae; genus Podarcis; species Podarcis muralis. Next base: position 38,388,965 of record NC_135661.1, on the reverse strand, counting down.
AGAAATATTTACCAGCTCACCTATTCACACATTTTCATTATGTGTGTGTGTATGTGTGTAACAGCTTAACAATTCCCATCTACAAAAGCTGCCCTCTCTGGTCACCTTGAAATAATTCCTTCTCACCACTGGTGAGTCATCCAAACTTCATCGAAAGCCTGTTGTGACTGATTGTGCTGCTCTCCTTTCTTTTTGGTTGAAGCAATACCTCAACAAGTATTATGGGTGCCCGAAAGACAACTGCAACCTCATGGTGCTGAAAGATACCTTGAAGAAAATGCAGAAATTCTTTGGGCTTCCTGAAACTGGAGAACTGGACCAAAACACCATAGATACAATGAAGAAACCCCGTTGTGGCAATCCGGATGTGGCCAATTATAATTTCTTCCCGAGAAAACCAAAATGGGAGAAAAATCTCGTCACATACAGGTATGCATACATACAATCAGGCAAAACATTCCATGTTAGGGTGCAATCTTAACCTCACTTATCTGGGAGCAAGTCCCATTGAGTAGACAGGCATCATACCTTGGTTTTCCCAAGAAGGAAGCCATTTTATAACTTCTAGCAGTTTAGCAAGGCCTTCTCACCAGCTAACTTTGGAGGGGGGAAGGAGATCTATCTATCAGATTCACTGGTCCCAAGCTGTTTATTTATTTATTTTATTTATTTAAATTTTTTATTCAAAATTTTCTAAACATTTATCCTCCAACACATATAACCCCATCCCCAACAATACAATAAACAGACAAAAAAGAAAAAACAACAACAAAGAAAAACATACAGAAAAGAAGAAAAAGTTATAACATCATCGTCAATTTCTTACTTTCCTCGCTTTTGGACTTCCTCACGTCTTTCGTTCCCGCTTTCCAAATTTATAAAATTCTAGACAGCAAATTATCACCTTGTTTCAATTTCTTAGTTATGTTTTTCCCATATTATGTCTTCCAATTTTAAATTTGTTTTCCAAAGTCTTAAATACTTAGATATGCATAATATTAACCAGTAGATTTACTTATTCTCAAATCTCATCTATTCTCAAACTCTTGTCAACTAATTTACTGATGCCACCTTTATCCTTACTCTTACATCATCTTAACATTCATACAGTTTACAATGTTTTTGTAGATAGTCCTTAAATTTCTTCCAATCCTCTTCCACCACTTCTTCTCCCAGGTCACGGATTCTGCCAGTCATTTCTGCTAATTCCATATAGTCTATCAGTTGCATCTGCCATTCTTCCAGCGTGGGCAAGTCTTGAGTTTTCCAGTGTTTAGCTATGAGTATTCTTGCTGCTGTTGTTGCATACATGAAAAATGTATAATCCTTCTTTAACACCCTCTGGCCAACAATGCCCAAAAGCAAGGCCTCTGGTTTCTTAGGGAAGGTATATTTAAATACCTTTTTCAACTCGTTATATATCATTTCCCAGAAAGCCTTAACCCTAGGACAAGTCCACCAGAGGTGAAAGAACATTCCTTCAGTTTCTTTACATTTCCAACATTTGTTATCAGGCAAATGGTATATTTTTGTAAGCTTGACTGGGGTCATGTACCACCTGTATATCATTTTCATAATATTTTCTTTTAAGGCATTACATGCCGTGAACTTCACACCGGTGGTCCATAACCTTTCCCAGTCAGCAAACATAACATTATACCCAATGTCCTGTGCCCATTTTATCATAGCTGATTTGACCGTTTCGTCTTGTGTATTCCATTTTAACAGCAAGTTGTACATTTTGAGAGAACCTTAGTTTTGGGTTCTAACAGTTCTGTTTCTAACTTTGACTTTTCCACCTGGAAACCTATCTTTTTGTCCATATTAAAAACCTCTTTAATCTGAGCGTAATGTAGCCAATCTCTCACTTTATCTTTTAGTTTTTCCATACTCTGCAACTTCCAAAGGTCTCCATCTTTTTCTAATAATTCCCAATATTTCGGCCATTTGGCCTCCATATTGGGTCTTTTCTGGGCCTTAGCTTCCATTGGTGACAGCCACCTTGGGGTCTTATTCTCTAGTAAATCTTTGTATTTTGTCCATACATTAAATAATGCTTTCCTGACAATATGGTTCTTGAAGGCCTTATGGACTTTAGCCTTGTCGTACCACAAATATGCATGCCATCCAAAAGCATTGTTAAAACCTTCCAAATCTAGGACATCAGTGTTTTCAAGAAGTAGCCAGTCTTTCAGCCAGCAAAACGCTGCTGCTTCATAGTACAACCTTAAGTCTGGCAGGGCAAACCCCCCTCTTTCTTTAGCATCAGTTAATATTTTAAACTTAATTCTGGGCTTTTTGCCCTGCCAGACAAATTTCGAAATGTCTCTCTGCCACCTCCTGAAACACTCCATTTTGTCCATAATCTGTAGGGTCTGAAACAAAAACAACATTTTTGGCAATACATTCATCTTTATAACAGCAATTCGACCCAAGCTGTTTAAAGCCTTACAAGTCCACATGAATGTCTTAAAGCTAGCTTGGTTAGCAAACCAGCAGCCAGTATGCTTGTAATGATAATATTATATTGATTTGTTCTTGTTCTTATTATGTATTTTCTGTTCTCATTTTGTATTTTTATGTTGTGAACTGCCCTGTGATCTTCAGATGAAGGGCAGTATACAAATTTTGATGATGATGATGATGAGAGACAGAGAGAGATAAAAAAATGGAAGTAGATTTGTAAGAGTAGTTTCAAAACATCTCCTCCTCTTTGCTTCAAATGTATAGGAGGAAAAGCAAAGCATGAATGGGTTACCTCTGAGACGCCAGTGTTGTACAGGACAAAGCAAGCCTGGGGTGCAATGTAGCTTTCCCAGAATTGAAATCTCAACACTAAGAGATGTCCTACTCTTTACACAGCTGGAGCAATCCTAACCCTCAATATTCATCATTAAAAAGAGGGGGAGCATCTTTGGCCTTTATTCTAGAACACCATGAGTTCTTCTGGGAGAATAATGGCTATCCCTTTCTTTCAAATGCTGTTGTTCCATACAACTCCACAGAACAAAACACCACAGGCTCCACTTTGTCTGCCTCTCTCTCCTTCTGCTTCTTAAAAAATAAAATAAAATAAATGTAGTTTTTTTTAATCTGGCACTTTGAGCTGGAGAGATTAACCCCACATCCATGTTATGCCTGCAGAAAGAAAGCCGAACCAAAATTACCCTGCGATCTGGACAGCAAATAGTTTAACAAGCACTTCATCGTCCATTAAAGTCTGGAGGGATAAGTCTTAGGCGGAGGAAGTACAGCAGGGCTCTTTTAATGATTTCCATATCTATTTAAGTCCTGTGGCTCAGCTTTTTAGTGTGTGCATCTTTTTCCAGTGCCTCGTGCAGACAGTGTTGCTGGCCAGAAATTAATAATGGCACACAAGCAAGGTTGTGTGTGTGAGAGAGAGGGGGGGGGCTGCAATTCTGTTCAGACTTATTTGGGAATAAGCCCCATTGAACACTGTGGAACTCGCTTAAAAAAACCCCCAAAGGATCAGGCTGTACATTTCGTAGGAACTTTGGCTTAAAGCAAGGATGGGGAACATCTGTGGTCCTCTAGATGTTGTTGGGCTACAGCTCCTGTCATCTCTGAATTTGGGCTTCTTGGGAGTTGGAGTCATTTGACATATGAATAGCCACCACCAGGTTCTCTATCCCTGGCTTGAAAGGCTGCTTTATGCTTTCTTTCAGGAGCATTTTAGGGACACGATCCAAGCTTTGGGTCTTTTCTATTAAGCCACAGATCCCCTGAGTTTCTCTTCCTTTAAACACTTTAAAAGAAATTGTTTAAAGGGGTTGCTACTCATGGTGCAAATTGCCATGCCAGTGAGATCCAAGGTACCCCACTATCTTAATTTGCACATATAAACTAGTCCTGGACCTCTCCAGGTGGACCCAATCTGGCACAACCTGTTCAGGCCAAATCCCAGGTCAACCCCAATCTGCCCAATTTGCTTTTGGATTTGGCTATACAATAGCTGGTTCACAGCTCTAGTAATATAACCACCACCACCACCACCAGCAGCAGCAGCAGCATTACAAGAACACTGTGCAACAAGGAATTAGAACAGACGTTAATCCTTCACACACATACCCCCCCCCCAAATGATGAGTCTTATGTTAAAAGACTGATTAGTTAGCTATAGGGCTCTTTGTATTACTTTTGCTGCAAGAGACTTAATGTGGCTGCTATCCCTTGGGGGATTTTCTCCAACTGATCCATACCCTTCTCTGTTTTCTCACCCCACCCCACCCTACTTTTATTGTGAAGGATTTTAGGCTACACCCCAGATCTGGACTCAGAGACTGTGGATGATGCTTTTGCCCGAGCCTTTAAAGTCTGGAGTGATGTCACACCACTGGAGTTTTCCCGAATTCATGATGGTGAAGCAGATATCATGATCAATTTTGGACGATGGGGTAAATATCTCCATAGAGCATTAAGGATAAGAAAACCTGAGGGACAATACAGCTCTCTGTCCATTTCTGCCTTCTCCCTTCTGTATCTATGTTGGTCTGCACAGGGGATTTATTACCTGGTACTTTACCCTTTCCCACCAGCTCTCTTCCAATGCATGAACAGCAATACATTCAGGAGATCTAGGTATGTAGACCACCCACCCACAGAGCACTTGACTGGACCAGTCCAATAGCATATATATAGTGCACTTCAGAACTGTTCAAATTCACCTGGTACAGTCATTATCTCAGTTGTCCTTACTTAGAACCCTATGAGGGAGGTCAACAATACTATTGTGCTTGAATTGCTGAAGCTGACAGAACATCAGGTAGCAGAACTAGGAATTCTCTCAAGGGGAAAGGAGAAAAGAGTAGGGCCAAGAGTGGTTTGGGGTGGCTCTGAGGGCTGTTCAGAACAATTGGGGGCAGGTTTGGAGGCCATGACCAGTTCAAAACCACCATTGGTGGGAGAGTGACAGCCACTCCTGTCTTTGAGGCCCTCCAGACAGGTGGGGCATTTTTTGTGGGTGTCTTCTGCAACATGTCTTTGATGCAATAATAAGGCATCAGTGGTGGATTTATACTGGGCGTCATTCCACTCTATTCATTGTTCTGGATTGCTTCTCTGGTGTCCATCCATTGTTGCCATTTGGAGGAGGACCATAGTGCAACAAAAGCAGGATAATACCACCACCACCCTGGAACATTTGGGGTAAAAAAAGTTACAGGATTTCAGGACGAAGCTAACAGGACATGTATCAATTGGAAATGAAGCAGTATCTCTGCCTTGAAACATCTGCATGCTCAAACAGGACTGAAAGTGAGATTGCCTAAAGCTGCCCTGATGCCATCCTGACCACAAATCCTCATGAAGGAACAATGAAAAAGGATATCTGGAGGGGCTTTTATTTCAGCTGACCTGAATGTGGGCACTTGGGCACATGCAGACATATTAACCCAACCAGGCCCATTTTGTTTGTTTGGTCCATTACAATGGCATCATAGAATTGATTATTTGGAAGGGATCTGGTTGTCCACTGTGAGAAAAGGATGTTGGGCTAGATGGGCTTTTGGCCTGAACCAGGAGGGCTCTTCCTATGTCATTAAGTCTGCTCCATTCTTCTGGGATTCTGCCCTTCTATCCCTAGGAAAGAGTTTCACTTCTCAGCTATGCTCTGCCAGTGTGTCTCCAGCTGGCCTTGCTCTAACCTAAGGTACACATAGCTGAGAACTCAGGGTTTGGATGGGAGCATCTGACATTTGTTTCCAATGGCAAGGGATCAAACCCAGAAAGTCCTCAGTGATGCAAAAGTGGTCACCGCAGGCAGTGTCATTGGCCAGGCTGCTGGTGAGAAACTGATTAATAACAGGGTTATGCCCTTGCCAGGAGGTTGCTTTTCCAAGAAAAGCTTTCTGTGAAATAACGGGAGAAGCCAAGAACTCGGCCTTCACCCGAGGAGGAAGGAGAGACTTGAAATGACTTGGTGCAGAAAATACACACAGCTCTATTCATAGACACCCAAGGGGAGGGAGGGAGGGAGGGAGAGAGAGAGAGAGAGAGAGAGAGAGAGAAAGAGAGAGAGAGAGAGAGAGAGAGAGAGAGAGACCCTGAATAGCTCCAAGGTAGAACATCTGCTTTGTATGCATAAGGTTCCAGGTTCAGTTTCTGGCATCTTAGTATAAGCCAGTTTCCTATGTTGGTGGGGAGACCACAATAAAAAAGGCAAAAAAGGAAAATGCAGTGTTTATTTATATATTTCAGAGGTGTGTTTTCCCGCTACTGCCAATAGGTCCCAGAGAAGATTTTTCATCAATAAAATGTAAATCAGCACAAGAGATTAAAAATCAAATATAATAAAAAGAATTCCTTAACTCACAACGCACACGAAGTAAAACAGAAAGGGAAGCATTAAATGATTCATCAGCCCATAAAAAATTGTAGAAAAAAACAACCTAGCTATTTTAAAGAGGGCATGATTATTCAACCATTTTAGATATTTGTTTTCCTGTATTTAATGCCACTTGATTTCTTCTTTCTTCTGCAGAGCATGGTGATGGGTATCCTTTTGATGGCAAGGATGGTCTCCTGGCTCACGCCTTTGCCCCTGGGCCTGGGGTTGGTGGGGACTCCCATTTTGACGATGATGAGCTTTGGACTTTGGGTGAAGGACAAGGTATGGCAGCTGCTGATGGATTCAAAACATCGCTGAATGTCGACTGTTACCAGAAAGACTGGACAGCAAAACAGTGTAGATCAGCCTTCCCCAACCCAATACTATCTAGATGTTGTTGGAGTCCAGCCCCCACCATCCCTGACCATTGACTATGCTAACTGAGGCTGATGGGAATTGGAGTCTAAAATACACAGAGCACACCAGGTTTGGGTAGGCTGGTGTAGATTTAGGGCTGATCCCTCAGAATTACCTTCAGGTGACCATTGGCAATGTTGGCTCAGGATGATAGGCGTTGGAGTCCAGCAACATTTTCATATGCTAATATTTAGGAACTTATGCAAAATACTATAATTTAAATGCATCTCACACCAGAGTGGGGAAGATTAGAACCAGGTGAACGGTGAGCACCAGCTCCCTTTGCTGTCCAGGCAATAAATGTTGATGGGCAACTTCAAGGCATCTGAAGGCAGGAGTAACTCACCTAGTTGGCTCCTTGCCTTCTGCCCTGCCAGTCTTGAAGGGCTGAAGCCAGCACTGCCACTGAGCAATAGCCAATGTCAGGAAGGCATCAGATAAACAATAAAATATTGTTTTTTTAGTGGGTCACATAAGGTCTTCACAGATTATCTTACATTAAACAGCTTCTACTATTTAAATGTATTTCCAGATGACTCTCCTGTAGTTCAATGTCTAAGCAAGTTCTGCTTTTAGCTACAGTGTTCTTTGACACCCCGCTCTAGAAATTCTGCTGAGAAACTCACATTTATATTTTGACCCCTCCTGACAGAGTCTCTCTTCTTTCCCTTTCAAGTTGTTAGAGTGAAATACGGCAATGCAGATGGGGAATTCTGCAAATTCCCATTCCTGTTCAATGACAAAGAATATAACAGCTGCACTGACGCAGGTCGGAGTGATGGATTCCTTTGGTGTTCGACAACATACAACTTTGATGCGGATGGCAAATATGGATTCTGTCCCCATGAATGTAAGTTGACTGACAGAAGCAGAGAGCTGTGCTTTGTTTTAATTTGGAAGCATATTGTGGCCTTTCCCAGATGACATGTATGATGTCATTTAGTTTCTCATTGGAAATATGGGGTCAATGGTTGTATCAGTGTGCCTCCAATTGTGTAAGCTGGCCAGGTCCCTCCCATGCAAAATCCCTTTGGAGACATCAGAGTGCTGGTCTGGACATGATAGTTTTGGGGTGCACTTGTGGTATCATAGTGCTTTAAATAGAAGGTACAAATGTGGCTGAAATCTCACCGCTATGAACATGAAACCAATCAGCTTTTTGCGTTTAAGATTTTTGCCCACTCCATCCCAGATATTTAGCAAAACTAGAAAAATGACGTATTTAATCTTGTTTTGTTTGTTTGGTGTTGTTTTTCCAAGGCTATGTTTCCCCATAAGCTTGCCACAGAAGGGGATTCCCACCATAGGTGATAAGATGTCCCCTGGTGTACTCCAAGAAGCCAAAAAATTAGAGACAGGCTCTTACTCAGTGGTCGGCAAGGCTTACTGGGCATGGGCTGGATCATTCCCGTGGAGATCCTCCGTGGGCCGGACCAGTGCAGTGCTACACTGCAAATCGCTTCTGCGCATGCCCAGATGTCAAAAATCACGCCTGCGCAGAAGCGATTTCCGGTGCTGCAGACATGCACAGATGCAATTTCCGGGGTCTGGGCATGCGCAGAACCGATTTCCGGAGCCGTGGAAGAGAGTCCCCACGCCACTTTAGTGCAGCACGCAAGGACTCGCCGAACGGGCGTCTCGGTTTGGGATTGGCTCATGGGCTGGTTAAATGACCCTCATGGGCCACTTCCCGTTTACTGGAGCATTATGCCAACAACATATAATTTGGACTTGGGAATCCCCGCAACTGGTTTTCTGAGGCAAAACTCTTTCGGCAGTGGTGTTGCTAGTAGCCATGATGGCTATGTACTCATGGATAGTTTTATCCCCTGTGAATTTATCTACTCTCTTTTTAAAGCCTTCCAAGTTGGTGGCCATCTTGTGGCAGTGTATTCCCTTGTTTAAGTATGCACTATGTGCAATGCTTAAATTTGTCTGGTCTGAATCGCTCACCATCGAACTTCACTGGATAACCTGAATTTCTAGTATTATGGAGAGGGAGAGGGAGAGAGAGATTACTCTTGGCTTGCTCTTTAATTCTTTTTTAAACTAGAATGGGTGGAATTTGAACCACTTGTATTCAAAGCATGCATTCTGCCACTCTCTGCTCGGGGAAGTGGGTCTGGAACCTGAAGAATAGCGGTGCTAGCACATCACACTAATAAAATCTCTGCGAAATAAGAGCAATGCTTTATCTTGGGCAGGTACCAGGAAATAGACCCTACTCATTGTAAGTACAGTAGAAAAATATGAGATGCGCTTTGATGAGTTGCATGTGTCCACTTCCATATTGTAAGACAAGAATTATAGAGCTCTTATCGGTCTCAGAGATATAACTGTATGTTGCCAAAGATAGGAAAAGTGAGATGAGACCATTAGATCCCAGTTATCTTCATTCTGCCACATTTTGTTGTACGGGAAACCTTGAAGCTTTCAGAGGCAGAAAATGATTTTTAAGCTCAGCAAATATCTTGGGGCTTTTCTTCTTCTTACAAAGCTCTTCAAGCTGCCCAGTTTTTAAGCAGAGAAAAACTGACGCTCTATACTTTGAGAAACCGCACATTCAAATACTGAGGGGAAAGTTCTGTGGAATCTGGCAAGCTGAGCTTCTATTTGGTTCCTTGCTCTTGCTAGCTGTGGATATAGAAAGCCAAGATTTACAGACAATTTCTCTCTTTGAAATTTGGAAGGAATTCTTAAAGGGGAAAAACTTGTTCACAGATTGTAAAATTGGTGCGGTCTGTTGTTCTCAAGCCAGGATGTCAAATGTGGAGACAATTTTTAGGAAGGAGGAAAGTTAGATGCTAAATATATATGTATCTACTTTCTCTCTGCCAACACGCTTCGCTCTTCCTAATAAAATATCTCTCTGGCTGGTCCTGTAGTAGGAAATGATGTCCCTGTTCTCTTCCAGCATAATGTCCTTCTATTTCTTATACACTAGCAGCATTGCCAGATCCCTTAAATGTCGAACCTGACACTTGGGAGGTGCAGCCTTGGAGCTAAAAGGTGATGCTTGGCAGAATTGGGGGTGGAGACTGTGAGAAAAGGTGCAGCCTAGTGGTACATGAGGAGCACAGAAGGTTGGACCATGCCTTGTACCAATGTACCACCTACTAAGCTACCAGGAAATGACTCAGCACAAACAATACAGAGAGAGTTTGAAGGAGAATGCAAGCTATTACTCCTGCTTGATTCTTAATGATAGCTCACACCACCTGAAAAACGGCTGACACCTCCAAATGAGGCTTGTGGATGAGGTGAGGTGGAGAGAATTTCAGAAGCAAAGAAGTAGCTTGCTCACTTGAATCTTTCCACTCATCTTGATAGCCTTCCTCCATCTTCCATGGAGGCAAATCAGTGGCATTATCACAGTTCAGGTACACATTCAGGCAGGCAAAAGCACCTGAGGAGGATGCAGAGCAGGGTTGGTGAGTGTGTGGTCTTGGAAGAGAGGCATGGTCAGAAGAGGCCTAGGGACAAGATAGAAAGCCCTGTGGAGCCACATCTGGTTCTCAGGCCTGAGGTTCCTACCTCTTTTTAAATACTAAACCCCATGGCCCTTATGTTTCAAATGAGCACCTTCCAGCTTGCATCCTGACCGGGACAGAGTGACTTCTTTCTTTATGCTTCTCATATCATTAAAGATTTCTCTGCTGTTCACACAGCAAAGAAGGCTAAAGAAAATGGCAGAAAGACAAAGGACTGTTTGACTTTTCCCTGTGTCTTCCTGTGTCAGCCAGGAGCCTACAGTCACTCCAGGATGAAGCAACATTGTACTCAGTTTCCATATGTTTGTGATGGATTTGGGTTTGTTTTTTTGCAACTTGTACATGGCTAATAAAATGTGCCTTTGAAAATGTGGAGGCGTACAGCTGGAAGGAGCTTAAGTGGAAAGCAAGTGACTCATCTTAGCTCACTCATCTTTTTTTGTTTGCTCCAGCAAAGATACTTTGCAGAAAAGGAATTAAAACACAGGCCTTTGGATAGCATTTCTTCTCCTGGAACTGCTTTGCCCTAGATCAGGAAAAGTGGGGAACCTCAGACCCAGGGGCCAAAAGTGGCCAACTTGTGAGCAGAGGATTCCCTCCTGTGGTGCATTTGAGGTCTTCCCTTGGTGCTTCCCTCTCTGCCCCATTGGTCATTGAGCTGAAAAAGAAAGTTGAGAGAGTGACTCTTTCCCACTTTCCCTTTCAGTTCTGTGTGTGTTTCAAAGCTCAGAAGAGCCTTGGATCTTACTTTTGCCCAGATCTCTTGGGAGAATCTGTGCGTGCACGTGCACGTGCGCGCGCGCGCACACACACACACACACACACACACTTTCTCTCTTTCTGTCTCTTGGAAGGGAGTTGATCTGAGGGAGAGAAATGATCAAAGGACGTGCTGCCCACAGCATTCACTCCAAAATCCAAATGTGCCTACATTGAACTAAAAAGGTTGACATCCTCTGGTCTACAGTGTTTAACTGGACTTCCTGGCAGACCAAGAATGATTCATGGGCTGCAGGTTCCTCGCTCCTAGAAGGTTGCAGGTCCAATCCTGGACAACCACTCTCAGTCAGTGTCAACTGTGCAATGGTAGCAGCTTTCCAGGGTTTCAGGCAAAAGTCTTTGCCAGCAGTACCTGGAGATACCAGAGACTAAGCCTGGGACTTTCTGCACACAAGGCACACACTCTACCATTGAGCTTGCATCAAGTTATATAGCAGCAAATCCAGAAGTGCAGGATCCCTTCATCATTGTTGCAGGCTGGATTATACAGCTTTCTAAGATGATAGAATAACCTTACAATTATACAACAGTAAGGGGTGCATTGCAACCATCAATGCAGATCCCCATGTGTTGCCTTTCAGCTAGATCTACTATTTTCTGTGCATGTACATGGGCAAATGTTTTTGAGTGCTCCAATATCATCTTTTGGGGTGACTTGAGTTGTGTTTTTCTTGAAGTTCCATGGTATGTAATAGAACTTGTGCACTGTCCTTGTGAAACAGAAGCACCTTGTGTTTTCAGTGTTCTTAAATGTTTAGCTTTGGAGCAGACAGAATAACCCTGTGGTGACCCCAGGAGTCAATCCTCAGTAGCTGATTTACCTCCTTTCACTCTGATTGGCTCCAATCAGAACAAAGAGTGAGAATACTTCTTCTCAGTGGCTGCAAAGCTCCCCTTTCATGCTGATTGGGCAGCTCTAGGAGATGGGGACCCTACTGCAGAAGTAGTAATAGGTCTTGGCCTCATCACTGATTCCAGACCACTATACCTCTGGCCACGTAGCCACATGTGCAGTGGATTAAAGCACAAATGATATCTTCCAAAAGTTTGAAATGTCTCCCTCCTTCTTCTGCAGTGCTATTCACAATGGGTGGAAATGGTGATGGGCAGCCGTGCAAGTTCCCCTTCAAATTTCAAGGCAGCACCTATGATAGCTGTACCACGGAAGGAAGAACAGATGGATACAGATGGTGTGGGACCACTGAAGATTATGACAGAGATAAGAAATTTGGATTTTGTCCAGAGACAGGTAGAGTCGCTTTGCTATTGCATGGGTAGATTTATGCCAATGAAAGCAACCTCTCCCCTATGACATTGGTGGCTGTGTGTTAATGTTTCTTAAATCGTTACTCTTCTTTTGGAGAGAGGACCTTTTCAGGTTTCTTAATCTCCTAAGGATGGGAGGATGGAAAGAAGCAGTTGTTACTTTTTCATGCCAGATGATGATGTATGGTAGTGGTGGCAGGTGGCCTTTGGGACTGGTGGGGTAGAAGGCCCAGGGACCACTAGTAGGTGGCGCTAGAGCCAATGACGGGCATAACCAGAGTCATCTTGCTCCCTGCTGAGTTCTGCAGGGGCAACACTGCAAAAAATAAGATGTGGGTAAACTGAAGGAACCAAAAGCTGAAACAAACTAGAATTCCAGGAGCACAGACAGAATGGCAGAGTGAATCCACAAAATAATGAAGAGACTGAATGGGAAAGGGAGACATCAGCTCTTATTTTTGCTTCTTCTTTTCTGCAGCAATGTCAACGGTTGGTGGAAACTCTGAAGGAGCACCCTGTGTTTTTCCTTTCATATTCCTTGGGAATAAGTACGAGTCCTGTACCAGCTCTGGGCGTCAGGATGGGAAGATGTGGTGTTCCTCAACTAGCAACTATGACGAAGACCGCAAGTGGGGATTTTGTCCAGATCAAGGTAGCTCTTTTCCTCATATTTATTATTTGATTTACATCCCGCTTTTTCTCCAAGGAGCTCCCAGTGGCACACATGGATCTCCCTCTCTTCATATTATCCCCACAATAACCCTGTGAGGTAGATTAAGCTGAGAATTTGTGACTGGCCCAAGGTCACCCAGAGAGCTTGAACCCAGGTCTTCCAGATTCTAGTCTAACTCCCTAACCACTACACCACACTGGCTGTCATATATGCATACTAGCTTCAGTTCTCTAAAGTAGGAATTGGGGGGTGCACAATCACTCTAGTTCCAACATGGATAGGGATAAATTCAACACAGTTAGCATTTAAAGGTGAACCTACATATCTTGACCTTTCTCAAACAATATAGAAATTGAATCAATGTCATCCTTCAATATTTGCACTTCTCTGAATTTTGCATTGTGGTTCTCCCATCATGTAATATATACAAAAATGCCAATGCAGGGGGTAAAGTGTGCATACATATGCATATCTTTGTAAAAATAACATACAAAAATATATTGGGGGAAATTACTTTGCAAAGATATGTATTCTATATTAGGCAAAATCACACACAAATGTGTGCGTTAGGAAACATTTGGAATAAAATGGTGGTGGAAACTGAGGTGGAAATATGGAGAACTGAACTTAAAAGTTGCAAAATGAGAAACAAAACTGCTGGTCTCCTCCCACCCCTAGGGAAGAAATAACAGGGCTGCCCTCTGGGGTCTCCCGGGCTCTACACATGCCTGGAATGATTCAGAGGGGGGGGGGCATTTTGTGATTCACCTCAGGTGCCAAAATGTCTTCAGCCAGCCCTGCTTGTGGACATTCCACTATGTCTCTGTGTGAATTTGGTTAGGATGATTCCAGGGGTTCCAGGGAAATCCTAAAAACAATATGCATCTTAAAACAGTCACCTGAGCAAAAAAGCAAATTGAAGTGTACCTATGAAGCACACAGAGAGTTGTTCTGCATTCCCTCTTCTTCTTAGTCTTGCTTTTAACAGCATATAGCTGCTTGGAACAGCTTCTGAATGTGGCACCTCAACAACAACAGATAAAAATTATTTAAAAAATAGTGCAGGAAGTGACTGTGCACTATTTTCTTCTCTTTTATTGTACATACAACCCTCATGCTTTATGGCTGGGTGCAGCCATTTTGCTGTGCATACAACCCTCCCTCCTCTTAAACATGTTGGTCTTGGGGGAAGCTTGCAAAACAGATTGAAGGTCCAGATTGTGGTTACGTTTGTCCTTGGTGAATCAAAACATCTCACTTAGGCACTTCTCAGAAATACGACCTAGAATATTATGCAGAATAGATTGCAAAACAGCAAAACATAAAACAAATGAGTTGCCTTCACAACAGGAAGAAGAGTTGTCTCATGAAATTTCCTAAGTGATGACCTTTGAAGAGAGGAACATAGGCAGCATTCAACTGAAGGCCAGAACAAAGTTTACAAGCAGATGTGGTCACATGTGGTTATTTCCATATTAAATTGAACCCTGCTTTTTTGGTAATTCTGATAATGTGGAGTGAACCTATACATGTTTCTTGTTGTTGCTGCTGCTCCTGCTGCTGTTCTCATTCTTCTTCATTATTCCTTGCAAAATTACAACATACAATGTTAAAAACAGTTAAAACCAATTTCAGTCAAGAAAATAGGGTGGGTCCCAAAATATACATTTATCAAAGGCCATGGTAAAGAGATTATATTCAACATCTGACACAAAATACACAATGAAGGTGCCAAATGCACCACCATGGGGAGGGAATTCCACAGCTTAGGGGCCACTACCAAAAGCGTATGTAGGGAAGGAGGTGGTCCTTCGGATATTTAAGGCCTAAGCTGTTTGTGTATGTCAGAGGCCAGGGCACAACACAAGATCCCACTCTGCTTTCCACACTCATTCAAAGATTTCTGAAAAGAAGCTATAACAGTTGAATGATACTGTAACTGCAATGGCACCTCTTTTCCTTTGTGCCAACAGTGCAGTGTCACCTGTCCCCGGGCTTTCTTTGCTGAACACCTGGAATATTTTTAAACATTCCATAGCACCTCAGAAGCTTTGCTAGCACAGCTAGGCTATGTCTGATTTCAGTACACAGAAGCCGGATCTCTTCCAACCCCTAGTAGCAGAGCTTTTAAGGAATAGTCAGATTGGCTCTGCAATTAAATATAGAGATAGCATTATGTTCAAGCTGCCCCAAACCCGGTTTGTTTTTCTTTCAGGCTACAGCCTTTTCCTGGTTGCTGCTCATGAATTTGGTCATGCCATGGGACTAGAGCATTCTGAAGATCCTGGAGCACTCATGGCCCCCATCTATACCTACACCAAGAACTTTCGGCTTTCCCAGGATGACATCACGGGAATCCAGGAACTTTATGGTAATGTTTCCACTTGTCCAAAACACATGTACTACATTTTGGCATATAGCAGAACACATACTGTCCAAAGAAGCTTAGCTGATACAAAACCCCCTGAGACATAGGTATTCTACCTGCCAGGCTGCTACAGATAAGACTGAATATCGCTTGCCACAGGGTTGGCCCTACCATTAGGCTGAGTGAGGCAGACTCCTTGGGCAGAGAATGCTGAGGGGCAAGAAGCAGTGACAAGGTGCTGGAGGACAGATCTGCGTGCCTTTCATTCTGCCGTGGGGCCCATAGGCTCTCAGTTGCAATGGACGTATGAACCCAGGGACATAAGAAGTTGCCTTATACTGAGTCATACCTTTGGTCCATCTAATACAGAGTGATGGCAGCTCTCCAGGGTTTCAGACAGAGGACAAACCAAGCCCTACCTGGAGGTGCTGGGAGTGGAACCTGGAGCTTTCTGAATGCAAAGAAGATGCTCTGTCACTAAGCTGCAGCCCTTCTTTTTACCACTGGATCATGCTGCCCCATTTCCAATGCTAACATAAGATACAACTGCCAGTCTGGTCAGCTTCTGTCTATGGAGCAAGGGAGTAGTCATTTGTCCTTTGCCTCATGATTCAAATGGTCAACCCTTTCCATCCACCTCTATTTGTTGCCCTGATCCTCAGGCACTACATTTTACTTTCACCAGAAATAAATTTGGAAATGAAATTGTGTTGTTGTCCTCTTGTTGACATCTCCTTTTTAAAAAAGGAATAATCACATTAAGACCTCATTCCTTTATCAACCTTCCCTTTATTTGCAGGGGGCTCTACTGATGTTGGTCCAGGCCCAAGTCCAACACTTGGGCCAGTCACCCCTGAACTATGCAACCAAGACATTGTATTTGATGCTGTTGCTCAACTCAGAGGGGAAATCTTCTACTTCAAAGACCGGTAGGTGGGAGGAAATAGCCTGTTTTACTCAAGTTATCTTGTACCGAAGCGAAAGCAGAAGCCGAGGGCCTATGATCAAGTCTTATTCATGTTGTTGGGTTCTGCGGGGTCAGTCTGGATGATGCCTTGAATCAAGTGGTATAGATAAATAAATGAAAAAGAGGAGCAGCATCTGATGAACTACATTCATTGAAGGAAGGGACTCTTGGAGATAAACTGAAGTTGGCATGTTTGCTGTATCTGGGACTTCCTGTCTCTCCCTTTAATTCTCTACTTAGACTAGCTCTTGTTTTGCTATGGCAATAAACATGTTAAAAGTATTGTCAGCAGTACTGCCAAGAGAAGGAAAACCCCAGTTCCAATGTTACAAAACTGGCAACGACGAAAATGTCAGTGGATATTGCATTGTTCCAGACATTCAAGAACTGTGTACATTTTTAAAATGACCAGATTTGTTCCAACAGTTTTGGAAGCTGACCCAGTTATGTGTGGTGCAGAAACATGAGAGGCTTGGATGCTTTGACTTAAACCAAATAACCCATCCAGGCATGCTCAGGAAAAGGAGCTTTCAAAATCCAAGCCACTTAATAGTTGTTGGTGCCGGCTGCATGCCCAGAAATCTCTCCCCTGTTGAATTTTTCAGCTGGAATTCTCTTGGATTTTCCTGAAGTACTAAAATGGCCCTTTCTAACTTGCTAACTCTGGCTTGGAAAAGAAAGGCCCTGTTATCTTGTCTCATCCCTCCCTCCACTGCAGAGAGACAGAATGGTTCCATATCTGAGATCAGGGATTGGGATCCTGTGGCCCAGCAGAAGTTCATGAACTGCAGCTCCCATCATCCCTGACCATTGGTCATGCTAACAAGGGGTTGTTTGGAGCTGGAGTCCAGCAATATATTGAGGGTAACAAATTGCCATCTCTTAATACAAGGCATTCAGTAAATTAGTTGCTTGTGAGATTAGCTCACTGGTGTCAGCTTCCCCCCTCCCTTTGAACAAAATATGGAACCTTAGATGGAATAATATCTAAGGTAAGTTTTCTGCTCTGTCAATGGAAAAACTTATAGAGCTGTATTCACTTCATGGTATACTTGTTGTACTGGTGAAATGTCTTGCAGTGCAAGAGAATGCATGAGCAGATTGCTGGTAACTTTGTTGCACAACAGATGGCACAATCTCTTGTGCAATGAGTTTCTGCCAGTGCAGCTGTTGTCTTGGTTCCATCTACTGTTGAACATTAAAATTAACCCATCCGCTAGCACAAAGGCCCTTGCAGTAGTGAATGGAGAACACTGGGTACAACCCAAAATTTGCTTCCCCTGTGATGACACGTGACCACTGACCTATGATAGTATCTTATACATAAAACAGCTCCTAAATTACCCGCTTTATTCCTCTGATGAGCGGTTTTAATGCTCCAGGCTTCATTTACAGCCAAGCTGTTTGATAGATGATCATTAGATTTGATCTTTTTGGTTGCTACAATCATAATCATCCAGAGTAATGCACCCAATACAAATGTTGGCATTTGCCAAATGCGTATCCATCTGTTCAATGTGCAGCGACGGGGATGGTTGAAAGGGTTTAAGTGCCTTGTAAATGGGTTTATTTGCTGGGATAATTGAAGCACCAAATACATTCTTTTTTTTCTGTTCTGCGGTAAGAATTAATGTAAGTGCTAGAGAACTTGTTATAAACCATCAACGGCTGTGTGCGGCGCATTAAGGTGTCTATGGGACAAAAATGCCTCCCAAAGAAAGGAAGGCTCACCAACCTTTGATGCAATTTTGTTTTAAAAAAATCCTAATAGTTATGTTTGTGTTGCTGATGGATTGTGTGTGTGTGTGCATACACACACACACACACACACACACACACACACAGGCACTTAAATACACACACGCACCTTTGCCAGCAGTGATGAGAAACAGATGTGCCAATGAATCAGCCCTTTGTAAACTCACTGTGATTTTTCTGCCTAGATTCATCTGGAGGACGGCAAACCAACGAAACAGGCCAAGTGGTCCTTTGCTGATTGCTACGTTCTGGCCAGAGCTCCCAGAAAAAATTGACGCTGTCTACGAGGCCCCTCAAGAAGAGAAATCAGTCTTTTTTTCAGGTAGGCTTGGCTGGAAGGTGTACAGTAAGCACAGTTTGCAGAAGTATGGCATTCTGTATCCTTTTATTCTGTAGACCACCTTCTTAAATGATAAACTCTGGATGGCTAGCTCGGGGCCCTCCAGATGTTGTTAGACTGCAACTCCCATCATCCCTGGCCAGTGGCCAAGCAGGCTGGGGCTGATGGGAGATGTAGTTAGGCAACATCTGGAGGGCTAACCCTGACTTAGAGGGGGAAAGTCATGATGAAACACAATTCATGCCATCAAGAAATGCATGAAAGACCTTTAAAAAATAATAGGTTAGAATCCTGGTGGTGGGAAAGGGGGCTTTAACCGTTTAACCCATTATAGTCCTCTGTCCCTTGCTATGCCTGCTGGTTGTTTACTACTACTTCTTCTTCTTCTTCTTCTTCTTCTTCTTCTTCTTCTTCTTCTTCTTCTTCTTCTATAGCAAAGTGCTTCTATCTGAAACCAAAATATACAGCGATAATAAATTAAATATAAAAGCACTGCATGCCCTTTTGTGACTCACAAATCTGCTGGTTGTGGCAGCAACTTCCTTCTACCTAATGGTAGGGCTGGACCCGTGACTTGGGCTTTTCATATTTTGCAGCAGCAACTCCCAGCTTGTTGTTAGGATAATGTGAAAAGGACCCCAGAGTTCTGGGACAGACCAACAGGCCACTCCCTGTGAAGAGGAATTGACTATTAAACCTTTTGTGTTCTGTTTTTGTTTTTCATTTGGTTTCGGATTTGTTTGTTTCAAAGTATTGTAATTTTTTCTTGATTTTATTATTTTATCTTTGTGTAAACCGCTTTGAAGGTTTTCCTTTTTAAAAAAACATCAAACAGTGCATACATTTTAAGAAATGAATAAAGTAAACCACCAGGAACTGTAGCTCTGGGAGACGCTCAGCACCATTAAGAAATCTCAGCTCCCAGGATTCTCTGGGAGAAGCTATGACTGTTTAAAGTGGTGTTATAGTGCTTTTAAATATATGGAGTGAATGTGGTCTCATGGGGCAATGAAAGCGAGGGAGAGATTGCATTTCCTGTTGACCATTTATGTGTGTGCCTGTTGATATCTGCTGCAGTTGTGCTGGCTGACCTAGTGGAGCTGGGAGGTTGTTGTCAATGTTTTGAATAACTGAGCCAGCAAAAAAGAAAAGTGTGTTGTTATCCATTGCAACATGACTAAACATCTCCAAGCATGCTAAAGGGAAAAAAGGGAGAGAAAACCTATGGCTAGATGCTGCTCAACAATTTCTTTATAGGGAAGGGGAAAGTCTGATAATGAATTCCACATGGCTGAAGGGCCGCTGAGTTTGAATTCCATGATAAACTGGATGTAGCCAAAACACCTCATTTGTCTGTGTCCAAGCATTACATCCCCACTCCCCCTGTGGGACCGTAGGGTGAAGTAGGGTTTTAAATACTCTTTGCTGAAGAAATTTACCGTAGTTAGCTCACTATATGGAAAAATCCAAAACAATGCAAACTGGCAAATTGCTAAGAGGTCAGCAAGCAAATCTGTGCGTTCCAAATGTTATCAAACAAAAACACCCCCAGTTCCCATCTCAAGTGAGTAAGAGTCATGTGGTGGGCCATTGCCCAATTTAAAATAATGTACAGGCTAACCTAAAACTAATAAGATGACTTCTTTTTCTTTAAAAAGAATATGCATGCATAAACGTTCTGGTTGCTTGTGCACATGGAAGCTATAAAGTATGTAGGTTATACCAGTAAGATGAAACAATAATGGGTTTGAGTTCTTGGTTTCTGTTTATACCATCTGCAGTGTGGCATCCATCTCTGAACCACTCCTAAAAGCGCAGGCCTCAAGCATGCTCAGTTCCAACTTTTCTAAAGAAACGCTTTTTCCCTGTTGCTCACTAGGTCACCGCCACATATATTACAAAAGCCTCTCTATCTCTTCCTGGAGGGTGTCAAAAGGTCAGAGTCAATGTGGCTCACTCTCAAGGAGAGGACTATGCTAACAGCACTACTCAAACTTGAGATCCACCAGGCTGAGAGGGTTTAGATTTGGCTAGTCTTGAGCTTTCCCAGCTCAGCCAAAGCTATACTGGCACAGGGGCAGACTTGGGTCTTTCAGATTTCAGCAGGCCAGAATTCAGTGCCCTCCCCATGCCTCTCGCCTTCCATTCTGCTCAATTCATAGCATAGTTGTGATGCCCCGCAGCGCCCCTTAGGCTTGGTGCCCAGTGTGGCAGAACCTGTAGCGCTGCCCCAAATCTGCCTTTTACTGGTGTAATTCCCTTAGCCCAGCTGAGCCGGAGATATGCTGGTGCAAATCCCTGGCTCAACTTCAGCCAGCGGAATTCTTACCAGCGGGAAGGTAAACGGCGTTCCGTATGCTGTGCTGGCTCGCCAGATGCAGCTTATCACGCTGGCCATGTGGCCCAGAAGTGTCTGCGGACAGCGCTGGCTCCCGGCCTATAGAGTGAGATGAGCGCACAACCCTAGAGTCTGGCAAGACTGGCCCGTATGGGCAGGGGGTACCTTTACCTTTTAAATCCCCCCAAAGTACCATTCCAGGGGTGTGGCAGCAGCATGGCAGGGACAGGACAGAGCAAGGAGAGACATCTATTCCAAACCCCTTTCAACTTGGTCCTATGAGCTAGCAGCCCAATGGATATTAGCCAGCAAAAAAGGGTAGTGTAAGTGAAATTCCAACTGAAAAGAGTTTGGGATAGGGACAACTTAATCTGGTGAAAATTACATTGGATTTTTTTAAAAAAATTGGGTTGCTCTGTTAATTTGTCTCTCTGGTACACAAACTATTGTTGCTTTCTGGTGAGTGTTCTGTTGAGAATTCATCTTGCTTCCTTTGCACAAAGTCTGAAGGGAAGTTATATGGCATTATGTTAAGCAATTGTTACCCCATACTTTCCCGTGAATATCCCCCATTGTTTTCCTTACCGGACAAAGTTCAGCTTTTCTGGAAGCAGGTTAGCTGCATCAAAATGCCAAATCCACTTCAGTTGCACAACCTGAATTTGCCAGGATGCAACTGTGTATCCCATTCACAAAACAGAAGCACCCCCCGAGCCCCAACTTTTGAGCTGGAAAAGTTCTGAAATGAACTTTTGGCTCCTCTCTACCCATTCCCCCTTTAGCTAAACTGTGAGGAAATCTGAGAAGCTCGGATCGAGGTAACCCTTTTCCCTTCCCGCTAACCTCATTTGTAAGTGAGATCATTATTAAACTTGATGCTTTTGTTTTCACAGGAAATGAATACTGGGTTTATTCAGGCTACAACTTGGAAAGAGGTTATCCAAAGAGACTCACCAGTCTGGGTTTACCTCCTGATGTGCAACGTGTCAATGCAGCTTTTAGTTGGAGCAAAAACAAGAAGACCTACATTTTTGCAGGGGACAAATTTTGGAGGTAATACCTTTTCAGCAGGCAACCAGTGGCTGGACAATACAATGCTGGGCACTTATTCCCTGCTAAGATTCAGATTTCAAGGCATTTTGCTTTTGCTTTGATGGAGACCAGAGCATCTCAGTTGCAGGAGAGTCAAAAGCAGTTTAGATTAGGGATACGCAGTTGCTTTGAATGAATCCCGAATCACATGTAGAAGTTGGGGATCTGTGCCTCAACAGAGCAAAACTGAGTTCCCGTGATACACACGACAAGGTGGAGATTTAGGCTGATCCATAGCTCTCTGTTGACAGTGGCTTAGAGAAAAGATAAATAAATATAAACTAAACCATATGGAGGAAAATGAAACACTTTTATTTCCTTCTCCCCAACCCAACCCCAAATGGCATGGAACCCGGATATGTATACTATTAAAATTAATGAGCTGCCCCCTAAGATTGCAGTCCTCAAGCTTTTTCTCAGGCAGAAACATTTTCCCAGGCTTTCTTCAGTGTTACTACAGGCTCATATGGAGCTGCCTTCTAGTGGGACAGACCATTGCATCATCTAGCTAGGGGATAGCTGATGTGGTATGTGCTACCTGTTGCTGGACTCCAGCTCCCATCAGCCTTGACCAGCATGGCCAGTACCCAGGGATGAAGGGAACTCTAATTCAACAACTTCTAGGTAAAGGTAAAGGGACCCTTGACCATTAGGTCCAGTTTGTGACTGACTCTGGGGTTGCAGCGCTCATCTCGCTTTATTGGCCAAGGGAGCCGGCGTACAGTTTCCGGGTCATGTGGCCAGCATGACTAAGCCGCTTCTGGTGAACCAGAGCAGTGCACAGAAACGCCGCTTACCTTCCCGCTTGAGCAGTACCTATTTATCTACTTGCACTTTGACATGCTTTCGAACTGCTAGGTTGGCAGGAGCAGGGACTGAGCAACGGAAGCTCACCCCCTCACGGGGATTCGAACCACGGACCTTCTGATCGGCAAGTCCTAGGCTCTGTGGTTTAACCCACAGCGCCACCCACGTCCCAAGGCACCTATTGGGCTACCCCTGATCTAGGCCATTATAGTCTCTTCTGAGCAGAGGTGATACAGATGGGCTTTGTGGAAGACAGCAGCTTGTGGCATTAGGTATTTGGTATGACTACTGCAAAACTCTGCTAATATTTAATATTTCACAGGTACAATGAAGTAAAGAAGAAAATGGACCCTGGCTTCCCTAAATTAATTGCAGATGCTTGGAATGGTGTTCCAGACAACCTAGATGCTGTGTTTGATGTGAGCGGAAGTGGTAAGTTGCCATCTTGTTCCTAGTGTCAGTTGCTGTTGCTGCTGCTGCTGTTGCTTCTGAGGTCGATTGCTCCAGTCTGCTGCATGAATCCTCAGAGACATTCCCTTTGGAGGTGGTCACCAAATCGGCTGATGGCTTGGCGTGCCGCCTGCAGCCGCAGAACAGCTTTTCTCTTCAATTAAAACGTCCCACTGCTGCAAGGAAATTTAGGAAGCCTGACCTTTCCTGAACTTTTCCGGGCTGTCTAAATAACTCATCTCCAGCAGAGTAATCAAAACCACTTTTAATGCAGCACAGATTGTGGTTAAGAACTGCTGCATTCATTGCTGTGCCGGCAACCAAGACTCCCCTTGAACTGAATCTCCTGAATAACTAAGGACCTTTCATGGGGGTGGGAGGAAAGAAAGATTAGACTCTGGTTCAATTTATATCAATTTTCTCCTTTAAAATAATATAATAAAATAAAATGGTAACTTAAAACCAGTGTGTGTGTGAGCATATGTGTGTGTGTGTGTGTGTGTGTGTGTGTGTGTATTGCCACAAGTAAATACTCAAATAGAAATTCTCAGCGTCTCCATAGAATCACAGTTCCCATAAAGCATATTTAATGTGACTTATGTTTGTACTACTGAAGCATCTTAATAATTATTTTTTGTAATTATTGTTGTTGGGGGAGGGGGTTTCCTAACACCACAAGGTGTAACTCAGTGGTTCCCAAACATTTTGGGGGCACCATCCCATTGGTTCTGTAAACTCATATCATGTGCTCCCTACCCTATAAAAAGCATTATTCAGTTTGCATGGCCCCCTAAGGAAGATAATAACACAATAAATTTCAATACAGTAACAATTAATTGCATGTTTGTTCAAAATCCAGTTAAAGCTATTTAGCTTAATTCATTCAACAAAATAGATGAATGTGATCCAGCAACACCAGCTTTTCAAAGTCTGATAGTCCTTTACACCTCCGTTGCCCCACCCCAGCCACCCCTTGCCTCTTAGCAGTCTCCTAGGCAATCTCACCGCTCCCCAGGGGGCAGTACCACTCATTTTGGAAACCACTGGTGTAACTGGATATCACATAGCTTGAAAGCCCCGGAGTTAACTAGTCATAATAGTTGTTCTAGACTGAACAAAGTTCAAAAGTCTCCAGCCAACGTCAGAATCATTGAGTTGAACCATTTTCCATGCTTTGCTGTGGTTTTTGTGAGTCCCATAAGTTTGTTTTACATGACAATGAATTGAAAACACTTACTTCTTCTTTACAGGCCACAGCTATTTCTTCAAGGACTGGTATTATCTCAAAATGGAAGACCAGAGTCTAAAGATTGTTAAAGTTGGCAATGTGAAATCTGATTGGCTGGGTTGCTAAGCATCGTGTCATCTTAATAATGTCAACTACAGCAAAATCTACACTTTTTTGTTTTTGTTTTGTAAAAGTCTTATGTCTTACCTGCAATTAGAGATAGATCTGTATGCTAATTCATGGGCCAGTCTGGTACTGGCACCAAGTCACTAAGTACCACTATTTGACAGAACTTTGTTTTATTATTATTAAATCCTTCTGTTTAAGCATATGTACTTAGAAGCAAGTTCCATAAAATGCATGGAATTTCCTTTTAAGTAGATGCATATAGAATTGGGGCACAGTAGATCTTTGTTTCTTCCTCTCTTCATTCATTAATTTAAGACTTTTGCAACTTTTTGGCATGCAGCAAGTTATGTTTACTTATGTAGCCTGACACTTGCTACATTTTTCTGTGTGTGCAGATTGGTGCTAAGGACAGAACAGCAAACTCTGAAGGAATTCTCACCTGAGCAGAGATCAGATGTTTGAATGTGCCTGCATATAAATAAATAAATCCGCTATACATTGAAAGCTAGCATTGCAAGGAGAAAGCCAGGGTCAAACATTCTTCCTGACATGCTAGCTTTCCAAGAACATTCAAACACTTGATCCCACAGCTACAGTCTGAAGTGTTGCTATCTAGCAACAGATACTTCACATGGAACTGCTGATTATGTAACTTAGTTCTTAGTCACTTGATAGTCAATGGATTTCAACAGGTCTTGGTGAGGCCATAGTAATGTACACTACTGCAGCCAAAGTAAAATTGTACTGTCTTTCAAAATCTAGCTCCATCCCCCCAAAAGAAAATAATCAAAATACTCGAGTACTTGAAATGGTTGTTTGCCATTTAAAACATATCAGCGCCCAAATATCCACCAAGAGGGGCCCTCAAATCTGTAACTTGGATTTCAGAATAAAAATGTTGACACATGTCCTTTCTAAGCTTTAATGTGTGTTTTCTGTTATGTTTTTAAACCCAGCTTCAGTTCAAGTTTGCCAAAGGGTTGGATGCAATATGCTTTCTACTCAGAGTTGACCCATTAAAATAGATGGACCTAAGTTAGTCATGACCATTAAGTTCAATGAGTCAACTCTGGGTTAGGACTAATGTTGCATCCAAGTTATGCTCACTATCTGTGAATAGTTCCATTCCTTTGTCATTCCCTGGAAAACGTCATTCTTTCTTTACATTTGCATTTCTTCACACACCAAAGTGGAAAGACTGACCAAAGGGGCACAGGATGCCTAGGAATTGGTTGGAACAGGATGGGATCAACAGGGACAAACTTGTATGAAATATATTGTTTTAAAGTACTTTTTACTGGAATGCCTTTACCTTAAATTAGCAAACTGCTTCTTGCACTTTCTTTCCTATTACAACCTCCCCCTCCCTTTCTTTTTATACGGTTATATCAAGGTGATTCCTCTTCTCTGTGGCTTCATTCACACGGCAGTTCATTCCATTTCCCCAGCTGTTAATTTCCACATTATATTTTGGCTTTCATGTGACACAGAAAGCCACTAAAGAAATATAGTGATATATTCAAGTTTAGCAATTTGCTTCAAGGAAAACAAAATGTTTGCAAATAACACATCAAGTTGCACAATATTCTGCGGTATTTCCAGAAGTAGCATTTATGTTATGGGAAGGCTTAAATATAATGCAGAAATTAACAGTAAGGAAAAGTGGAATAAATTATTGTGTGAATGCAGCCTCCATCTCTCCCCTGCTCCTTCCTTGTTAGATTTAAAGCATTGGGTGATGCCAAGTGTTCACTGTACAACCTGATGGAATATTTTATGTTCAGAAAGATTTTTTTAAAAAGGGAAAGTAAGTCTGCATACATGAAATGTCAGTGGTATAAATAAATAAAAGAAAATAACAGTTCCAGCTCACGTATGGTCAATTTCTGAACTGATTTGTATTTTGGGGGAATCTGGATAGCTTATTAACTTGCCCAATTCTCAGGAAGGTGGTAAAACTGTGCCTGGGCTCACTGGTGGAGGAAGGGGGTGCGGTGGGTGACATCACCGCCCTGCCCCACTGGGATGCTCACCGCTCGCCGGAGCAGCTAGCTCTGCCTCTGCCTGGTGCGCTGGTCCTGGGGGCTACTGAGAGGCGAGGTCCGAGTCCAGTCTGAGGACAATGGTGCGGTATGGAGGCTGTCCATCCAGGCTGTAGCTGGGTCCAAGGCAGGGAGTCGGGTGGGGTCAGGAACTCTGGCAGAAGAGCAGGACAGGGTGCAGGCAGGAACAGGTTAGCAACAACATTGCTCCTGCAACCTGGGACTGCGGCTGACTGGCTTTTATCTGCCCCAAGGCATAGGGCGGCCCCAGTCCACAGGTGACTCGCCTCTCCTGGCCTGGAGGCGAGCACTCCTCCTGCAGGAACTTAGTTCCCTCCGCCTCTCTGCCCTGAGCCTCTGCAGCTCAGGAGAGGCTGGAGGGTTACCGGACCCAGAGGCAACCTCAGCTTCCCCTCATGGGGTTGAGAGTGGAGTACCTGCAGGCAATGGGTCCTCCATCACCTCAGGAGCCAGAGCAGACTCAGCTGGTGCCTGCACCTGAGGATCCAGCACAGGTGAGGACCCTTCAGACTCAGGCCCCAGCCCCGGCTCCACTGGTTCTGGAGGCGGGGTCTCCTGTGCAGGCTGGGATTCCTCAGGTTCAGCCTCTGAGTCCGAATCCCAGGCCATCACACCTGGGCTGTGCCATGTCAGACACTGAAACTGTGACTAACTGCATCAGGTTATACAGTGGTACCTCGAGTTAAGAACTTAATTCGTTCCGGAGGTCCATTCTTAACCTGAAACTGTTCTTAACCGGAGGTACCACTTTAGCTAATGGGGCCTGCCGTGCTGCCACTGCACAATTTCTGTTCTCATCCTGAAGCAAAGTTCTTAACCCGAGGTACTATTTCTGGTTTAGCGGAGTCTGTAACCTGAAGCGTCTGTAATCTGAAGAGTCTGTAACCCAAGGTACCACTGTACTATAGTCACCCTTTAAGCCTCAAAAGTGTCTAACATAGGCTGGCAGCAGCCCTCCAGAATCTCAGGCGGAGGTCTCTTGCATCACTAAGTCTTTTAACTGGAGAGGCGCCAGGAATTGAATCCTGTGTGAGGGTAAGGCTCCTTTAAGAGATGGGATGGAAGACACAGCCAAAAGGATATTAGAAATGAGGGGTGTAGCCAACAGGAGTGAGAATGTGAGTGGGGGGCAGAGAACAAATTGGAAAGTTAACTAAGGGGGAGGTCTCTGGTGCTAAATCACTGTGAAATGTTGGTTGTGAGCATACAGCTGTTTCCAGCATCACTTCGTAATACAGAGCTGGAGACCCAGGGAACATTCCAAGCATGTACCCTATGCAGAGGCATCTCTTACACCCTTGGCAAGGAGCTGTAACACACGCACACCCTGAAAAAGTCACTTTACTGCAAAAGCAACATTAGAAATTACTACATTTTACCCGACTGAAGTACTCACAAAGTGTCTGGAGCGAGGGTGAGGCAAGGAGGAAAGTTGATAAAAAACCACAAGCCTTTCTCTTGTGCATGATCCCATCATGACAGCAGCGGTGCATCACCACACAAACAAGCACTGTAGTCTTCATACTGCCTTGCCATTTCTCCTACCGCTTAGCTGCCAGCTCTTGTTTAAACTCATGGCCTTTTCTGCAGTGATTTTTGCACACCCGCACCCAGACCTACACCCCTGGCAGGGACCGATTTTGCTAACCCCTAGGTAGGCCTCTGTCTCTACCACTGCCCCTTGCCTGTGCTTAGTCCCAGCATGCTGCCCTATGGTCTGGCATAAATGTATGTACAAAGGTAATTATATAGGCATGATTCCACCTAACAGTCTAGAGATCAAAGAACTGCTCAGTTTCCTTTTTGCCCTCACTTTCCTTTTTACCTGGAAGAGCTTTTGAAAGGATGAGGAAGCTATGCCCCCTGCCTGGCCAATGGCCAGAAATGGTGGAATTTGTAGTCCAGCGATATCCGGTGGGCCACGGGTGCGCTTCCTCTACTCTGTTGGACTTGCCTCTGGTTTATTCTGACTTGATAGACACTTGCCTCTGAATGGCAGGAAATTCAGGGCAACCTTTCTAAGGTCAGACATCTTTGAAATGGCATTAGTCAAGATGCAATGGATGTTTAGTGAGTTTAACTGCTCTCGTTTATGAATGGGGTGGGGTGAGAAACCTGGGGCTCTCCAGATGTTGGAATCCATCTCTCATCAGCCCTGGACATCATATCGTGACTAAAGGTCAGAGAATTATGTGAGTTGTAGTCCAGTAACATCTTGATGGAAACAGGTTTCCCACCCCCATGGGTTAGGGAATTTTGCTTAAGACTACGCAATGTTGTAAGGGACGTGGGTGGCGCTGTGGGTTAAACCACAGAGCCTAGCACTTGCCGATCAGAAGGTTGGCGGTTCAAATCCCCACAAGGGGGTGAGCGCCTGTTGTTCTGTCCCTGCTCCTGCCAACCTAGCAGTTCGAAAGCACATCAAAGTGCAAGTAGATAAATAGGTACCGCTCCGGCGGGAAGGAAAACGGCATTTCCGTGTGCTGCTCTGGTACGCCAGATGCGGCTTAGACATGCTGGCCACATGACCCGGAAGCTGTACGCCGGCTCCCTTGGCCAATAAAGCGAGATGAGCGCCGCAACCCCAGAGTCAGTCATGACTGGACCTAACGGTCAGGGGTCCCTTTACCTTTACATTTTACACAAAGTTGTGGAAAAAATTGTATGTAGCATAGCTTTTCCAGGCTATGTACACACTCTCATTTACTCTGCAACTAACATGCTCCCACTACTGGTTTGGAGAGCCATATACAACAAACCAATAGCCACAATCTGTATCTAGCCTTGTTGTTTCTTATGGAATACTGCATTTAGATGTGTGTTCCCACAAACCAGCTCCGAACAGAGAAAAAAGAATGGCACAGCTGCATCTAAAACTGGTAATGTGTATGCAGCGCCAGTCCTTGGTAAAAACAAAAAACAAATAAACAACCCTCTGCTGACCAGATCATTCCTTGTTTTCTCTCAATGCCAGCCACCTTGAAGGATGCAAAGATAGTAGTACAGAGAAGAACAATGGCATCACCTTCCTAAAACCCAATTTACAAAGAGCAGCAATCCCATAAAACACAACCAAACTTTCAGGAAATCTCTTAACAGCTCATAGTTGTCCCATGCAAATGCCTCAGGGACATCTCTGAAGGGAGGAAACAGACTTGTTCCAGACAGTGACTAACTTGTTTGGCCATGAGGGCTCTGTCAGTGGAGCCAAAACAAACCCCAACTTTAAAAGAATAATTAATCTGAGCATACATTGGCCCAGCATTTGGTAATGTGACAAAGCAGTTGTTCTAATGCAGGAGGTCTGCTTCTTTTGCAAAGCAAGCATTTTAAACCCCTGGGATCAGCTTTGTGGGCCAGGGCTTTAGTTTTGCACATTCTAGAGCTGAGAGCTGAGAGCTGAGAGACAGCTTCACCCGTGAGCAAAAGGCAAGGGAAGTGGAGGTGGCCAGCCCTGAGAGCCACTGAAAGAGGCATGAATCCATCAACTGGATGAGCCCACAGCAGATTTGCTATGTTGTGTGTGCATTTCAGACCATATTCACCTAAGAAGAGAAATCAAGCAAGTCTGGCTCTCTGAAGCTGGAACAGACCTTCTCCAAAACCATTTCTCCTCCCAGAATGTTGATGCTGATTATTTCCCAGGTATTCACTGACTACTCTGGTACTGAATGATTTGGGGCAAAAATAAACCTGATTGCTTCTGGAACAGAAATTCTAGTCAACATACTAGCTATCTCTTGTGGAGGCTACTGCATTCTTCTTAACATTTATAGCAGAGCTTTCCAAACTGTGTATCGCGACATGTTAGTGTGTTGGCTGCAGTGTGTAGGTGTGTCACATGAATGCTATCCGTGCTTCTCCTAGGACTGGAAAGGGGTTGTCCCCAACATAAAAGTTTGGAAAGCTCTGATGATAGAGTTAGGCTTGAGTTTTCAACCCCAACTCTGTTGTGATCTCATTGGACTGACTTCCTCTTCTTCTTGAGCCTCAGCCTAAACATCTGTAAAATAGGATGAACCAGAACCTTAATAAGTAATGGATACACAGCTTAGGTCCAAGCTAACTGAAAGATCATATTCCCTCACATGAACCTGCCTGGATTTTCAGGTGTTCAAAGGAGACTCTTCTCTCAGTCCCACCCGCCTCACAGGAACACTTGGTGGGGACATGGAGAAGGTCCTTCTCAGTGGCTGCTCCCAGACTCTGGAACTCCCTCCCTGGAGATGCTTGTCAGGCTCCCTCCTTGTTGTCCTCCCACAACCAGGTGAAGACATTCTTTTACAGCAGGCTTTTGGGAACTGACTGTTTTTAATGAAAGGACTGGTGCTGTGCTTGTCTTATTGTAATTATCTGTATATTTTAAACATGTGAGATATATATATATATATATATATATATATATATATATATATATTATTAATTAGATGGATTTTAATTGTTTTTAATAATTGTTTTTTCTATGTTTCTAGCAATTCTTGTTTTTATTTGTAAGCCACCTTGAGTCCCACTAGGGAAAAAGGCGCACTACTACTACTACTACTACTACTACTACTACTACTGCTACCCTGAGCCTTCTTTATAGAACAAATTATATATCTAAATTAAAAGGGCACTATTACAGTTTAGAAATTAAATATATTGTTTCTCCTGTGCTTTCATTTCAGTTACACTGTCTTATAAATATATCCTGAAACTGTTACAAATGGATCTTTGAAGAGTTTACAGTTAGGAACAAGCTAGCTGATACAGCTCAATAAAATGGACAAACACTGACATCTGGAGGCTAGATAAAAGACTGCACAGTTCTTGGGATACATGTGTCAACTCATTGTAAGAATCTAACTTTTGAACAAGTTTCCTGTTTGGATTCTTTCCTCTGCTACAGTAGCAAAAAACAGGGGTGGCATCCCTTATGGCCTTATGGACCTAACTTCGTCATGCTACTTAATTTCAAGGGGTCTCCTCTGAGTAAAACATAGTTAAATGTCATCCATTGTCTGTTGTATCTCAGTAGCCATGCTGCTACTACTAATCGTCAATACAGACTTTCCTTCTTGTAAGTTTTCTATCTCCACAAAAAAAACATTCTATTATTCTGACTCTTCCTTAGGGCATTTTTGAATTTCTTTAGGATTTCAGTGGGTGTGGTGTGTTGAGCTTAAGTTATCATTGCAAAGTAGACAAGGGTTGTGTGTGTGTTTTTTCTTTTTTCTTTCTTGCCTGTAAATGTTTCTTCATCACTCTGCAGCCTCCCCAGCTGCCCACACTTCCTGATCTGTAAAAGCCCCATGTGAGGTGTTACATCACAACACCTCCCCCTGGACCATAGCTGTCAAGTGTCCCTTATTTGAAGGGACAGTCCCTTATTCCAGCGCCATGTCCCGCTGCTGTCCCTTATTGATGGATGTCCCTTAAATGTCCCTTAAATGATGTCCCTTAAATTTCAAAGGAAGCAGCTCCTCTCCCTCCCTCCCTGCTGGCCAGGGAGGAGAGAAGCTCCAACTGTGTTGCTTGGCTGTGTTGCTCACCCAATAAGAAGTCTAAGAACGACTGGGGGGTGGAGCGTGCATGCCTTGTGTGTGGCTAGTTAATGCAAGCTGAGGGTTTTTTTTAATGCTGGACGCCATTTTGTTGCACGTGCTGCTGCAAACTTTGCAGTGCAAAGCCAGGCCGGGGAGCCATCTTAAGTTGAGGCTGCATAGGCCTTGTGGTGCATGTGATTCAGATTCTATTCAGTTGAACCTCTGGTTACAAAGTTGGTTGGACAGTGTTCTCGAAGCTACCAGCATGAGTTTGACCAGACTGCAGGAGGACAGGAAGACTGGAGTGCCTGGAACAGGTGAGGCTGCAGGTCCCTTATTATGGCTGCTGGTCCCTTATTTTCAAGGCTGCTGGTCCCTTATTTTCAAATCTGTAAGTTGACAGCTATGCCCTGGACTTTGGTTTAAGTGTGGACACCCAGGAAGAGTGAAGAGTGCATGCCACTGGTGAGATGCTTTGCAGAACAAAAGGATGAACTCTTAAAAA
The DNA here is from genome assembly GCF_964188315.1 of Podarcis muralis. NCBI lineage: Eukaryota > Metazoa > Chordata > Lepidosauria > Squamata > Lacertidae > Podarcis > Podarcis muralis. The sequence goes on along the minus strand of NC_135661.1, from coordinate 38,356,422 downwards.
AAACAGTGGGAAGGAATTTGGGCACAGCATCACTTGAGAGAGACTACTTTTATGCATTTCATTTATGAATGGGTTCCTATGAAGCACCTCAAGGCAATCTCACAACACAACAAAAACGTACATGAAACTATTGTTTGTTTTTGTTTGTTTGTCTGTATCTCACCTTTCTCCCAGAACTGAGACTCAAGGTGGCTCACACAAATTGAAACAAATACAAATAAAACACTAAAAACAGATAGGCTATAGTTTCAAAGTTACTGAGCTACCTATAGCATTAAAACAATGCAATAAAGGACAAAAAGGATGGAGCCAGTCTAGCCTCTCTAGGAAAGGCATTCCAAAGTGAGGAGTCATTGGTGACTCAGAGTTCAACCATCATTGTTCAGGGAAGTTTTTAATGTGTGACATTTTAATGTATTTTTAATCTTTGTTGGAAGCCGCCCAGAGTGGCTGGGGAAGCCCATCCAGATGGGCGGGGTACAAATAATAAATTGTTATTATTACTATTACTATTATTGTGGTGAAATGTCTGACAGCCACAGAAGTTAAACACACCCATCCATAGGTTTCAAAGCACAATGAATACAAAGATGAAAGAATAAACATCCTCACAGAAAAACAATAATCCCACAGTCACTGTGAAATAAACTGAAAAGCTTTCCTTGATTTACAAAAACAAAACAAAAACAACTTTGGAGGGTAGAATATGAACCAAACAATTCAAAAAGGAGATTCTGACTAAACATCAGGAAGAACTTTCTGATGATAAGAGCTGTTTGACAGTGGAACAGAATCCCTCAGTGGACTCAGTACCAATTTATTCATGTATAAGCTATATACAGGGTGAGTCCTTTAAAAGTGGCCCCGTGGATACAGAGTACACATGTTCCTATCACACCCCACTGCTACTAACATTCTGAGAGACTGCAGGAAATCTTGCTCACAGCTCTCTCACATCATTTCTACTTTCTGCTTACACTCTTGGCCACACTGAAGTGTAACAGCTTCCTGGGAGCCACTTGCTTACTGAGAATCATGGAAGATTAAGAGATAGATAAAATAATCCTCACTGATTATAGCTGCACTACTTCACTATGGCCACCAGATGGGGGCCCATTTTCAAAGTAGGTGCTAAGCATTCTACATATCAGGGGTAGTTTGAGCTGAAGGAGGCAAAAGTGCAGCTCACGGGGACTGAGGTGCTGTGTTTCTTATGGGATGAGATGGTAACCCTAACCAGGAATGCAGACTAATAGTGTATGGCTCAAATAAAACTGTGGTTCTTCATGTTGCTCAAAATCGGTCATTATTTGACCTCGGCTGCAACAGATCAAATATTTCAGGTACAAACCCCACTTTTCAACTTTAAGTAGACTATCTCCCCCATGTTGTTATAATCCCATAGGCAACACCAGAGGGGGGAAGGAGGGCCAAGCATCTCCCCTAAACAAAGAGTTTGCCCGACTTGTCCATCACCCCTATTTCTGAGCTCCTGTCATTAACATATCCTGCTATTTTTCTTTCTCACTCCCATCAAAATATACCATATTTTTCTGTGTATAACACACCCCAGTGTATAAGACGCCCCCTATTTTGGGGGACTCCAAATTTAGAAAATGGGGGGAGATTGCCCAGAGCTGCTGAGCTTTGGGGAGGGGATTTACGAAAAATGCTCACCTGCCTGTCATACTCTGCCACTCATATGCGTCGCAAAAGCAAACTATCATCTGTCCCTTCAATGGCAGAAGCTGCCAATCGCCCGCCCACTTGCTGCAGCGACAGCCAATCAACACCAGCCCTTGCTGCAGGCACCAATAACACAACCAATAACCACTGACCACCAATCCTGCGTCCCCCCTATGCACTATCCATGTAAGACGACCCCCGATTTTTAACATAATTTTTAAATTAAAAAAAATCCTCATTTTATACAAGGAAAAGTATAGTACTTTGCCTCTTCTGTGCCCTTCCCCCCATTTTTTTTCTGGTGCAGCCACTGTGTGACTCCCATACTATCTTTCTTCCAAGAAGCTTTGCAGCCAATTAGAGATTTCAACCTGAGTCTCTCAAGGTCTTATCCGACCCTCAAACCCAGGGATGGGGAATCTTTCTCAGCTTTAGGGTCACATTCCCCCTCCTTTCTGGGGGATGCATGCCACAGTGGGTGGGGGACCAGAGGCAAAAGTAGGTGGAGCAACAAATCTGATTCTTACCTTTGCAGAGTGGCTTACAGAAGCAGAAGACATCAAGAAGAGGTGGCAAGAATACACAGAGGAATGATACCAGAAAGATATGGATGTCTTGTACACCCCAGGTAGTGTGGTTACTGACCCTGAGCCAGACATCCTGGAGAGTGAAGTCAAATGGGCCTTAGAAAGCACTGCAAATAACAAGGCCAGTGGAAGTGATGGTATTCCAGCTGAACTATTTAAACTTTTAAAAGATGATGCTATTGAGGTGCTGCACTCAATATGCCAGCAAGTTTGGAAAACTCAGCAGTGGCCAGAGGATTGGAGAAAATCAGGCTACATCCCAATCCCAAAGAAGGGCAGTGCCAAAGAATGCTCCAACTACCGCACGATTGCACTCATTTCACACACTAGCAAGGTTATGCTTAAAATTCTACAAGGCAGGCTTAAGCAGTATGTGGACCGAGAACTCCCAGAAGTGCAAGCTGGATTTCGAAGGGGCAGAGGAACCAGAGACCAAATTGCAAACATGTGCTGGATTATGCAGAAAGCTAGAGAGTTCTAGAAAGACATCTACTTCTGCTTCATTGACTATGCAAAAGCCTTTGACTGTGTCGACCACAGCAAACTGTGGCAAGTTCTTAAAGAAATGGGTGTGCCTGATCACCTCATCTGTCTCCTGAGAAATCTCTACGTGGAACAAGAAGCTACAGTTAGAACTGGATATGGAACAACTGATTGGTTCAAAATAGGGAAAGGAGTACGACAAGGCTGTATATTGTCTCCCTGCTTATTTAACTTATATGTAGAATTCATCATGCGAAATGCTGGGCTGGATGAATCCCAAGCCGGAATTAAGATCGCCGGAAGAAATATCAACAACCTCAGATATGCAGATAACACAACCTTGATGGCAGAAAGTGAGGAGGAATTAAAGAACCTTTTAATGAAGGTGAAAGAGGAGAGCGCAAAATATGGTTTGAAGCTCAACATCAAAAAAATGAAGATCATGGCCACTGGGCCCATCACCTCCTGGCAAATAGAAGGGGAAGAAATGGAGTCAGTGAGAGATTTTATTTTCTTGGGCTCTATGATTATTGCAGATGGTGACAACAGTCACGAAATTAAAAGACACCTGCTTCTTGGGAGAAAAGCAATGACAAACCTAGACAGCATCTTAAAAAGCAGAGACATCACCTTGCCAACAAAGGTCCGTATAGTTAAAGCCATGGTTTTCCCAGTAGTGATGTATGGAAGTGAGAGCTGGACCATAAAGAAGGCTGATCGCCGAAGAATTTATGCTTTTGAATTATGGTGCTGGAGGAGACTCTTGAGAGTCCCATGGACTGCAAGAAGATCAAACCTATCCATTCTGAAGGAAATCAGCCTTGAGTGCTCACTGGAAGGACAGATCCTGAAGCTGGAAGGACAGATCCAGAATACTTTGGCCACCTCATGAGAAGAGAAGACTCCCTGGAAAAGACCCTGATGTTGGGAAAGATTGAGGGCACAAGGAGAAGGGGATGACAGAGGACGAGATGGTTGGATAGTGTTCTCGAAGCTACCAGCATGAGTTTGACCAAACCGCAGGCAGCAGTGGAAGACAGGAGTGCCTGGCGTGCTCTGGTCCATGGGGTCACAAAGAGTTGGACACGACTAAATGACTAAACAACAACAAACCAGCATGCAGTTCTTTCCTGATGTTTCCATGGGGGAATCATGGGGAAACAGAGGCACACATGTGCAGAAAGGTTGGGAGAGTAGTGACATTGTCCAATGATGTTCGTTGATGTGATTTCCAGATGGAGAGGTCTCCTTCAGCCCCTGGGTCTGCTGTTCTCAATCTTACTGTAACCACTACACTACTTTCTGGAAACTTATGTTCATGGGTTGGAAAGACACAATTGCTATATTGTTTATTTCACAACAGCAGCAATCTGCCCAGTTACAGATAGCCTATTATAGGATATATTCCACACAGTTCACTACAGGAGCAGAGGTCCGAAGTCTAGTCTCTTGCCCTAGCTGAAAAACCTTCTGGAAAACTTGCTGGAAACCAGAGGAGGGGAGAGTGTTCTTGTGCTCAAATCCTGCTTGTGGGCTTACCTTTAGGGCATCTGACTGGCCACTGTGAGAACAAGATGAAGGACTTGATGGGCCCTTGGCCCGATCCGGGATGCTTTTACGTGATTTATGCAAAGACGTCTTCCTGAGTTATGTGGCCAGTCCAAGAGGTGTAATACAACTGCCACTTCTTCAGAAAAGATTTATTACCAATACACTTCCCAAGCTAAGCCGTTCCTGATGGCCGTTGCTAAGTGGATGTTTTCATATGATTAAGCTTTATTTTATTTATTTATTTATTTATTTGTGTGTGAGAGAGAGTTTAAAAAAGGCTTCCCTTTTTAAAAAAAGCAGGTGAACGGGAAATAACCTGCTTAAATATTTCCTCTTTCTAAAGCTTTGTGTTTCCTTTTCATTCTTCCTGTTTTATTTTGCTCTTGGCTTCTCATATGTGGGGGGAGGGGAGAATGGCACAGCTCTTTTGTTTGTCACATAAACCCATATATGGGGGCAGAACCTGCTATGAGTAACTCCTCAGGAAAGAGATCTGGGGGTTGTGGTTGACAGCTCAATTCTAACATTGTATGAAGAGGTAATGAAAAGGGGTCCCATGACCCAGGGATGGGTTTGGCCAAAAAGGGAAATACTTTCCTTCACCACCACGATTACAACAAATGACATCTGTATATGTATATAAGAGACTTTGCCATCCTGGTGCCCTAAAGATGTATTGGATTACAATGCCCATCAGCCCCAGCCAGGGGTGGGGGAGAAATTTGATTCACTTTGCATTTAAAGGCAGAGTTACCTAAGTTACACTTTTCAAAAATGAGAACTGAAACACAGTCATCCTTCAGTTTACGCGCGAGATTGCTTTACTCCATAAAAGCTCCCTGGACCGCTCTGATCTGCAGAACTGGCAGCTGTTGCAGGTGCCACATAAAACCTATTCTGCATTTGTCAGAAACTGATCTTTCAGCGTGGCAGTACCTACACTTTGGAAATTATCACCTGCTAAAATCCGCAGAGGAAGCTACTCTTAAAAGGCAGAGGAACAGGTTCCGGTCAATAAGTTGGCAACTGTCCCAAACAACCGCAATTCACAGTCCTAATACGGGTCTTCCAGCACAGCTAACCGCCCTAAAATAGCCATCGCCTGCTGGAGTCCGCCGAGAAAGCTGCTGTTAAAAGGCAGAGGAGCAGGGACAGGTGGAAACGTTGGCAAATCCCCCCTCCCCGCTCCCAGGTTGATGGATTGTGCGCAGGCGCCCTGGAGACAAGGAGGAGCGAGCGCCTCTCGCAGCATCTCCCGGTTCTCCTTTCGCCTGGCCGCGATGACTCTGTGCACAGAAGCGGCCGTGGCGGCGCTGGGAGGCGGAGGCATGTCGGAGCCAGCGCTGCAACCGAGGGCGGTCTTCACCTTGCCCAGGCAGCAGTCGCTCGCCTCGCCGCTGGTGATCAACCCCTTCGTGCAAGAGACGCGCCTGGATGCAAAGGATAAATCCCGGGTACAGGGGATTGACAGCCGCTGTAAACAGACCCCGGGGGTGGGGAAGGAGGATGGCCGGGGGCAGCCGGGGTGAACGGCACGGGGGCAGCCTGCGAGCTCGCTAGGGAGGGGGTTAAAGGGGCCCTTTGCAAATGCCTCTTCAATTATGATGATAATAATAACAAAGCGCGCGCACGACGCTGCGCTTTGCAAACATTGACAGGCGTTTTTAAAGCAAAAAGCCATGCTGAAGATTTCAGAAATGAAATCTGTTGCAGTTATTTCTGGGTCTCCGTTTGGTGTCCTCCGACAGAGAAGGGGGCGGCGGCGGTTCTGGCTGAAAAGAGTCTGTCCTCCTTATTACATAAGCAGGCGAAGAATGCGTTCTGTTAGAATTCCTCAGAGCCCCACCTGCCTGGCGCTCCCGGGTCAACTTCCTGCAAGCGAAAGCGGCAGCTTCATCCTTCAGTTGGCAGCTGGATGCAAACCGTTTGCATCCTTTCTCTCTCATTTTTTGTATGGATCATGTGAGGGTTCTTTGTTTTTTGGGGGGGTGGAGAGAGTTTGACCTGATCTCAGCCAGGGCCTCAGCTGATTTATCCGTGAAATGGGTATAAGGCATCATTTATAAGCGAGGCAAATAAAATACATGAGTGGGGATAGTTTATACAAATCTTCTAGTTAGCATTGCCCCCTTTTATGGTTCTAGTGTCTTTTAATAGTTGAACTCCACGTGTGCTTAAACCAACAAAATCTATTTTCTGGGTCAGAGATATGAATATGTGAACTTGACTGGAGTCAGTGTGTTTGGGACTTTGATTGGTGGACAATATCTGGGGTCCTCAGTGGAGACCCTTTAGCCAAGCTGGAAATGTCAGCATTGGACCCTTCTGGCTGCGAAGCCTGTGCTCTGCTTCTGTGGCCCCTCCTTATACATGATGGGCTTCTCCAGATGGGATGCTTATTGAGCATCCTGTTTTGCTTGGATGCTGTGGTTAGATTATAACTGGCTATATTTATTTATTTATAGGGGAAGTGCTATAGATAATCCATTTTGCACAAAGAAAGTATCCAGTTCAATTCCTGGCATCTCCAGGTAGGGGCTGGACAGGTCCCCTACCTGAAAACCTAGAGAGATGCTGCCAGTCCGTGTAGACAGTACTGAGCTAGATGGAAGAATGCAATAGAAGGCAGCTTTCTATGTTCCTTCTATTTAAGGGCAAGGGTCATAGTTCATTGGTAGAGCATCTGCTTTGCAGGCAGAAAGACCCGAGTTAAGTCCCCAATGCCTGGAGTGGGAGAGACTCCTGCCTGAAGCCCTGAAGAGCCTCTGTCACTCAGTGTAAACAAGAATGAGCTTGATAGACCAATGTATGTTTTGTTTTGTTTATTTATCAATTGAATGTATGTACTGTCCTTCATCCGAAGATCACAGGGCGGTATACAACATAAAAATTCAAAATGAGAGCACAAAATTAATAACCAAGAACTGAAAACAACCCCCACCAACAAATTCAAAAGGCCAGAGATAGTTTAAACAGCCAAAGGCCTGATTATAGAGGACTGGTTATGTCATGACTTGATCTAAGGCAGGTTCCTATGTCCACACAGGCGTGGCAGGAAGTTGTTGCCATTCTTATTTTCTATGTGCAATAAATTAATTTGCTTCCTTTTGCTTTCATACTGCTGCTGTTAGGTAAGCCAATATTCTTTCCATTTTAAAGATGAGAAACTGAGTCCATGCTTTGATGGGGGCAAGCCTGTTGGATCTCCTAAAAGAAAAGAAAAGAAAGAAACCTAAGAAGTACCAACAGAAAGCATACTGTTAGAATTAAAGAATGAGCCTTTGAGCGTGTTCTGAGCTCCAAAATTTTGTTTTCAATGCAAGAATGTGAATTGAGCTTGCAGCCCTTTAAACACAAAATAAGTTCATAGCTGGTTTGCTTTCTGCATTCCTGTGGCCTAATTTAGAAGTGGGAAAACTATTTTGTTGTTACTATTTTTAAACATTTGGAAAGTTCTGCTGATCTAAGGCAGATTGCCCATAAATCTTATCAGTGGGCACTGTCCTGTTTTCTCCCCCCCCCCAAAAAAAAATGTATTGGGAACAGCATAGCTCAGTATGACCGGAATATATTGCTGGTTGTCCAAAGGTAAGGGTTGCAGCTGTTTCTCTATCCACTTTTGCCTCTGGCCACACCCACTACTGTCATGCAAACTCCCCAAACTCAGGGATTATGGCCTTCCAGCTGAACATATGTAGATTCCCCACCCATGAAGTAGGTTCTGGGGCAGATGAACAAATTGTCTGACCTGGTAGGAGACAGCTTCTGGTGAACTTAACTTTATAGCTAATGGGATCAGATTTAGACATGGAATCTTCATCTCATCTCACCTTAAGGTGTTTCTGGAATTCCAGATATACTTCAAACTCCAACCTCTGCAAATGGTTGTATTCCAATACAGAGTATTAGATTAGATGTGAGGGATACACACCCACCCACACAGTGGTACAGTGGTACCTCAGGTTACAGACGCTTCAGGTTACAGATGCTTCAGGTTACAGACGCTTCAGGTTACAGACTCCGCTTACCCAGAAATAGTACCTCAGGTTAAGAACTTTGCTTCAGTATGAGAACAGAAATTGTGCTCTGGCGGTGCGGTGGCAACAGGAGGCCCCATTAGCTAAAGTGGTCTTCAGGTTAAGAACAGTTTCAGGTTAAGAATGGACCTCCAGAACGTATTAAGTTCTTAACCCAAGGTACCACTGTACAAACTAGCAATCCTGGCAACTTGATGCCCCCCTCTCCCCTTGCACAGACTTCAGATTAGCAGTTGCTTTGTTCAACATTCTTAATAAAGTGGTATGTTGAATCCTGCATTGTGGTGGGCTTTGATCATAAATATAAGATTTTTGCTTTATGCAGACATTCTGATACTTTCCTGACTTCTGTTTCAAGCCTAGAGTTGTCAGTGTCTGGTTCAAACTTCTGCTTTCTCACTTCTCAGCAAAATTCTCTCCCCACGCCCCCACCCCGTAAAAGTTTCCAGGATTTCCGTACTGTAATTTTCTTTTAGAGGAAGAAGAAAAAGAAGTTTTTTTGTGAAATGTTAACCACAAGAAAAGTGCCACTGAAGTGACATTTACCACAGATAGCTGCAAGCACACATTAAACTCTGGTGTAGACAAGCGCTTGTAATCAGAATGAATGCTTCATAAAGATGGAACATTCATTCAGATTTGTTGAAAGGACGAGACTATGTTCTACCACTTGTTGGCGTCAGCCAGTAGACACTACTTATATTGGAAGATTCAGGGCAGGTAAAAGAAAGGATATTTTCATGCAGGAACTTGCTCCCACAGAGGGCAGTAATGGCCACCAACCTAGATGGCTTTAAAAGATTAGACAGATTCATGGAGGAAAGAAGAAGAAGAAGAGTTTGGATTTGATATCCCGCTTTATCACTACCCTAAGGAGTCTCAAAGCGGCTCACAATCTTCTTTCCCTTCCTCCCCCACAACAAACACACTGTGAGGTGAGTGGGGCTGAGAGACTTCAGAGAAGTGTGACTAGCCCAAGGTCACCCAGCAGCTGCATGTGGAGGAGCCGGGAATCAAACCCGGTTCACCAGATTATGAGTCTACTGCTCTTAACCACTAATCCACACTGGCTCTGGCCATGATGGCTGTACTCTGGCTCCACAACACAACAAAGAGGTGCAGGGACTCAGTTCCAGAAGGGAAAAAAGCCCTGCCCACAGGCATCTGGCTGGCCACTGTTAAAACTGGATGCTGGACTAAATGGGCCATTGGCCTCATCCAGCAGGCTCTTCTTATCTTTTTAACATCTGATGTCACGTGTAACCTTACTGCAAACTTTGCACAAGCAAATTGTGTGGAACGCTCAACAAGAAGGCCATCTGGATATAACCTGTGTTGTTTTTATCATTGTAGCATAGTGGATGACCACAAACTCTGCATACAGGAAGTCCTGTGTTCTTTTGCCAAATTCTTTAAGTGGGGTAGGGAATAACCCTGCCTAAAATTATGGGACACACACACACACACACACACACACACACACACAGTGTCACAAAGTCTCCACCTCTGCCTTAGTGGCTTTCTAAGGTTGTTCCCATGTTGCTAGTTTGCCGTGGACCTCTGAACTACACCCTGAAGAAAGGCACCCTGCCAACATTTTCTGAGGTCATTTTAATCCTAGGAAGATGACAGGTTGATCCAGAGCACCTAAATCATGCCCATGGAATGTTTTCTGCAGCATGTCTGAGCAGATCAGTGCTTTACAGGTCTACACGGAAGTAAGTGCCACTGACTTCAGTGGGACTTCACCTGTCAGGCATTCTTTAGCTGTGATTCCTGCATTGCTGGCAGTTGGAATGGATGCCCCATCGTGTTCCTTCCAGCTCTACAATTTTATGATCCTATGTATGTGTTGCGTTGCAGTCTAAACTGAGTAGTGGGGGCACAGGGCATGCAAACCCAGCGAACAGAACTAGACGAGCAAAGAGGAAGCTTATGAAACTTTGTGTGTTTCCTTTATGCGGCCGGAAAAGAGGGCTGACTCCCTCCCAGCCAGCCCTGTGAAACTTCTCCCCTCCGGACCCACCTTCTGTTTCGTTGAGAAGTGTAGTGCTTCTCTTCTATCTTGTAATTTCAAAGCTAAGATAAACCACTTCCCTTCCAGGCACCTTGGAGGCCCTTCCACATGCCCAGTATCTGATGACTGGGAGATACTTCTTTCCTGCTTCCTGAAATTGCTATCTTCCAGGGCATCTGACTGTTGTTTTTTTTAGATGCTCTTAATGCGTTTAAGTGATTTCAATGTATTTTTAACCAGTTTAATCCAGATTTACTGTTTCTGCAGGGTTTTGGTGTGTTTTTTAATCTATCCAGATTAAATGGAAACATAATATGGGGTGACAGTTTGGTAAGGATGATGTGACATTGAGACTCCACAATAAGCTGCTATGGGGAAGTACCCAGAGCATATCTGCCTTGGTGGCAAAGAGGGAGACTGCACATTTTCAAACCCAGGCTATCAAACCAGACCAGAGCCTGTTCTCTGCCCTGCTTCCACCCCGCAGATCATCTACTTTTTCACCATGACCTGCAGAAGGGATGTTCTCAGGGCAAATGAATTGAGTGCAGCAGCAGGTGGCATTGTGAACATTCAGCAGATTTGAATGTTCAAGAAGGCATGTGGGACAGTCCCTTCAGGACCAAACCACTTCCAAAATGCAGATTGAGGGTGTTTATATTTTGAGTACTCTCCTAATATATCAGAGGTGGACCTTGGGACTTTGCCCAAGGCACACCCCTCACCAGCCTGCTGTGCCCCCTCATTGAGAGTTTTTGGCTGGCTAGGATGTGTCCTTGAATGGTGATATTGCCTATTCCCTGCCAGGATGGAAGATGGAAAGGTGTAGACCTCTGACTTTCCTGTGGCTAGAACAGAGCCTCTTGTACAAATATTTTAAAAGTGTCAATTGTTCCACCCACTGTTGCCTCTGGTCCCGCCCACCACTGGTCTTCAGCCCCCAGAATGCTTCATGGATTGAAAAAGGTTCCCCACCTCTTCAATGCAGAATGCTAAGTTTTTCCTATACACAGGGAAGGTTGTTCTTCCCCCTGCTCTGTGTATGGAAATGGAGCCATTGTTGCTGCAGCTGGTGATAGCTGTTGGTTACAGAGGTCATACTCCCTGATACTGTTTCAAGGTAAAATGTTATTTACCTATTTACCGCCAAAGATCACAGGTTTTTCATATGGCTGCAGGACCAGCATGTTTCCTCAAAGAGCAGGTATAACCTGACATTCTGAAGAAGTAAACGTTCATTAATGCTCTAAGACATTTTTGCATTACTTGTTGCTCCAAAAGCCTGCAAGGACTGTAATTCTCTTCATTTTCAGTACCATATTTAGAGGAAAGCAATTCCTTTAAAAGCTCTGTAAAAATGTTTGCTAGAGCCTTTTAAAAAGAAAAAGAAAAAACTGCTTGAGAGACCGAAAACATAATTTTTGATTTGTTTAATTTTTTTTAACAGCAAAAGGAAGCCAATAGCTTCTTGCTCCATTTTTCAGCAGATTTCAGCAAAGTTGCCTTCAGGGGTCTGAAGAGAGGCCACTCCATGTGAGGAAAGGCTTCTTCATGCATGGGTCCTTTTTACAGGGATATATAAATCTTCTCCATGAAGACAGTCAAGTCCTTCTCTGTAGTGTGTTGAAATTGGCAGACTCTTTGGGCCTGGGCAGCTTCATTAATAAATACAGCTCACATTCTGCTAGAATTGATAAGGGCCTGAATATGCCATTTCTCCAAGCTTGAGTGTGATGAATGGTAGAAGTGATCCGCATTTGTGGCTTCACACCTGTGGCTTGTTCTGTGCCACCCGTTTGCTGGGAATCACAAGTGTGGAGAAGGCTGTTGCACTTGGGCGCACGCTTTCCAGTGGCATCTGGTTGGCACTGTGAGAACAGGGTGCTGGTTTTGATGGGCTTCTGGCTTGACCCAGCAGGGCTCTTCCTAGGTTGCTATTCTTATTTTGGGCATTGAATCTCATGTGTGCATGTTTTAAAGTCCCATTTTACAGAATGGAGGTCTTGTGGATTCCACAATTTCAGTCGTCTGTTTTGTCATGGAGGTAATCTGAGGTTGCATTGCAGTTTATTCTGTATTCCTGATGTCCCCCTGACTGTTAACTTCCACATGATAGTTCAGCTTTCATACTACATAAAAGCCACTTCAGGAAATATAGTGGAATATAGCACACTTTCAGCATTCATTTCAGTGTTACCGGCTTCCAGAATAAATCCATTTGCAAATAACATGGAAATGAGGGCTAAACCTGCTCTATATTCCACTATATTTCTGAAAGTGGCTTTTACTTTGTGTGAAAGCTCAAATATAATGTGGAAATTAACAGTTAGGGCAAAGTGGGGAAGACAGAGTGAGCTGCTGTGTGAATGCAGCCAGAGAATGCTGATTCTCCTCCTCAGTCAGGGAGGCCCAAGCATCATCATGCACACCCAGGGTGTGAATTCACATCAAGGAATTGGGGGAGGGAATCTGTGGCCTTCTAAGTGCTGGGGGACTCCCAGATCCCACCATCCCTGACCATGCTGGCTGGGGCTGAGGGGGTTTGGAGCCCATCACAATCTGGTGGGCCACAGGTTCTCCACCCCTGATGTACATGACATTTTTTACATCAGACACAACCTTAGGATGCCATTGTTTTTTAACATAAGAAGAGGTCTGCTGGGTCAGGCCAGTGGCTCATCTAGGCCAGCATCCTGTTCTCACAGTGGCCACCCAGATGCCTCTGGGAAGCCCTCAAGAACGGAGCAGAGCACAAGAGCCCTCTCCCCTCCTGCGGTTTCCAGCACCTGGTGTTCAGAAGCATTGCTGCCTCTGACAGTGGAGGTCGGCATGGGCCACCCATACCTCCTCAAAGAACACTGATGAAATAACTCGAAAACAGGAAATGAACCTGGTGTTCCAAAACTGCATGGCTAACCTTTCTTGACCTTCATGAGAAGACGCTAAAAATGTTTTGTACTGATAGGAAATGGTGACTATTTTTCTGTAAGCTGACCTCGCCCTTCTTTTGGCTTCATCCATTAGATCATCAGCCCCAGCCACGCCCTTCTTTTGGCTTCATCCATTAGATCATCAGCCCCAGCCTTTTGCACCAAATATCCAAAGCTTCTCTGTGAATCTGTAAACTTGTATTGAATACCTCACAGGAAGAGAATTTCACAACTTCCTCAGAACTTCGTTCTGCTCTTCCTCCTATAAACATCAGATGACGAGACACACAGTCTTTGAAGGCGAAATGCTACTGGTTTAGCCGCAAGTTAATAATAATAATAATAATTGTTACACTTGTCAGGGATACTAATTGGCCCATTATCTTATTTGGCATAAAGAAAATGCTTTTACCTGTCTTGCCCCTGTGCAGACTTGCCCCTTTGCACTCGTTTTAATTTGGAGGAAAATTTGCTTCTGTCTTTCAAGTTTCTCATTCAGTGTGAGGTTGCTTTCTGTGTTCCTGAGTTAGTTAAGTAACTTTGGTGTATTGTGATCTGCTGGGCTTCTAACTGATCCTATTCTGCCTTTGTCCTTGCAGACCTAGTTGCTGCGAAATATGAGAGAGGGAAATTGGCTCGTTAGAAATAGGAAGTTTGGCAAGGGTTATGACTTGAGGCTTGTTCAGATGTTACGCTGAGCACAGGTACAAACCAGCTCTACCCGTGTACAAATGTTTGTGTGGAAGCGTGCAGTGGTGGTGGTGCAGTGGTTAGAGTGCCGGGCTAGAATCTTGGAGACCAGGGTTAAATCCCTATGTGACCCATGAAGCAGTCATCACCTTTCAACCTAACAGGGTGGTTATGAGGATCAAATGGAGTTGGGGATAGGATAATGATGTACACCGCTTTGAGCTCCTTGGAGCAAAGGTGAGATCAAAATGCAAGGAGAAACAGAATCATAGAGTTGGAAGGATCCACTGGGGTCTTTCACCCAATGTGGAGCTCAAACGCATGACCCTGGGATTAAGAGTCTCATGCTCTGCTGGACTGAGCTGTCCAGCCTCATGCACCATGAATCAGTCTGCCAATGAAACACCTGTGCATCACAGAACCTCCTTTTGGGGAGGGGTGTTTCACATCAGTTTACATATGTCAGTGCTCTTGAACCCTACAGTGGTCCCTTGGGTTAAGAACTTAATTTGTTCTGGAGGTCTGTTCTTAACCTGAAACTGTTCTTAACCTGAAGCACCACTTTAGCTAATGGGGCCTCCCTCTGCTGTCGCGCCGCCGGAGCACAATTTCTGTTCTCATCCTGAAGCAAAGTTCTTAACCCGAGGTACTATTTCTGGGTTAGCGGAGTCTGTAACCTGAAGCGTATATAACCCAAGGTACCACTGTACTTCAGTTTGTGTGTGACATCTGGGACCAGAAATCCAAGTATACAACAATGCATAATGCTTTGTCAGTTTGTCTTCAAATATTTACATTAAATTTGCTTTGAGTTATCACTTTCTTTAAACCCAAAAGGAAAAAACAACAATCCCGTTCCATGTTAGAGCCAATACTTAGTCAAATAATGCTAATCAGGAAGTTGCTTTCTGTGTATTTTGGCAAATGGTCAATTATTAGGTAACCAGCAAGTTATTTCCAGAGACATCTCTGCCTGGGACGTGACCAAAAGACTAACTGAGAATTCTAAGGGTGTAGGGAGCCTTATAGCAACCCAGGCAGAGCATCTAGCTCAGTACTGCCAACACTGGCTGGCAGCAGCTGTCCAGGATTTCAGACAGAAGTCTTTCCCAGTCCGACTTGGAGATGCCAGGGATTGAACCTGGGACCTTCTGCATGAAAACCACATGCCCTACCATTGAACTGTCCCATCAATCTTCTGCAATGCCTAAATAAACTAGGACTCAATTGCTTGGGACTTTTGCCCACTACATTCCCTGTATGTCTGTATGCTACTGGGTTACTTGGCCTTTGATGACTAGGCAGCCTCTATTGGAAACCACAGCATTTTGAGATTATTGTGTTATTGATTTATATACTTCTTAGTTGCCAAAGAATCTTCTAAGCCATTTACAGGTATAAACCCAATTACGGGGGGGGGGGGGAATAGGCATGCATAATTAAAATACATGATGAAACAAGGCCACCTGTGAGAAATCAGGCCCATTTCAAGGGATGTGGGCCTCATTCAAGTCAGGTTGAGACAAATAATGTGAATGGCCCAGGATCATCCAGTGAGCTTCATGGCTGATTGGGGATTTAAATCCTGATCTCCCAGGTTGTAGTCTGGTGGCTTAAGCCATGATACCATTCTAGCTCAGCTAGGTTATCAGTGGTTTGTTACTGAGTTGGTAGATGCGATCACCGCTGTACCTCTTGCATGTGTCCTTTGGAAACAAACAAGTGAACTGAAACATCACTTGTGGCCTAGCTGACTGGTTAACTCTGTCTCTTTATTTTCCAGGCTTTCTTGTTCGGGCTGATTCTGGTTCCTCTCCGTGTCCTATGCATGTTCTTCATTTTGCTGGTGGCTTGGCCGTTTGCAGTCCTGGCAACTTCCTGCACCCCTGAGAAGGGGACTAAGCCACTTCTGGGATGGCAAAGGTAACATGGCTGTTGAGGACCTCTTAATAGGGAAGGCTTGCTGAATACAGCAGGACTTGCCCTTGTAACTGCTTTGCACATTATTCGCAAGGACCTCTTTGTCCTCATCCTGGAATGAAACAACCTCCACAATCTTGGGTACAGCATCTCTCCATGGACTTCCAGGAAATAAGAGTGGTTACATGGCACCCAAGGTTGCAGTCCTAAAAAACATTGCCTAGGGAAGTAACTTACATTGAACTGAGGATCGCGTTGTGTAGGCCAGCACATTTTGCAAGGCAGCCCAGTATTTTTACTGCCTCTGTAATGTGGGAGAACCATCGCTTAGAATGTCCTTGTCTTTTTGGAGCACTGGGATTTGCAAGAACCTTAACTTTGTAGCATATTCCTATGGCACCATCAGATCTGTCCCTTGGCACACAACGAGGTCCTGTGTCCTTCCCAGTTAAAAATAACAAGAAAGGCTTTTTGGTGTGCCTCTTTTGATGGGGGTTTTAATATGTTTTATTTGTTTTTGAAAGTGTGCAGCCGTTTTTGTGGGGCATGTGCATTTCTGAATATTACCAGTTTTTCATCCAATTTTGTGTATGGGATTGCTGCCTACGTCTATGTAAGGTGAATGATGGTGGTAATAGTCACCAATGTAATTGTCCTCATAATAAAATAATAATAACACTGATGTACCTGAGAGGGGGTTGCAACAATGTTATGTATGTTGAAAGATTTGGGACAGATAAAATAAAGGACTGTTCACACAGTGAACAGTTAAGCTTTGGAGCCCATTCCCACAGGAAGCAATGATGGCCACCAACTTCAGTGGCTTTCAAAGAGGGGTAGACAAATTCATGGATGACAAGGCTATCAGTGATGACTAGCCATGACGGCTCTGCTCTGCCTCTGGAGTAAATGCTTCTGAATACTATTAGCTGGAAACCACAGGAGAGCAGAGTGCTCTTGTGCTCAAGTCCTGCTTGTGGGTTTCCCAAATGAGGCATCTAGTTGGCCACTGTGAGAACAGGATGCTGGTTTAGATGGGCCATTGGCCTGATCCAGCAACCTATTCTAATGTTCTTAACGCAGGCTAAACTTTTATGAATTTAAAAAATGTCATATATATTTGTTTATATGGTGCTCTCAGTGTACATAACAACACAAAGCATGTGTTGGGAGCTGCAGACCCGGGAAGCCAATTGCGGCCCTCCGAGCTTCTCTGTCTGGTGCTCTAGTTTCTCTCCAGGGTTAGGGGTAGTGATCTTGGTGATGAGTGAAGTAATGAGGTCCCCAGTTTTCTTTTCTGTTTTCCCTTAGGAGAGTATGCTATGCCAGCCTCACGCTCTTAGGCCGTGCCTTATTTTTTGTGATGGGCTTCCGAGTCAAAGTGAAGGGGGAAGTAGCTAGTCCTGAGGAGGCACCGATCCTTACTGCAGCACCGCACTCGAGCTTCTTCGACGGGATCGTCTGTGTTCTGGCAGGCTTGCCGTCGATGGTGTCTAGGCAAGAGAATCTCTCTGTGCCCATTCTTGGGAGTAAGTGTTGTAATGAGGCTTGAGGGAATGTAGGCTGGTTTCGCCCAGTTTATTTTTTATTTTTTTATTTTTTCATGTTTATGGGCATTGCCTGTATTTTTTTATTTTTATTTTTTTTAAATAATTTTTATTAATTTTCCAAACATGTAATAAAAACAAACAACAAAACAAAACAAAACATACACACAAATAAACATGTATAATTTCATAAACTCATTTTCCTTCACCTTATTTCCCGGACTTCCCCATACCTCCCTTTTTCTGCATCCTTATTTTTCCTTTTTGACAGCAACCCTCCATTCAATTAATTAGCTCATCTTCATTATAATTCCCTTAAATTTATGATATACAGCTGCAACTCTGTTTCTTAACACCATAGCATCTCAGCACTCCTCAATATTACAACAATTTTTAAGGTATATTTTAAATTTCTTCCAATCTTCTTCCACTGTCTCACTCCCCTGGTCACGGATTCTGCCGGTCATCTCTGCCATTCCCATGTAGTCGATCACCTTCGCTTGCCATTCTTCCAGAGTGGGTAGCTGCTGCGTCTTCCAATACTTTGCCAAAAGAATTCTTGCTGCTGTGGTAGCATACATAAAGAAAGTTCTGTCCTTCCTTGGCACCAATTGGCCCACCATGCCCAGGAGAAAAGCCTCTGGTTTTTTAGAAAATGTCCATTTAAGGACCTTTTTAATTTCATTATAGATCATTTCCCAGTAGACTTTAATCCTCGGGCAGGTCCACCAAAGGTGATAGAAAGTACCTTCAGTTTCATTACATTTCCAACATTTATTATTGGGCAAATGGTAAATTTTTGCAAGTTTGACTGGGGTCATATACCACCTATAGATCATTTTCATTATGTTTTCTCTCAAAGCATTACAAGCCGTAAATCTAACACCAGTATTCCATAACCTTTCCCAGTCATCAAACATAATGTCATGGCCTATGTCTTGTGCCCATTTAATCATAGCTGATTTTACTGTTTCATCTTGTGTATTCCATTTCAGCAGCAAATTATGCATTCTTGACAAGTTCTTAGTATTGGGTTCTAACAATTCTGTTTCCAATTTCGACCTCTCCATCTGAAAACCTATTTTCCTGTCCTGTTTGAATACCTCGTTTATCTGAAGGTAGTGCAACCAATCTCGTACTTTAGACTTTAATTTGTCGTAACTCTGTAATTTGACCCTTTCACCATCTTGCTCTAAAATTTCACAATATTTTGGCCATTTGGGCTCCATATTAAGTTTTTTTGTCTCTTTAGCTTCCATTGGTGATAACCACCTGGGAGTTTTACTTTCCAATAGATCTTTATATCTTATCCAAACATTGTATAGTGCTTTCCTAACAATATGGTTTTTAAAACCTTTGTGTATTTTTACCTTGTCATACCATATATATGCATGCCAACCAAATCTATTGTCATACCCTTCCAGATCCTGGTTTCGCCCAGTTTAAGTCTGGTCTTGCACGCACGCACGTACACGCGCACACATAGGTGAATGAGATGGTAGAGTTCTTGGATCACAGAACAAAATCCAGAATGATGCAGCATTCTGAAAAGAGATGAAGAATCCTCTGGTCCTCCTGACGTTGTTGGATTCCCAACTCCCATCAGCTGCATACAGCGTGGCCATTGGTTTTGACATGCCAGCTTGTCACCCATGCGTTGGTAAACTCAAGACTGCGCTCCAGATTCTTTCCTTTGACATAAAGTCACGTGACATCAACTGATTGACAAGAGGGCAGCCCTCAGCCATCTATTAAAATGGCACGAGTGGGAGCTCAGGATCTGGCCTGCCTGCCAGTGTGTGGCAACTGTGAAATAGGTGAAGTCCATGCTAGGGATCTCCAGGAAAGAAATTGAAAATAAAACTTCAGACAGCACAATGCAATTACAGTGGTACCTTGGTTTACGAACTTAATGTGTTCTGGAAGTCCGTTCTTAAACCAAAGAGTTCTTAAACCAAGGCGTGCTTTCCCATAGCAGCAGGGGACTCAATTTACAAATGGAACACACTCAACAGGAAGCAGAACATGTTCTCTTTCCAAGGCAAAGTTCACAAAACAAAACACCTACTTCCGGGTTTGCAGCGTTCTTAATCCAAGTTGTTCATAAACTAAGCTGTTCTTAAACCAAGGTACCACTGTATACAAATCTATGGTGCAACCACATTTGGAATACTGTACTGTGTACAGTTCTGCTCACCTCACCTCAGCAAGGATACTGTAAAGTTGGAAAAGGTTCAGAAAAGAGCAGCCAAAATGATCAAGGGGATGGAGCAACTCCTCTGTGAGGAAAGCTTGTGACATCTGGGAGTTTTTAGTTTAAAGAAAATGTGAGTAAGGGGTGTCGTCATTTAAGTTTGTAAAAATATAGATGGCATAGAGGAAGTGGATAGAGGACAGTCCCCCCCCCCCTCTCTTAACTCTAGAACTCCAACTTTGGAATGTTGGAGGTTTAGGACAAAATTAAACTATGGAACTTGCTCCCAACTTGGATGGCTTTAAAAGAGGATTGGGCAATATCATGGAAGATAAGGCTATCATTGGCTCTTATCTTTGACAGCTGCTCACTGCCTCTATGGTTGGAGGCAGTATGCCTCTGAATACCAGTTTCTGGGAATCACAAGTGAGGCGAGTGCTGCTGTCCTTAGGTCCTCTCTGTATTCTAAAGTTCTGGTTAGGTATTTTAATATTGTTATACCATCTCCTCCACACATGATATGGGAGGTAGTCTAGAAATGTTCTTAATAAATAAACCAATTTTGACTGGTTCTTAGGCTCAATAAATAATTCTTAGATTTTGGGGGGGGGGTGGATGTGCCTTGGAAATGATAGGAATCTTTCTTTCCTTCCTTCCTTCCTTCCTTCCTTCCTTCCTTCCTTCCTTCCTTCCTTCCTTCCTTCCTTTTTGTTATTAAACAGGGATCCTCAGTGCTCTCCAGCCTGTTGTGGTGTCCCGTGTCGATCCTGATTCTCGGAGGAACACTATCAAAGAAATAACCCGTCGAGCAACTTCAGGGGAGCAATGGCCCCAGGTAAGATTTTTAAGATGGTTTAGCTCAAATTGCTCCTCCAGGCTCTTCGTGACAAATGTTGAGAAATGAATGATGCCAGCTCTAAGCAGTCATCTGAGATAAATGGAGGATGTTGTAAGAATAAATGAGAGAGCCCTGTTGCCCTGTAGGGGTCCAGGTAAACAGCTGACCTAACCCCATCTGCATTATACATTTTAAGTAGTTTCATGCAAATGTAAACAGTAATGGCTTCTTCCAAAGAATCCTGGAAACTGTAGTTTATTGAGGGTGCTGAGAGTAGTTAGGAGACCCCCTATTTCCTGTTAAACCACCCATAGTATTGTGGTTTGAATGGTAACTCATTCAAAATTATTCATAGATGGTACCTGATTCCCTGTACTCAAGTACTAATAGCCCACTATGCAGGAGAGCTTAAGGAGAATCAGGTGCCTATTTTCATAAGTGGTGATTTTGTGAAAAGATACAGGAAAAAATATAGATATATATTATGAAGTGTGACTTATCATGGATCGGATACTGGACTTAGTTCCCAGGGTGGCATTGTTATAGATAGATAGATAGATAGATAGATAGATAGATAGATAGATAGATAGATGATAGATAGATAGATAGATATAGATCTAGATCTAGATCTAGATCTAGATCTAGATCTAGATATAGATATAGATATAGATATAGATATAGATATAGATATAGATATAGATATAGATATAGATATAGATAGATATAGATATATTTGATGAAGAAAGTCAAAACATTACAAACAAGGGCTCATTACAATTGTTACTATCCATGACATGCTTGACAATAGGTAGAAGTTGGTAAGTTTCAGGAGACAACTTGCTGTCTGAATGGTACCAGCAAATTCAGAAAATTGCTTCGATGGGAAAAATGACACCAAAGGTGAACGACAGGAAGAATTTCAAAAAAAGACAGAAAAGAAGTTCCAAATGATGTGCTATCTCCTTATTAAACAAGTAGCACAAAAATACATAACCGGCATCCACATGCTGACTCTTGTGGAACAACTGTGTAGGGTGACACTAATAAACAAAAATAATTTTGGTTGCAAGTGAAGAGGCGCAAATATTTTACAGCACAACATAGATTCAATCAATGCTCTTAGCTATATGCTCCTTGCATGTTTATGATTATGTATATTGGGTGGTTCCCCCCTCCCCAAAGCAAATAAAGTGATTAAAAAACAACAACTGCAGGTTTGAAAGGTTCAGTCAGCCATCTTGATTCAAAATGGTTCCCCGTGATATCCAGACATAGGAAAAAACCTGCTCTGCTATCTCAGGAGCCATCATGCAACATTTGGTTATGGCATCTTAAGTGGTGTCCAAATGCAAAGCAAACAAACACATTTCCAAAATATGTGGCAGATATAGCATATGGAAAGTGGAATGGAACAACAGAGGTGGAATTAGATCAAGGTTATGGAGGCAGAAAGCTCTGACAGTGATCCATGGTTTGAGAACTGGGGTGTTATAAAGGTGTTCCTGTTTTTCTTCCATCAGATTTTGGAGCGTATGTATTGCAAGAAATAGGGCAGCATTCCTGGAGTGTCATTACAGGTTCTGTTATTGTAGGGTCTTCCCCGGCCACTGTTCCAAACAGCCCTCCTCAGCATCTGGTATCTCCCATCAGCCCCAGCCATTGTGGCCAGTGATCAAGGATGATGGGACTTTGAGTCCAACAATATCTTATGGCCCACAGATTAAGAAAGAAAGGTTCAGAAAGACGTGTGCCTCCCTGCCCCCCATTGCTGTCTGAAGGAACCATTGGCAAATGAGTCTTGAACAAGAATTGCTGAATTTGTGGGACAGTTTAAATTAATGGAATATTCATGTCTTCTCCTCTTTTTTTGATCCCAGGTATTGATTTTCCCAGAAGGTACATGTACAAACCGTTCATGTCTGATCACTTTTAAACAAGGTGAGGAAGGCTGTCTCAGATGCACTGTTGCTGAAAAGCTAGAGGTGGGTGGTGGAGTGTGTAACATTTGAAAAGCAGATTTAAAGCATGAACCTTTTCAGAGGAATGGAGGAGGTGCATAACCCTCTAATGCATTGCAAAGCAATCCTCCAGGCTACAGATTGGGGTTGCAAGGTAAAGGTAAAAGATAAAGGACCCCTGGACAGTTAAGTCCAGTCAAAGGCGACTATGGGGTTGAGGCACTCGTCTCTCTTTTCAGGCCGAGGGAGCTGGCATTTGTCCACAGACAGCTTTCTGTGTCATGTGGCCAGCATGATTAAACTTCTACTGGTGCCACAGGACACCTTGATGAGTGCCAGAGTGCATGGAAATACCATTTACCTTTCCGTTGCAGTGGTATCTATCTACTTGCGCCGGTGTGCTTTTGAACTGCTAGGTTGGGAGAAGCTGGGACAGAGCAACAGGAGCTCACCCCGTTGTGTGGATTCAAGCTGCTGACCTTCCGATCAGCAAGCTGAAGAGGCTCAGTGGTTTAGACCACAGCACCACCTGCTAGCTGGCCCTACTCAGAGTACACCTATTGAAATCAATGGAATTATTCCAAGTCTACTCTGAATAGGAGCAGCAGTGAACACATGATCTGCCTGGATCAAATCAGGAGAGTCTGCTTTGGAATATGAGTCCAATTGCTTCCTTACCAGGGGTGAACTTTTGATGAAGGTAGCGATGTTCTAGTACTGGGGGGAAAATGTATTATTGAGCTCAAATGTGCCCCATTAATCCCAACTGCATATCTTTTACACCTGGCTCTGATTGGTAGATCCTTTGGGGTTCTTGTAGAAAGCTAAATGTGCCCGTTTCTGGAATAGATGTAATGTGACTTGGTTTAAGGCAACGTTCTGTCTTCTGTATGTGAGGAATGTTTCTTTATAGGGAGAGCTTCCCCCTTGTGGTCTGAAGCGGTACAGTCCAGAAATGAGCCTAGATCTCACCAACACAATA
The DNA here is from genome assembly GCF_964188315.1 of Podarcis muralis. Classification (NCBI taxonomy): domain Eukaryota; kingdom Metazoa; phylum Chordata; class Lepidosauria; order Squamata; family Lacertidae; genus Podarcis; species Podarcis muralis. Next base: position 38,333,002 of record NC_135661.1, on the reverse strand, counting down.
GACTTCAAAAAGACAACAGACAACCAAAAGTGTTGGTGTGCTTTTCTGCCTAGGGAGTTGGAGCCGATCTGCACTCTGTTGTTACAGGGCCTTTAGAACAAAACAGAAAGGGGATTTAGGTGGCAACTGTATAGCTATGTATGCTTTATCTGATGAATTTCATCCCCCCCCCCATTGCAATCTTTAAATAGGAATGGGGAACCTTTGGTTCCCCAGATGTTGCCAATCTGCCCCAGTAAACTTGGCCCAATAGCCAGAGGTGTTGGGAGTTCAGCAACATCTGGATGACCAACAGTTCCTGACTCCTACTTTAAAGCCCAGGCTTCAGTTCCACAGACTTCAGCTGTCTATTCCAGTGAACATTGAATCCCTCCACTCTCCTGCTGACAGCCACCCAGATCCAAGGTAGTGGTGAAACTGGTCCCAGAACAGGATCCCATACTATCAAATTTGCCTGGGTTGGTGGTCTTCATTCTTCAACCTGGGATGTACCTTTTAAGCACGACATACTTTAGGAGACCCAATTCATTTTTGACCATATCTTTGGTGATAGCGCTTCAGTTGTGATCTACCTTCGATCAGTAAACTGGTCCAGTAGTAGATCCACCAACATGTGGATCTCAATAACAAGTCTGTTAAGAATGTGGCCCCTAACAGCTGTGATTTCCTGGGATTTGGGCGTCTGAGTGAACATGGAAAGCCCTTAACTCAACATGTTAAACTGAATGGTTCTTGGTGGTGTCCATTGATTTTTAATCCTGAGTATTTGTTCTCTAGGCACAAACTATAGTCCACGTAATTTCTCCCCATGGTGATTTTTTTTGTCTGGTTTCCATTTCCAGGGGCCTTTATTCCTGGTGTTCCTGTTCAACCAGTGCTCCTTCGGTACCCAAATAAATTGGTAAGTTCCCTCCCAGTTATTTTATTGATAGAATAAGTTGGGTAGGGAACCTCAGACCTGGGGGCCAGATGTGGCTCCCCTGAACTCATGATCTGGCCCAAAGAAGTCTTCACAGGCCACACCCCTCATTGCCCATGCTTTACATCCCGCTTGAGTGTTTCTACCTGGCTGGATTGAGTCCTTGAACTCTGATAATGCCCCTTGCTAGCCTGGATAGAGAATAGAAAATAGCATATTAACACATTTTGCTTTGCTTGTGGCCCACCTACCCACTACTGGCATGTGGCCCTCAGAAAGTTGCCAGAATGAAAATATGGCCCCTGGACTGAAAAAAAGATTCCCCACCCCTTTAAGAAATCAAATGTCTTGACTTGTTGCAATCCCTCTAGAATGATCCATTTCCCTGATACAAACTATGGCCACATCTGCACTATACGTACGTTTAAAGTTCTGCTTTGTTCTGCTTTTAATAGTCGTGGTTTCCCCCCAAAAAACCTCCAGAAAGTGTATGTAAAGAGTGCTGAGTGTGATTAGGAGACCCCCTTTTCCCCTCACAGAACTACAATTCCCAGAGTCCCCTGTGAAGAGTGATTGTTAAGCCACTCTGGAAATTACAGCTCTGTGAGGGGGATAACAACTCTCTGCACCCTTAACAAACTGCACTTCCCATGATTCTTTGGCAGATGGTATGATACTGCTTTAAATGTATAGTGTAGACAAGGCCCCTAAAAGCATTGTTTGCCTGAGGTGATCTGAATGTTCAGCCTGTGGTTCTGAGTCTGCGATGGCCCATTCACACATGCAGACCACCATTTGGGTGTGCAAACTATCCCACGATAGGCTCCCTCTATGCATTTTGTCATGCTGCCTGCTGACAAAGAAAACTCCACCTGAAATACAGCTGAGAGCACACTCTGCCATCCTCTCACCACAGACACCGCCGTCACCAAGGGCAGGAAACTGGTTAAGCTTTTCCACCAGTGGTTTCTGCAAGTTAAACCTCTTGGCATTGCCACATCTAAGTAAACGACAGTTATTTGCTCCTGTGAGAGAACATGACAGGCCTGTGTGGTCTTGCCTCATATCGTGTCAGGGCTGAGGAACCATTTTCAGCCTGGGGGCTGTGTTCCTTCTGCAGGGTCAGAGACAAAAGGGAGCAGAGCAGTGGGTGCGAATGGGAACCCCTCCCCTATTGTTCAGGCAGGCAGGCGAACAGATTTTTCAGAGTTCAAGGACACATTCCAGCCCCACAGAAAGATTCAAGGAGGGTTCAAAGCAGGAGCCAGATGGAGAGACTCAGGGGGCTGCATTTGCCTCGCTGGGCCAGAGTCTCACCACTTATACTATATGTTATGGTTTGGAAATTTTGGGTCTGGCGCTCTGTACCTTGTTTGTTAGCTCACAGTAGGGATGGGAGGATGTGCCAGATCCAGCCCTCTTGGTTTCTCATTTTTCCATTCTTGAAGTAGGTTTTCTACATTTCTGCACCAATTTATGTTTTCTAAAAATAATAATCCATGTGAAAATTCTTCAAAGTGATAGTAAGAATTTCTCCACATGAACACACTTTTATAATGTGGTTTTGATGAATGTACACATTTCACCAGCAATTTCTCTTAACATAACACCTTTTTTGAATGTCATTTTCACTAACACATTTTAGTGCACACATTTCCCCTCCAACACATGCATTCTTGCAAACTTTGACAGGCATCGCAAAATTCAGATGAGTGCGAATTTTGAAAGATGCCTGCATTTGGGTTGTTGTGTTGTTTTGGACAGTGCAAATGAGGTGCCTGATGAAGGTGGGCTTGTGGCAAAGCTGATGGAGTGAGTGAGTCCTGCTGGCCACCTCTCCCACTGAGGCAGCCTAGTGATATTCCTGTCCCCATGTGACTGTTGAGGGAGAGGAGGCCTGATGGAGCTGTCGGAGTGAGTCCTGTGTCTTCTCCTCTCTTCCATCTGATAAGGTGGGGGGGAGGTTGTGGCCCTCCAGGTGTTCCACAGCCTCCGGAAAAACACAGGTTTCCTGCTAAAGACTTGCTAGCGAATCACGCCCACGTCCTGGCCTCGGCTGGGCTTTGCTTTCCATTCGTCCAACGAGCTGTTTATAACTATTCATTTATTTTATTTGCTTGCCTCTAGGATACCGTGACGTGGACTTGGCAGGGCTACAATTTGTAAGTGTCACCACCCTAATGACAAACGTTCTTATCGCCGGCGGCTGTTGACAATAGTAGTTGCAGCATCTTTGTATGTGCATATACAGCTCTTTATGGGTGCCATGTTCAGAAGGTTCAGAAGGTTTATATCGCAGCAATTGTATACTAATGGGGCAGCAGTGGGGAAGCATTCTCATCCCAAGGGCTGTGTTCCCTTCTGAGCAACCTTTGGGGTGGGGGTGGGGCACATGCTGGTAGTGAGCAAGGCAAGAAGCGAAAGTTGGTGGAGCAACACATAATAATAATAATAATAATAATAATAATAATAATAATAATAATAATAATAATAATTTATTATTTATACCCCGCCCATCTGGCTGGGTTTCCCCAGCCACTCTGGACGGCTTCCAACTGAATATTAAAAACAATACAGCATTAAACATTAAAAACTTCCCTAAAGAACATTACCTCGGTCACTCATCCCTTCCTGTCCTCCCTCCCTGTCCTCCATCCAAGTAAGCCAGAAACATTATCCAAGTTCAAGGACAGGCAAAAGCACTCAATGAGGTTGCAAGCAGGACTGTTGATGGGTTGTAGCCTGGATACGGCTAACAATGGTTACTACCTGTGGTGGCTACACTCTGACTGCATGATTGGAGGCACTATGCTTCCAAATACCAGTTGCTGGAAATCTCAGGGGAGAGATGCTGCTGTCCGGCTTGCAGGTTTCCCTCAGGCATCTGGTTGGCCACTGTGAGAACCTTACCTATAACTTGAACCCATGGGGGCTGGGGTCTTAAACAAGCCCCTTTCCTTTCAGCTTCATCCATAATAATGCTGTTTTGCTTACAGCGTCTAGATGGTCAGCCACTCTGGAAAGGCCTTGCATAAATTGCATAAATTGTTAAAATGTATTAAATAGCCTATCATCTCAAGGAGCCAGTGTGGTGTAGTGGTTATGAGCGGTAGTCTCGTAATCTGGGGAACCGGGTTCGCGTCTCCGCTCCTCCACATGCAGCTGCTGGGTGACCTTGGGCCAGTCACACTTCTCTGAAGTCTCTCAGCCCCACTCACCTCACAGAGTGTTTGTTGTGGGGGAGGAAGGGAAAGGAGAATGTGAGCCGCTTTGAGACTCCTGAAGGGGAGTGATAAAGCGGGATATCAAATCCAAACTCTTCTTCTTCTTCTTCTTCTTCTTCTGTAGCAAGGAGTACTAGCAAGGATGTGAAACACTTCATTGCAAAGCCTAATTGTCATTATCATTACAAGCGCCTTCTAAATTTTTTCAGATCTGCTTTATTTGTGATGTCCATTTGAAAACATAGCTGTTTAAATGTCACATTTAAATGGATTGATTTGAAAATGGTTTGCAACCTTTGTTTTATTTTAATTCTTTTCCAGCAAGGAGGCATTAGTCTTGACTTTGTGCCAGCTGTTTACAAAAGTTGAAGTGGAGGTGAGAACCAGAGAAATGCTGCTATTTTAAACCTGAATGTGTTGATTAGTTTGCAAATGTTTGGGAACTAACATTGAGCAATGATAGAAAAGCTTCCTTTCTCTTCTTCCCTGCTAAATTGGACCTAGAGGGTTTGCCCCTCTCCCCAATCCTGTGCTTTAAATAATCTATCATGCTCTTCTTCTTTTTAAAAAGCACGTGTTGTTGTTTAACCCTTGGCCTTTGCCAAAATAATTGGAAATATTTGGTTTGAGAAAGATACATTGATCAGGTGAGAAAATTAAAGGAACCAGGGAAGGTGAAGAAGGAAAGTTGTAAACGATTGGTTTATTTTATAGAAAGATATGGATGGGGAAATGCTTATTTTAATGTGAATGTGATTTTGAAAAATGTAACACTGAAAAATATGAATAAAATTAAAAGTTGATGCTTAGCATGTTAAGATGTGAGAAATGCTGAAATCGATTAAAACTTCAGTATTCCCCCTTCCTCATTCCCTTTTGCAGAAAAAGGAACAAACTATATTCCTTTTTTAAACCATTTTTATTGTAGTGCTTGGGGCCACCATCCCTACTTGCATTGCTCACCAACCCCTGCATCAAAAGCCCACTTCCTCCCAAGACATAACTCCCTCCCTTTATACCTAACCCAACCCCCTCACATCCCCACTGCTTCTTCAAGCTCCCCCTATAGCCTCACAGCTCTGCTGTTTCCCTTCACCCCTGCTTTATTCAACCCTCTGCTGTTGTTCAAAACCACCATTTTAAAACCAGCCTCCTCTTTTGTTCCTGTGATCCTCTACTGTGGCTTCATGCAAATCGGAATTCTGATGACGCACTAAAAATCTTCCATTGCGAGCTGCGCAACAACAGCCTTACCTTTTTATGTATATAGGAAGAAAACGTATATCCATTTTGTGAATCCAGGGCTTGCTTATTGATAAGAGAGACTATGCAGCCACCTTCAAATAGTAGATCATGTCTTGACATGGACACACGCTGGGGTCAGCGCCTTGCCAGCTAGCCTGCCCTCACTGTTGCACATCCTTCCTCACTCCTGATATCCCCATATCCAGCATAGCTGTATGGGGAAAGGGGAAGCCTAACCCTGCTCCCAGTCCACACATTGAAATCAATGCTAACTTCCTAAAACGGCTTGTGCCACGACTGTGTTGAAGAAGCCATCCCATTCTTTGTATGTGTGCACTCGCAAAAAAGAAGAAATGCAACAATTTAAAGAGTTATGTATAGTTACAGACAGTGCTTTTTTTCTGGGGGTACGCATACCCCTAAACATTTTGTGAATCTAAGTTTGGCCTCATTGAGGGGCAGTATTTCAATATGAGTAGGAAAATGAGAGTACCCCTAAACATTTTTTAGGGGGAGAAGCACTGGTTACAGAGGTTTTTAGTGCAGCTAATTTTTGCCTTTGAGAATTTTGCTTTTTTAATATATATGGATGTGCTGCCATCTACTGGCAGACCTGCTTATCTTCCCCAGCAGATTTCAGCAAGTTTGTATATTGCATGGATGCATACACACAGAGGCCCAATCTGCACTATACTTTTGAAGCAGCGCCATACCACCTGAAACAGCCATGGCTTCCCCAAAAGAATCCTAGGAGGTGTGGTTTGTTAAGAGTGTTCAGAGTTGCTAGGGGACCCCAGAGCTACAATCCCCAGAGCTCCTGGAGGGGGGAGCTGTTGGTTGTTATACCACTCTAAGGAATCGTAGCTCTGTGAGGATTAGCAAACTACAGCTCCCAGGATGCTTCAGGGGAAGCTATGACTGCTTAAATTGGTATGATATAGACCCATTGATAGATTTGATATATGCATACATAAATAAATAGATATACAGGTGATAGCCAACAATTGACATACCTTAGACCTGTTGAAATAAATGGATTCAAAATCAAATCCATTTATTTTAGTAGTCCTGAAATATAACCTACCCAGGTTATTAAGACTCTACTGGCTTGTGTAACTGCATTTTTATTATTATTTCAGTTTCTTCCAGTCTACATTCCATCTGAGGAAGAAAAGAAGGATCCATTCCTTTTTGCCAGTGGAGTCCGTAACAAAATGGCAAGGTGACGTGGGAATCCTTTTGCAAGGTTACCTTAAGGTGGCAGGTGACTGGTGTAAAATATATCAGGCTTGAATCCTTCCAGCCTGTGTGAGTGCCACTACATAATTGGTGGAGAACCTCAGACTCTTCAACGCTCTCTATCCAACCCTCAGGACTCTTCCTAAGCCAAATCCCTTCTCTCTGGGTAACTCACAGAGAGGTCTCCTAACTGTCAGCACCCTTAACAAACTACAGCTCCCAGAATTCTTGGGGGAAGCCACAACTGTTTTACATGGTACGGTGCTTTAAATGTATGGTGTATCAAACATTCCTCAGCCACCTTGAAAGGAAACATGAGCACATCAAAGGCCCTCCATCACACTCAAGAGAAGGTCACCAAACTTTTCACTCTCTTTGATGATTTCTCAGTGCAGTTTTGTTTCTCATTAACTGATGGCAAACAACCAACCAAAATATGGTGAAATCTTTCAGCATAGTGCTAGTTTATACAGTCAGTGCTTTTACTTTGCCTAGAACAAGAAGATGAGCTTACCTTCTAAAGTGGTGTCATACATATGTTTAATTTCAGGGCTTTGGATGTGGCCACTACGGACCACACGTACGAAGACTGCCGTCTGATGATCTCGGCCGGACAGCTGACCTTGCCCATGGAGGCAGGATTGGTGGAATTCACCAAAATCAGCAAGAAACTGAAGTAAGTGCTTTGCTTTTGCTTGATTCGGATTTGTGGGCTGTTGGACGCTTGACTTGAAAGATGCTCTGCTTGTATCCTACATCTGGAAGGCCACAGGTCTCCCTGTCCCTGCTGCATATGGATAGCAAACTTGAATGTGGCTCCTTGGATAGCTAATCCATCCATGCACAATAAAGAACTCCAGGGTTTGCAGATGTACAAGGGAAATAATGGGGCAGGGGGATAATCCAAAATAGCTCAAGCAGGATTGAGTGTGTTTAGTGGCCATGGGATGCTGGCTGACTATAGGAAGGGGGAGACAGAACCATAAGGTGAAGGGGGAATGGAATGGCTCTGGCTGGCTACTTAGCTACTTTTCTTTTCTTTTTGAGCTCTCAGTGGCCTTTACTAATGGCAAGTGGGGCCTCTGGACTCTTTCTTCCCTTTCAATAGTCTAAAATGGGACAGCGTCAGAGAGCAGTTGGACCAGTTTGCTGCGATCGCCAGCACCTCCAAAGGGGGCAGGATTGGAATCGAGGAGTTTGCCAACTACCTGAAGCTGCCCGTCTCCGATGCTCTCGAACAGCTGTTTGCCCTATTTGACAGGGTAAGCATGTTCCCCCACTCCCCCCATAATCCTTCCTGCAGAAGCTGTGCTTGTAATTCAATCCTCATGCAGTCTTCTTCTTTTTTAATAAAAAGAATCCAAATTTACCATAAGGAGGAGAGATGATGCATTGCTGGGCGAGCAGGGGGACAGCATAGAATCAGTGCAAGGAAGGAGGAATGGGGAATGAGGTTAAAAGGAGTCTGGTGTCTCTAGGGAAAGGGTTTGCAACTCCCAATGCACAGCGAGAAGCAGCTGCCTTTGTTCGTGTGCAGCAGAGGGCGGAGTCCTGCAACGCCCGTGGATTCCAGCTGTGAAAGACGACATGTATGGGCATGGCAGGCGGTAATTGCTTTGACAGATCAATTGCTCTTGTAGTGCACACCCAACTGTGCTCTCCTCAGACACCCTTGGAGCTTTTTGGAAGGTGCTTGGGTCTCTCCGAATCTTCGCCATGTTCCTCGTTCAGGCTTTGTTGGACACCGCTACCGGTGGCGGTGGTGGCGGTGGCGGTGGCGGCGCTGGAGGAGCCCTTCTGAGAAGCATTGCAGGAGGAGGAGGAGGTGGTGGTGCTGGAGGAGCCCTTCTGAGAAGTATTGCAGGAGGAGGTGGCGGCGGTGCTGGCGGAGCCCTCATGAAAGGCCTCGGAGGTGGAGGCGGTGCTGGGGGAGCCCTGGTGAGAGGCCTTGGGGGGCTCTTGGCAGGAGGAGGAGGAGGAGGAAGTGGCGGAAGCAAAGCGGGGAACATTGTGGGGATCGTCGGAGGGATAGTCAACCTCATCAGCGAAGCGGCAGCTCAGTACACTCCCGAGCCGCCACCGACCCCCCGCAGCCATTTTGCAAATGTGGAAGCAAATGAGAGCGAGGAGATGCGCCAGTTCCGCCGCCTCTTTGCCCAGCTGGCTGGCGACGACATGGAGGTGTGCCCCACGGAGCTGATGGAAATCCTCAACAAGGTGATGGCCAGGCACCAGGACCTGAAAGGTGGAGGCTTCAGCCTGGACACCTGCCGAAGCATGGTGTCCGTCATGGACAGCGACACCACGGGCAAGCTGGACTTCTACCAGTTCAGATACCTGTGGAACAATATCAAGAAGTGGCAGTGCGTCTTCAAGCAGCACATGGGCCCGGCAGGGACCATTGAAATGGCCCGGCTGCCTGATGCCTTCAAGGCCGCTGGCTTCCACTTGCATGAGCAGATCTACGCGCTGATCATCCGCCGGTACGCCGATGAAGATGGCAGCATGGATTTCAACAACTTCATCAGCTGCCTGGTGCGCCTGGATGGCATGTTCCGAGCCTTCAAGTCCCTGGACAGGGCTGGTGATGGCAAAGTCCAGATGAACATCCAGGACTGGCTGCAGTTGACCATGTACTCTTGAAAGCAGCCCAGGGGGAAGGGAGGAGAATCCGGCACTCATTCCCAGCTTCAGGCTGCAAGCGCTACTTTTTAGTTACATAACTGGACTCTGTTCCTTTCTGGAAACGAGGCAGGCTGACTCTCTCGTGCCATCGCTACGTTTTAGGCTTGCCGGGGAGATAGGCAAGGTAGGGGAGGTTGTACACTTACATCTGGCTTTACTCAAGGTGCTCATTTTGGCTTTGTTGTCTATGATTTGCAAAGTTTTCCTTTAGGTGCTTTTGTTTAAATAATGAGAATGGCTGGTGTGTTTTAGAAATGCATTGTTTATCATTTTGGGAGCATGGATACACTTTGCTTGTGTAAGCTGTGTCTAGGACCAAAACTGTGTATTTTTAAAAGTGTCTAAATTGGGCAGAGAAAACTGTTGCTTTTACAGGCAGCAATGTTGAAGGGTGTGGGGTGTCTCTGATATATATACTGCAGGAAAATGCATCGCTGTATGGTGCAGGGCAGAACTCCTGCCCCCTCCCAAAAAATCCTCCTCAAATCTTTCCCCTCCGCAGATGTTTACTGTATACCATCAGGGGCTTGCGGAGACCAGTTCCCATTCCCATGCCACCTCCCATTTTCATTTCTTCCCCCGCAACAGACACCTCATCATTCTATATTTGCTAGCTTGTTTTTGGGTGGTGCTGTTCCTCTTCTGAAACGTGACTGGCATTCGGCCACCCAAGTCCGCTGTTAGCTGGAATGCTGTAAACTTAGACACAGGAATGGGTACTGGGGGGAGAGCGAGTTGCAAGCTGAGCAGAGTTGTAGTCTGTAGCTTTTTGGTCAGTGTTTTGTGTCATTTTGCCCAAGGGCACATCTGAATCCCAAGCAAGCACTGACAAAGTAGATATTCGGCTAATTCATAGCCATGAAGGGGTGAAAATCAGGACGAATAAACTTGGATCATAACAACAAAGAAAGAGGTTTCTGCCATTTATTTGATCATGTTGCAGCTCGGTATGACCCGGGGGGTGGGGTGAGAGAAACTTATTTTTGCACTCAGCAATGCAATAACCTCACTGATGTTTATAGTGGAATAGAGCCCAGGGCTTCAGATCCCTGGGTGATACCTCATTTATTCTTAATGCTTTCTTACTTTAAACCAGAGCTGGGGAACCTTTGGCCCTGGGAAGTGCACGTGGCCCCCAGACTATTCTTTTTGGCCCTCAGGACTCTCACCCTTCCCCAGCTCTGCTTTGCCTCTGTTGTTTTACACCTGACAGAAATCTGCCCTTGACCTGTGATCATGCCTCTTGCAGCTGCTTTTGAAACAGGAGCCATCAATGAGACCTCGGCTGGTAACCTGGTCGCTGCATTGTGAACCCGTCGAAGTTTCCAAATTGCCTTCAAGGGCAGCTTCATGCAGAGTGACTTGCAGTAGGTCAATGTGAGATGCTGGGCGTTGCATCTTTCACTTTCTGCATGCAGAGATGCTCTGCCACTGAGCTATAGCCTTGTCCATATATGAACATATATGAACATACCAAACCAGGTCCTTTCTCCATGGCACCACACTGGCATTGCAATATGCAGAGACATCACCAGTCTACATAACTGACCTTCTCCTTTTGAGGATGGGAGAGAAGGTAAAGAGGTGCACAGACACAGAGAGAACACACACAGAGAGAGAACACTGAACTCCACATTGTAACCTCTCTGCTCCCTTTCTTGTACGTGCCTCAGGTTTGCACCTCTTCTAAAACCACTTCTTCATGTTTCCACCATGTTACCAGTTCTGACTTTATGTTGGATCCTGGCTCCCCTCTTTCCCTTTTTCAGACCTAAACCCAGGTGTTTGCGTGTTTAGTAAACGGAGTGTGCAGAGATGATTCATATTTTCTTGGCAAGCCCTTTCTCAAATTAAGAAACCCAGACACCTATTTTTGGCATGGCTCATCTCCCCACCCAAAGTGGGAACGCCCTGCCATGTCCGTTGTTCTTCATGTCGGTTTTTGGAATGGTGTCATTTGAATAGCTGCAGCTGGCCTGGGAGGGCCTCTGTAAACATTGTGTGATGTGCACAGCCAATCCTTGCTGGCTATTTTTCTTTTCGTAAAAAGAAGCTGTTTTAGGAGGGGGCCATTTGGACCTGGAAAAGTAGGTGATGGTGGAGTGGGGAGATAATCACTGACTTAGCTGTCTTTAAAACAGGTGCTCCATCTCTGTTGTTGTTGTTTAGTCGTTTAGTCGTGTCCGACTCTTCGTGACCCCATGGACCAGAGCACGCCAGGCACCTCTGTCCTCCACTACTTCCCGCAGTTTGGTCAGACTCATGCTGGTAACCTCGAAAACACTATCCAACCATCTCGTCCTCTGTCGCCCCCTTCTCCTTGTGCCCTCCATCTTTCCCAGCATCAGTGTCTTCTCCAGGGAGTCTTCTCTTCTCATGAGGTGGCCAAAGTACTGGAGCCTCAGCTTCACGATCTGTCCTTCCAGTGAGCACTCAGGGCTGATTTCCTTAAGAATGGATGCGTTTGATCTTCTTGCAGTCCATGGGACTCTCAAGAGTCTTCTCCAGCACCATAATTCAAAAGCATCAATTCTTCGGCGATCAGCCTTCTTGATGGTCCAGCTCTCACTTCCATACATCACTACTGGGAAAACCATGGCTTTAACTATACGGACCTTTGTTGGCAAGGTGACGTCTCTACTTCTCAAGATGCTGTCTAGGCCTGTCATTGCCCTTCTCCCAAGAAGGAGGCGTCTTTTAATTTCGTGGCTGCTGTCACCATCTGCAGTGATCATGGAGCCCAAGAAAGTAAAATCTCTCACTGCCTCCATTTCTTCCCCTTCTATTTGCCAGGAGGTGATGGGACCAGTGGCCATGATCTTCGTTTTTTTGATGTTGAGCTTCAGACCATATTTTGCGCTCTCCTCTTTCACCCTCATTAAAAGGTTCTTTAAATCCTCCTCACTTTCTGCCATCAAGGTTGTGTCATCTGCATATCTGAGGTTGTTGATATTTCTTCCGGCAATCTTAATTCCAGCTTGGGATTCATCCAGCCCAGCCTTTCGCATGATGTATTCTGCATATAAATTAAATAAGCAGGGAGACAAAATACAGCCTTGTCGTACTCCTTTCCCAATTTTGAACCAATCAGTTGTTCCATATCCAGTTCTAACTGTAGCTTCTTGTCCCACATAGAGATTTCTCAGGAGACAGATGAGGTGATCAGGCACTCCCATTTCTTTAAGAACTTGCCATAGTTTGCTGTGGTCGACACAGTCAAAGGCTTTTGCACAGTCAATGAAGCAGAAGTAGATGTCTTTCTGGAACTCTCTAGCTTTTTCCATAATCCAGCGCATGTTTGCAATTTGGTCTCTGGTTCCTCTGCCTCTTCTAAATCCAGCTTGCACTTCTGGGAGTTCTCGATCCACATACTGCTTAAGCCTTCCTTGTAGAATTTTAAGCATAACCTTGCTAGCGTGTGAAATGAGTGCAATTGTGCGGTAGTTGGAGCATTCTTTGGCACTACCCTTCTTTGGGACTGGGATGTAGACTGATCTTCTCCAATCTTCTGGCCACTGCTGAGTTTTCCAAATTTGCTCCATCTCTAGAAAGTTCCAAATGTATGTTTGCTCTATCAAAGTTGCTAAAAGCAACAAAACTCAAAATCATTTTAATTATGGTTACTGCTCACTTCAATTGCCAACCCTGCCTGCCCACCAAGCTTTTTGTCAACTCACTTCCATTTACACATCACCCACCCCTTGCCTATCCCCTAATACCTCACTCCAGGCCCTCCCCCGACCACTTGCTGCAACCCCACTTTTTAAAGGAGAGGGGCAAGATTCAGAGAGCAGTTTGCCATATCACTCTTTGAAGTGTGTCCCCCTTTCTGTTAAAATGCCCACCTGGGCCTCCTCCTACCCACACAGCTTGCTTGCTCACCTGCCTGCCACCTGTTGGCAGGCAGGTGAACTGCAGCGTGACAGTTGCCTTACATTTATATGCATATAGGAGGAATAAAGTTTCATTGTGTTTTCAGTTTTGACAGTTAACCTCTCTTTAGCTTATGAAGCTTCACTGGGCATTTTCTGCATACGTTCCCAACAACTTTCATATTTGCATCCATGAGGACATAAAAATGCAAGCATTATTGAAGATAACACACAAAATTGCAGTTTATTATTCCATTGCCTGTCAGAAATGTGTATATTAGTCAAAACTGCATGTTTACCAGGAGAAATTCACACTAAATGCTGGTCAATTTCTAGAAGGTTTTTGAAAAGGGAATTTGCAGGTTGCTGCAGTGGTGTGGAGAATTTCACTTTAAGACTGGAAATAGGAGAAACTAAAATTGAGTAATTCTTCCATGATGGTAATAGCAAAAGGGGTTTGGCAGGTATCTATCGACATCAACTTTTGATGCCAACCCAATACACTAGTACCAGTATGCTACAAATCCATCCTTTATTTTTAGTACAGGAGGCAGAAAAGAGAAAAGACTAATCTAGGCTTGTGATCATTGCTACATTAACAAATACAATAACTTTTATTTGTCTTTGCAAGCCTGTTCTCTCCCCGCTCCCAAGAGTAGAAATACTTTTTTCTCCCCTTACTGAGGATGCATATTGGGGTGGGAGGGAGGCAGTTAAATGTGCTAATTCCAGTTTGCACACATTCCATTCTTTTAAGGCAGAGCCCATCCCTTCCTCTGCCTTAAAGTCTGGAAACTGGCCAGTCTCCTGAGGGCTGGTATACCAGCCTCTTTCAGATGATTTGTATACCCAGTGGCTTGAAATGGAGCCTGCTCCTTGCACTAGAATATTGTGTGTGGGTGCACACACACACACACACACACACACACACACACACCACATGTAAATGTTTACATAAAGGATATATTTTGTAAGATAAATAAATAAATAAATAAATAATAAAAGCATATTAAAGCAAAATAAGCAGAAATGTTAGGGTTGCCATATGTCTGGGAATTCCCAGACATGTCCTCTTTTGGGGGTCCTTCATGCACATCTGGGGGGAATTTCACATTTTAAAGCAAATGTCTAGGATTTTGGTTGTGTGTGTGTGCACGCGCACCAGCAGCTCTGGTTCAGGCTCTGGCACGGGCACAATTGCCCTAAAAAAGCTCAACAACTTTTTGTGCCCAGATTTTTTATCCCTTGAAATATGGCCACCCTAAGAAATGTATAAGACCCAAAACATATTAAGCAGTCCAATCTTATGGGTCAGGGAAATCCTGGATGAAAAGATAAATCATCACAGGATGTCTAAGCAGCTGGTGGTTGCCGTTTTATGTATATAACAGAGGGGAGGGCATTCCACAGAAGAGGGGCAACAGCAGAAAACACCAATTTTTGTGTCACTGCATTGTGATGTTCTGTAGGGTGTGATGTGACAAGTAGAATTCGCTGTGAAGATGAATTGATGGTTGATCATTTTTTTGGAACTGTAGCTCTGTGAGGGGAATAGGGGTCCCCTAACAACTCTCAGCACCCTCAACAAACTACTGCTTCCATAATCCTTATGGGGAAACCATGGCTGATTAGAGTGGCATCATAGTGCTTTAAATGTATGCAGTGAATGTGGCCCAACAATGTCAGGGAGGGGAGAGCAGCACATACCCTTTGAATGTTGCCCTGCATTTCTTACAGAATGGAGATGGTACCATAGACTTCAGAGAGTATGTTATTGGTTTGTCCGTGGTTTGCAACCCTGCCAACACAGAACAGACCATTCAAATGGCATTTCAGGTAAGTCCTCAAGCTTAGCATCTTAACTCCAAAAAGAGTTCCGCTATACATATAAACTTTCAAAATCCATGGGGGGGGGGCTCTAACAAAGTACTGCTCAGAGTAGACCCATTGAAGTCAATGGACTTAGTAGAGTAGTCATGGCCATTATTGTCAATAGGTTTAATATTTTTTAAAAGATAGTGCAATATACTCGGAGTCGAGAGTGGATTTCAAGCTCTTTATTCAGCTGCATTCTGAATCCTATTGTTCTAGGACCAATCAGAATGCTGCCTTTTGGATCCTATTCAACTCAGTACATAACAGATAGATTGCTGCAAACTGGGGGAGGGGGAGTTTTTAAAATCTAAATTATTGCACAAAAGCATGTAGATACAGCCAGAGTTTCCTGGTGAAATAGAAAATGCCTAATGCCTTCATATGGCATTGTTTTCCTTTAATTTCTTTTGTAAAATATTTATCTTATTGATTAAATGACTCATTTCAAGAAAGCTCATGCATTAAATGAATTAGCAAATGCTTATATTTATCTAGTCTGTTGATCTAGTCTCCTTATCTAAACTGCAGCCTTATCAAGAGTGCCCATCTCACATTACTTTACACAGTGATGTATGGTTTGCTCAAATTCCTAACCCTCCCTTGATGCCACCACCCTCCATCTATTGAGGGTTCCTCTATAATTGCCTTGACTTATTTAACAGTAAAGCCCTTTTGGCTGTTCCCAATGTAACAACAGTTCCCATTGCGAAACATCAGCACGTGCCTCTTTTCTACAGCTCTTTGACGTCGATGAAGATGGCATCATAAACGAAGACGAATTTAGCTTAATTATGCGTTCAGCGCTTGGGCTTCCTAGCCTTGATGTTTCTAATCTGTTCAAGGAAATAGACGCTGACAACTCTAAAAAGCTCTCCTATGGTAAGTGTCGCCAAGCCAAGCTAAACTGTCATGGCTTCCTTGGGAATTGTTGTCTGGACCTCAGGATGCCGAGTTGACTGGGTGAATCCTTAGGTTTTGCCTACAGTCCCAGTATTTCTGTTCAGAAACCAATGATAGCTCAACAAGGTAGACCTCCTTTTACATCTGTAGTGTAACTACGGCCCTCTAAGCATTTATTGTGGTACATATGGTGCCCCCTAAAAGTTGTAATTAACTATCAACTTTGGATATCACGCTTCCAGCGCTTCCAGTCTGTTGCTCTTTTCGGGTGGGATTCAAGTATACATTTAGAGTGGATTTAGTGGTACTTAGCAACCAACTCCCTTTCACAAAAGATTGGACTTTTTGTGACATGGAAAGTGGTGGGGAAATGCTCTGGAAAGTGTGGAACAACACCCGCAACGTCATCTAACCTCCCCGCAAGCAAATGAGAATGAAGGCTCTTTAAAGAGCAAGTGGCGTATAATCTCCTTGCAAACAAATCAGATTGAATGTGCAGTAAATGGTCTATCTAGACCAGCGGTTCTCAACCTGTGGGTCCCCAAATGTTGTTGGATTACAACTCCCATCATCCCTTAGCTAGGGATGATGGGAGTTGTAGTTCAACAACATCTGGGGACCCACAGATACAGAAAGGCTGATCTAGACGTACCCTTAATCATAGTTTAGTGCAGGGGGGAGGAACCTCCAGCCCAAATTGGGGTTCTCAGAGGTATTTATTTGCCCTGCGAGGCTGCTTTTCCCCTAGCCAAGCCTAGCTGCCCCACATCTGATGTCATGGGGAGTCAGGTGTCGGGGAGGTAAAGCTGCGGCCGAAAAAGAACTTAAAGTGCATTCATCAACCTTTTATTCGACCGTCAGTCAGAAAAAAGTACATTTGTCAATACACAGTTAAAACATCCAGGAAGATTTTAGAACTTAGCCAACACTAAAATGGGCTAAACAGATAGCCCCATAGCAATACAGTCAATTATAGTCTTGCGACGCTTAAAAGCTAAAAAAAGAAATTTGGCCACCAAGGAAGGTATAGCTCTAGTGACATTATTCAGCAAGTGTAAAGCCTGGTTTTCTCCGGGTAGGAAGCTAAATTGACATAGGAGTGGGTCTATAAAATTTTGTCTAAGCTCTGCATAAGAAGGGCAAGTCAAGAGAATGTGTTCGGTGGACTCAACCACACCCATGGCACAATGACAGGTTCTCTGGGCGTATGGTACTCCCCTGTACCTTCCCCACAATATCGCAGAGTCAAGGACATTTAATCTAGCCGCTGTAAGAAGTCTGCGGTATTCCACATAGTGGATTTCTGCAAGGTAGGGGGCTGGTATGGTCCGATAAATCTGGTCCCCTAGGAACATCCCTGGTTTTACCTGGGCTATGTCCTCTTGTCTGGCAATGTCACTCAGTCTCCGGGAGATCACAGCTCTAGCTTGATTGTACGTCATAGACTCAAAGTAAAGGTGAGACAATCCGCAGGATTGAACCTCGTTAATGACCTCCTTTTCCCACGATGATTGGAAATCGTCCCTCAATATCAAGGGGGCAATACCCACTGGTTTAAAACAAAGCTTGAGCCATAACCAGAGCTTCGTCTTCAAGTGCAATCTTAAAGTGCAATCTCAATTGTTCTTTAACAAGTAGAGCTTGCAATTAGCAGCTTTTGAATTTAGTGCCAAAAGGAAGGCCCAGTCACTCAGATGGGTTTCACTCAGAAGCTCCTAACTGGAGCTCCTGAACGGAGCCAGTTTACCCTGACATGGAAACATGAACAGTAGACTTTTGTCTGAACCTAACACTGTGGTTTAATATTAACTGTGGTTTGTTTAAACAATCCAATTTCCCAGTACATGTTTTGAAGTTGGCTAGTCTTAGTCAAACCACGGGTTATCAGTCCAGATGACATGATGAGGTGCACTTCAGCAAAAGCAGAAGCTCATGCTAAAGCTATGGTTTAACGCAATGCCCAAACTCCCCTAGTGTTAGAAATAACTTCTTGTGTTTCTCGATTTTCAGAAGAGTTCAAGGATTTTGCTCTGAAACATCCCGAATACGCCAAACTGTTCACAACATACCTCGAGCTACAACGTTGCCAAATATTTCCAGAGACAGAATTTACCGGTACTTGCAGCACGCCGACTGTGAAAAGCCCAGTTTTAGAAATTGCCTCAGTGCCAAGGAATAAAGTTTGTCCTCAGGCCAGTGATGATGACCATTCCATTGTCAGTGTCTCTGATAAAAAAGAAGACTGAATCTAAAAGGCCGAATATATTTGTGTATGTGTTGATGTTTTGTATTTTATTTTTAATATAAAGAACATACGGATTTTTATCTTTTTTTTAAAAAAAAGCCATTTTTAAATTTTTATCAGAGAAGGCAAAGATAAAAAAATTAATTGTTTAAAAAATTAACTAGTTTTAATGAGTCAATTATTCTATTTATTATTTTTATTTTTATCACTTGGGCTGCATTAATTGCACCCCTGTTTCATTGGGCTGCTTGCACTGAGGCAAAATGCAATACAATGGTTACTTTCTTGGAAAGAATGTCATTGATTCCCCACCCCCGCCTTTGTGGCAAATGTTTCCAAACAGTTAAGAACTATTTCTGGACTAGCAAACAGGTTGCGCTAAGCTAACTTGGCCTTTTGGAGCAGAAGTGGAAATGTAAAATCATAAATTAATAGGGTTGGACCTTGCATTTGTATCAGAAGGAAGATTATGCTGTCTCCTTTTTTTATAGTTGTCCTTGTCTACCCCTTCATTCTACCCCCAGAGTCTATGCCTTCCTCCACCTTCCTCTTCCCTTCTCTGAATTAGTATCTGATTTCAGTTCTGTGTACTGATTGGTCTATTGGATGACCAACTTGATTGACTCCCCCCCCCCTTTCTTTGGAAAAAAGAAAGCACATCATGGCTGTAATATGGGAGAAATCTGGTGGACTGTACTCTTTTATCCCTCACTTAAGCAGGAAGAAGGTAAGAGAAGGTCCTTGCTTGGGAACCGCCTCACTCCCATGCCAAAACCAGCGCTAAGTCTTCCAATTGGACATTTGATGTGTTGACTGATCAGATGACACCCTCAACATTCTGGGACAGAATGTACAAGGACTGTATCAGTCCCCAAAATAGTCATAATTTTGCTCCTCACTGTTATTCCATTTGTGGCCCTCTTGAGGGTCATTTCTCAATTGACTATGTCTTCATTGTACCTACTGAAAAACCAGGCGGGCATGTAGCTCTTCTGATACCTTTCTTGGCCTTTGTCCTGGTGTTAACTTCAACCGGGGAGATGGTAGGATAGAAAAGGAGGGTGTATAGATTGAGAAGAGAAAATCCTCCAAACACTGATACAGTTCTGTAACCCCATCCTCAAGGAGCTGCATTTGTCTTTATTTATTTCTTTAATTCAGGAGATCTAATCACCATGTCACACTAGCTGGTCTGATAGTATCCTCGCAGGCTATTTTACTAGCCAACTATCTTTGAAGGTTCTTCAGCAGAGTACATTTGTCTATAGAATAAATGTGTGTGTGTTCAGAAAGGGGAACGTGCTCACTCAGGGGATTTTGGCCTTGTAACTATACTGAAAAGCCATTTTACAATATTTTTGCACTCTACAAAATATTGCCTAGTGTTGTCTATCTTAACCTAACAAATGCCTGTCTTGTCCTTATCTGGCCATCTTGGTTGGAAGCGGTCTTCTGGAGTGGAAACTATGTGACTATTATAGGAAATAAATTAAAAATAAAATAATATGGTTTATTTGCACATGATGGTGTATATGATTGGCTTTGTGCTTAAAATAAGAGCTGGATCTGCAGCTATAGGCTTTCGTGTGTGACTGGTATTAGTTCAGTGTTTTAAAAATTAGAGCTGTAGATTCAGCAACTGTGTAATGAATGTTTACTCCTAAGATGCTCAGGAGAGAAAGTGGACTGAAGGTATATGGATTGGTGCAATTTCCGAAGCTAATTAGGGCCTGGCTACTTTATTTTAAATCTGTGGATGCTGCTCCAAGGTGGAAAAGAGGAATAAAAAGGCATCAAATACAAAAACTAAGTGCTCTAGAGTAGAAATAAAGGAGAAATTCAATTCAATGCACATAAGAAAATTTGATCAATTTTGCACTTTCCGAAACAATTGTTGTTTAGTCGTGTCTGACTCTTCGTGACCCCATGGACCAGAGCACGCCAGGCACTCCTGTCTTCCACTGCCTCCCGCAGTTTGGTCAAGCTCATGTTGGTAGCTTTGAGAACACTGTCCAACCATCTCGTCCTCTGTCGTCCCCTTCTTCTTGTGCCCTCAATCTTTCCAAACATCAGGGTCTTTTCCAGGGAGTCTTCTCATGAGGTGGCCAAAGTATTGGAGCCTCAGCTTCACGATCTGTCCTTCCAGTGAGCACTCAGGGCTGATTTCCTTAAGAATGGATGCGTTTGATCTTCTTGCAGTCCATGGGACTCTCAAGAGTCTCCTCCAGCACCATAATTCAAAAGCATCATTTCTTGGGCGATAGCCTTCTTGATGGTCCAGCTCTCACTTCCATACATCACTACTGGGAAAACCATGGCTTTAACTATATGGACCTTTGTTGGCAAGGTGATGTCTCTGCTTTTTAAGATGCTGTCTAGGTTTGTCATCGCCTTTCTCCCAAGGAGCAGGCGTCTTTTAATTTCATGACTGCTGTCACCATCTGCAATGATCATGGAGCCCAAGAAAGTAAAATCTCTCACTGCCTCCATTTCTTCCCCTTCTATTTGCCAGGAGGTGATGGGCCCAGTGGCCATGATCTTTGTTTTTTTGATGTTGAGCTTCAAACCATATTTTGCGCTCTCCTCTTTCACCCTCCGAAACAATATCCAAACCAAAACACAGCTTTCCTTCAAATGCCACTCTTACCTGAATTTTGCAATGCAGTTCTCCAGCCAATGTTTTTTTTTAAAAAAAAATGCATATATTTGGGGAAAGTGTGGATAGAAATGGACATGCTGGAGAAAATAACATACCAAAGTGCATTTTACCAGGTGAAAGAGCTTGCAAAAATGTAAATATTAGTAAAAGTTGCGTGGCAAAAAACAAAAATGTTATCAGGATAAATTAGCTCTAAAAGAGTGATGAATTTGCATTAGGATTTTTTTGAGTGAGTCACAAATTGCTGTGAAATATGGAGAACTGAATTTAAGATTGGAAAAACAATAAACTTAGAAAACTAAAACTGACATATCCTCCCATCCCTACTCTAGAGTACGGCTTTTTGTAGACAGAAAATGGTATCCTTTTCAAAAGTTTGGGTCCATGTTGTGCAGCATCCATTGAGCAAGACATCCCCTTTGGATTTAAACATAGTGGCTGGTGCTTATTGGGGCTGGTAGGGTGTAAGGCAGGAGCCCAAGAGTAGGTGGAGTCAGAGCCAATGACAACTAGAGCCAGATAAGTCTAGTGTTGTTTTTCATCCACCTCCCTGATGAGTTCCACAAGAGGCAACACTGAGACTAAGAAGGAGGAAGCTGGTGGTCAGTGCCACCCTCTGGACTAAATGCAAGAAGGCAGGTAGGTGGGGGCTGGCTGAGGGCACACTGTGGCTGGTAGGGCAGCGACCTAATGGACCAGCTTCCAGGGTTAATCTTGTGTTGGACTGTAGTCCAATGCTAAGTGCAAGGAAATAGGAATGATAGCCACATGTGTGCAAAGCAAGCAAGAATTCAGTGAAGGAAGAGATGTACTTTTGCTAGAGTTATGTCTGTAATTGCAGAAGTAAAGCTACTTACATTTCTAGAATTGCACATGAGTTTAAAGAAGCTCTTTTGGGAGAAGGTAGGTGGGAAAACATAGGGGTTCATTTGAACAGAACTCTTGCAGAGAATATCTGAGTTTCTGGGTCCTAAACAACAAATATCAGGGAAAAACAGTAAAATGCCATCTATACAGTAAAATCTATACAATCTAAACAGTAAAATGCACTCGATAAGCCATAGGTAGGATATTGCCTTTCAAATTAACAAATAAGGTTGCTATATTGTTTCCATGTGCTTTATGGTTTCCTGTTTATGTATGGTGTTTCCTCTTCAAAGTTTGTGGGTTTTATGTGCTTTTTAAATAAACATCTAAATGATGCAGTGTCTCCGTAGATGAAAAACTCCAAATGGTTTCTGAATCATTTTTTATAATTGTTGAAATGAGGTGTTCCTCTGTATTTGGGAACCAAAGACAGAGTGAGGGACCTCCAGATTCCCAGACTGTCCCTGTGCCTTTAACCTCTCAGCTGACCTCCTTATCTCTTTGATGTTAGACTGATATGCCTTATGGTTGCATCCTGTTTAGAACTTCCTCCTCCTTCTCACACTTCTCTCTCGGACCTCAAGATGAGAGGTGGCCTTGGAACTACCCTCTAAGAGCAAAGGAGCAAGATTAGCTAGGTTAGAACTAGAAACAATTCTATCCAAGTTATGCACTTCCAGCAATTATTTTGTTATGTTTTATTACTTTCAAGTATCTCTCTGTGTGGTTGCAACAGGTAAAGTCTCTTCTCTAGCCAGGTTCACTGGCTGTCCACTGCACACTTAGCATACCAAAGAGGGGTCATGCTTCCAAGGACATGCTCAACAGCCAGGGAAGAGAAATTCAATTTGGTATGCATTTAAAGGCAAATCTGTTAAATTCACACTTTCCAGGACAATCTGTGAACCGAAATACAACCAGCCATTGAAATTTGCACGTACCAGAATTTTGCAATGCAGTTTTCCAGCCAGCTAAGGTTTGCAAAAAAAGTGTAAGATATCCTAACCAAATTTTGCCTGATGGTCAGCTGCCCTGCCAATAGAAGAGCTATTTTGTTTCAATGATCTTTTTTCATCCATTTCATCCATTACTTTTAAAGCCAAAGTGAAAAAAAGCCAAAGTTGTAAAATAATAGTAATTCTAAAGAAATTCTCTCTCTCAGGTCGCATTGTAGCAGGCTGTGAGCGCTTAAGAGTCTCACCCTCGATTACTATTTGCAGGAAGTCAGAAGCCAAGCCTCTTGTGACATTAAGGAGGTGTGTTTGCCATCTGCTTGAAAATGTGGACATTTCATTAGGAGGGAAGTTAACCTGACATTTCATTAAGCCAAAATGCAAACACAGACATTTAATTTCATCAAAAGGCAGCCGGTATGCTTTGAAGCCTGGTCCTGCATATGTTTACTCGGAAGCAAGGCTTACTGAGTTCACTACGACTTGGTCCTCGGACTGCATATTTCATCGGGGGGGGGGGGGAGCCTGCAGTGGGGGGCTTTAATTGCTTCTTGTTTCTTGAGATACAAAAGAACCTGCGGAGAGAAATATTTTTACATGATAAACAGCAGTCAGTAAGGTAAATGTAAAGGACCCCCGGATGGTTAAGTCCAGTCAAAGGCGACTATGGGGTGTGGCGTTCATCTCACTTTTCAGGCCAAGGGAGCCAGCATTTGTCCACAGACAGCTTTCCGGGTCATGTTGCCAGCATGACATCTGCTCAACAACCAAAGCTAATTTTCCCCTCCCACTCTTATTTCAAAGCAATTTTTGTCTTTGTATCAGAAAAGCATCTGGCCAATTTGGTTGCCAATAAATATTGCTGCAAACATTTCCAACATCATGGCCTTTCCAACGAGTGGCTCCTGTCTAGGTTTGTTGGTTGTCTTACTTTAAATGTTGTGAGGATCCTATGCCCTTTTAAAATGTGCTTTTTGGGGGTGGGGGGTTACTGGGCGGGTGTTTTTATTTTGATTATGTATTTTGTGGTTTTCTATTTTGATTTTATTCTGTGAACCGCCCTGAGACCTCCAAGTATAGGGTGGTATATAAATTCTAACAGCAGCGGCAGCAGCTTCTGGTGCAACAGGACATTGTGACAAGTGCCAGAGCTCATGGAAATGCTGTTTACCTTCTCGCCACAGTGGTACCTATTTACCTACTTACACTGGTGTGCTTTTGAACTGCTAGGTTGGCAGGAGCTGGGACAGAGCAACGGGAGCTCACCACCATGGATTCAAACCGCTGACCTTCCGATCTGCAAGCCCCAAGAGGCTCGGTGGTTGACACACACACCCAGTTTGTACAGGATGGATGAATCTGCCAGTTCTACTTAGCTAGGTTACTCACTTTTTTATCTTAAATTCAAGGTTGTTAAGAGACCCCTATTCCCTCTCTCGGAGGTACAATTCACAGAATACGTCAACAGTCAATCTCTCTTCCCAAGGAACTTAGGGCATTGTAGCTCTTGGAGGAGAATAATGGTCTCCTAACAACACCTTACCACAGTTTCTGGGATTCTTTGGGGGAAATCACGACCCTTTAAAGTGTTGTGCTACTGCTTTAACAGTGCAGATGAGGTCTTATAGCACATGTGTCAGAGACTGCCTCCCGGTCTCAGCTCACAGAAGACCAACGCTAGCCATTAGAACTGTACAGAAGTCTTTATTGACATTTAGTTTCCATTTTCAAGCACTAGCGTGCGTCTCTACGTCTAGACCCTAGACCAGCGAAGCCTCGTCTGAGTCTCCGCCCCCTGTACACCAGCTTAAGACTCTAGCCTTACTCCACCTTCTACGTTTCTCCTTCCTCCTCTGGGTCCTACTACCCCCCTGGGTGCCTTCCTTCCTGGATGCCTCGGAAGCGGACCCTTCGGACTCCTCCCCTTCTCTCCGGCGGGCTTTGGGACCCGGCTCTCTCTCCGGACTGCCCATAGCGCCCCCCTCCTGTACATTTGAACTTGGCGCGCGCGCGCTGCCCCTGACCTTCCTTTTGACCGTTACCTCGCTCTCTGATGCAGGCGTGGCTAACCCTGACTCCTGTCCTTCCGCTGACGGAAGGCTGCCTGCTGCCGATGTTTGGGACTCCTCCCCCTTACTGCTCTCCGGTGGGGAAGCTGGTCCCGATTTCCAGCTGCTGCTCTCTGAGTCCCCTCTGGCCCCTCCTTCCTGGGGTGTTCCCTCTGGCAACCCCCTGGCTCTGACCACTGGGGCCCCTTTCTGTGAATCCTCTGATTCACTGGAGAGACTTAGAGACCTCGGATGGCTACCCTCGCTGACCTCTCCCTCAGATTCCTCTCCCTCGGTCTCTACTTCCTCCCTTTCCTGTCCCTCTGCTCCTGAACCCCTGACATCCATCCCCCCCTCGAAGCCCCCCCTTCCCCCCTCCCCTCCTTCCGGTGCGGGTACTGGGTGCTCCGTCGTAACGGGGGTGCTTGCAGGATACAGTTCGTCCCCCATGTACTCGTCAACGTCGCTCTCCTCTGCTTCCATCTCTCTGTCTTCGTGCTCGAACCCCACGTTGTCCCCCAACACGTCCATGTCCGTCTCGCCCCTCTCCCCCTCTTCGGGTGGTCCCATCCAAGGACCCCTCAGCCACTTCCTGCGCCACTGCTCCTCTGGTTGATCGTCCCACCAATACGAGTGGTCTGAGGCAGACCCCGGTGGCGAACCCACCTGGGAGCTGGGGACTGGTGCCTGTTCCTCGTCCGAGTCGAACCCCAGGAATGTGCTGGCTGAAAGAGTGGGTGTGAAAAGCCAGTCGTCGAAATACTCTGCTGGCATGGGCCTGTGCGGGAAGAGGGCATGAAACTCCTCTTTGAGCAGCGGTTCCTCCAAGGCATAGTCCGGTACCCAGCTGTTGGCACTGGCCGGGGTACCCTCTCTGGCTAGGAAATATTCTACTCCCTCTTCCCCCCATCTGGAGTCCAAAATCTCTGTGACCTCATTGATGTGTCCCCTCCTAGGCGACCCCCTCACACTGGGCCCTTCACTGCTCTGGTCTGGTGCTGTGTCTGGCTCCTGAAACCTATGAGGTGCTTTGTAGGGCGTGAGCACCGATCTATGGAACACCGGATGCATTCTGGAACCCTCCGGAAGAGCCAACCGGAAGGCCACTGGATTGACCTGCGCCTGGACTTGGTAAGGTCCTAGCTGCTTATGTCCTAGCTTCTTCTTAGCTAATGATCTGGTCGGCACTGCTTGCGCTGCTAACCAGACCCAGTCACCCACCTGTATGTCTTCCCCAACTCTTCTGTGTCTGTCGGCCTGCACCTTGTATGCGTGCTTTGCTAGTTCTAACTGCCTCCTGAGCTGTTCGTGGACCTCCTGCAACTCCGACGCTAAGGCTTCCGCTGCCTGTGGCTCCCCCTCCCCCACTCTCTCTAAACCCGGGAAGGTTCTGGGATGCCTCCCGTTGTTGGCGAAGAACGGCGTCACCCCCGTCGACACGTGCTTCGTATTGTTGTAAGCGAACTCGGCGAGCGGCAGGTAGTCCACCCATGTCGTGGGTTGCTGGTTGGCGTAGCATCTTAGGTACTGCTGCATGACGGCGTTGACCCTCTCCGCTTGTCCGTTGGTCTGTGGGTGTCTCGCCGACGCCAAATTGACTTTGACGTTCAGAATGCCCATCAGCTTCTGCCAGAAGTTCGAGATGAACTGTCGCCCCCGGTCGGAGAGAATAGACCGTGGCAGACCGTGGACTTTGAACACGTGGTCTATGAACAGTTTGGCGGTCTGCTCTGCCGTGGCTACCTTCGCACACGGAATGAAGTGTGCCATCTTAGTAAACATGTCCACCACCACTAGCACTGCTGTCTTTCCCCTCGAGCTGGGCAGATCCGTGACGAAGTCCAGAGCCACCCTCTCCCACGGTTCAGACGGTGTCTGCAGCGGTTCCAGCAGTCCCGCCGGCGGTCTGTGAACTGACTTGGCCCTTTGGCAGGTGTCACATCTCGAGACGTAATCCGCTACTTCCCCCCGCATCTTGGGCCACCAAAAGTCTCTGGCTACGAGTTCGACAGTCTTTTCTTTGCCAAAATGCCCTGCGGTGGGAGCGTCGTGTAGCTGCTGCAGGACCCTTGCGCGGAGGTCGTCTCCCGGCACGTAGAGTGCTCCCGTGTGGAGGAGCAACCCATCGCGTATCTGGAACTCGTCGGCCCTCGCTGTGCCCCTGTGCACCTCCTCCATCTTGGCCTGTGCGAAGGGGTCTTCCCGCAGCGCGCGACGTACGGCGTCCAGGTCCACGGTTGCCGACGCGCATGCCCACGCTTCCGGTGCGAAAATGTGCTTGGCCGCTGACGGTGCCGCCTCCTCCAGGTATTGCGGCTTTCTGGACAATGCATCCGCCATCACGTTGTTGTCGCCTGGGATGTACTCTATCTTGAAGTCGAAGTCCGCGAAGAACTCTGCCCATCTAATGTGTCTCTGGTTGAGGAACCTAGCCGTGCGCCAGTACTCCAGATTCTTGTGGTCCGTGTGGACCTGCACTGTATGTCTGGCTCCGATGAGGAAGTGCCTCCATGCCTTGAATGCTGCATGTATGGCTAGCAACTCCCTGTCCCAGATAGTGTAATTCTGCTCCGACTTGCTGAGCTTCCTCGAGTAGAAGGCGCACGGCCTCCAGTCCCCCTGCTGGTCTTGTTGCAACAGGACAGCTCCCACGGCTCTGTCTGAGGCGTCTGTCTCCACCCTCATGGGTCTGCTGGGATTCACATGCAGCAGCTGCTCTTCGGACGCGAAGAGACGCTTGAGTTTCTGAAAGGACTGCTCCGCTTGCTCCGTCCAGATGAATTTCTTCTTCTTGGAGCTGAGCGTGTCGGTGATGGCCGCTGTCTGCATGGCAAATCCCTTGATGAACTTGCGGTAAAAGTTGGCAAAGCCGACAAACCGCTGGACTTCCTTCCGATTGCGTGGGCTTTTCCAGTCCAAAACTGCGCGAACCTTGGCGCTGTCCATGGCAAGCCCCTTGTCCGACAACTTGTAGCCCAGGAAATCCACCTCCGTCACGTCGAACTGGCACTTCTCCAGCTTGGCGTACAGCCTGTGCTCCTTCAGTCTCTGCAGAACCTCCCTGACATCCCTCTCGTGCGCCTCTCGCGATTCTGAAAAAATCAGGATGTCGTCCAGGAAGCATACGCACTTCTTGTAAAGGAGCCCCGCCAGCACGTGATGCATAAAGGCTTGGAAAGTGTGAGAGCCATTTTGTAATCCGAAGGGCATAACTCTGTATTCGTAGGTGCCCAGTGGCGTGAACATGGCCGTCTTCCACTCGTCGCCGTCGCGCATGCGAATCTGGTTGTACGCGCCACGTAGATCCAGCTTGGTGAAAACGCGTCCTTTCCGCACCGTCGCGAGCAGGTCATCTATCTTGGGCATGGGGAAAGCTGAGGGCTTGGTTTTCGAATTTAAGATTCTGAAGTCCACCACCAGCCTCCGTTGGGGCGTGTCCCGCTTCTTCACAAAGAATACGGGACTGCCTCCCACCGCTTTCGACTCCCGGATGAACCCCCGCTTCAAATTGTGATCTATGAACTCCCTGAGTTCTTGCAGTTCATCCTCATACATGGAATACAGTTTCCCAGTTGGCAGCGTCGCCCCCGGCAGGAGGTCAATCTTGCAATCATAGGGTCTGTGAGGGGGTAGCTTGTCCGCCTCCTTCTCGCAGAATACCTCCAAAAACTCCGCATACTTGTGGGGTACTGCTTGCAGCGTGCCCAACTGTAACTGCGGGTCCTCCTCTTCCCCTTCCGGGCTGGGTATAATGCAGTGTTCTGCACAGTAGGAGGAGCCAAAAGTCAGTTGGCGCTGGTACCACGCCAATGCTGGGCTGTGTCTGTGCAGCCAACTCATGCCTAATACTATAGGCGTGTCGGACAGTTGGGTGACATTGAAACTGATGACTTCCCGGTGATTCCCAATTTGCATCACCATAGGCGGCGTCTGCTGCACCACCTGCCCCCCTAGCAGTTCCCTGTCATCCACCGTGACAACCTTCAGGGGCAGTGTGGCTGGCAGTAATGCTACGTTGTGTTGTTGAATGAACTCCAATCCTATAAAGTCTGCGTTACTGCCAGAGTCAATTGTAATAGGCACTTCTAAGGTGAGTCCATTGGGCAGCTGAAGCGATGCGGTTAGCTGCACCACTGGCTTGGGCGGGAGGGGGTCTGTGGGCTGCAAAATCTCTGGGGACTTCCTCACTGACTCGTCTGGCTGGGCCCCAGTGCCTCCTCTTCCAGCCAGACTTGGTCGTTTCCCTGCTGTGGTGCTCTCTGCTGAGTTGTTTCCAATACTGTCACTGAAGCTGCAGTGTGCTTGAAAATCCTCTGGGGACACTCTTTCGCCATGTGCTCTGCACTCTCACATATATAACACTTCCTGTTCCTTCTAGGCAGCTTCGATTTTACTGCTCCCGGCGTTAAGGCTCTGGTAGCTGAGTGAGCCCTAGCACCGCCAATCTCCATCTGCTCCTCGCCCCCTCCCTGTGGAGGCGTGGACTGCGCACGCGCTGCCTCTCTGGGCAAGAGGGAGGGCACTCTCGCTGGTGAGCGTCCCCAACGCCCTTCTTCTTTGCTCCACGGGCGTTCTTCCTGCCTCACCCCAATAGACAACGCTCTTTCAACCACTTGTTGAGTGGTTGTGGGTCTCTCTCCCCTTGCCATCTCATCCTTGATCTGTGCATTCAGACCCTCCCAAAAAAGGTCTCTAACCGGCGGAGAATCCTTATCCCAATTCAGCGCGTTGACCAATGCAAAAAACCGGGAATGATACTGCCTTACGCTGGCTTTCCCTTGTCTTAGCCCAAATATGTCCCTCCGGGCAATGTCAAGGTCTATTTTGGATAAGAAACAGGAGTCCATCGCCTTAATGAACGCATCTGCGCTTTGGAGCGCTGGATCCTTATCCCTCCACAGGTTGCGCAGCCATGCTTTCGCGTCCCCATGCAAATGAGACAAAATAAACCCCACTTTCTCCCGCTCATCTCTAAAGTCTCTTTCCAGCAGCTGCAGCGCAAACAGCACATCTGCTCGGAAATTGGGGTACTGCTGCAAATTCCCATCAAAATGAGATACAATGCTGCCTCCTCTCTTCCCCAAACCGATCCCCTCGGATCTGGGTACTGGGATCCCCTGCTTTACAAGCC
Source organism: Podarcis muralis (assembly GCF_964188315.1). NCBI lineage: Eukaryota > Metazoa > Chordata > Lepidosauria > Squamata > Lacertidae > Podarcis > Podarcis muralis. The sequence continues at coordinate 38,303,140 of NC_135661.1, read as the reverse complement.
CTTCCAACCTGGCTTGAAGATCTCTGCAGGCAGCTGCCGCTTCTTCCTCTCTCTTCCTGGAAGCGATTATTTCAGCGTTGAGTAGTGTCACCGCTTCTTGCAGGGAAGCTATTTTCTGTTCTGTAGTCATCTTGCCTGACTCTTGTGAGCTCGCAAGGCACCAGTCTTCTACCCTCCCTGCCTCGCTTCCTTAGCGATGCTTGAGGCGAAGAAAACCGATGATACTTGAGACGAGGCTTACTGTCAGAGACTGCCTCCCGGTCTCAGCTCACAGAAGACCAACGCTAGCCATTAGAACTGTACAGAAGTCTTTATTGACATTTAGTTTCCATTTTCAAGCACTAGCGTGCGTCTCTACGTCTAGACCCTAGACCAGCGAAGCCTCGTCTGAGTCTCCGCCCCCTGTACACCAGCTTAAGACTCTAGCCTTACTCCACCTTCTACGTTTCTCCTTCCTCCTCTGGGTCCTACTACCCCCCTGGGTGCCTTCCTTCCTGGATGCCTCGGAAGCGGACCCTTCGGACTCCTCCCCTTCTCTCCGGCGGGCTTTGGGACCCGGCTCTCTCTCCGGACTGCCCATAGCGCCCCCTCCTGTACATTTGAACTTGGCGCGCGCGCGCTGCCCCTGACCTTCCTTTTGACCGTTACCTCGCTCTCTGATGCAGGCGTGGCTAACCCTGACTCCTGTCCTTCCGCTGACGGAAGGCTGCCTGCTGCCGATGTTTGGGACTCCTCCCCCTTACTGCTCTCCGGTGGGGAAGCTGGTCCCGATTTCCAGCTGCTGCTCTCTGAGTCCCCTCTGGCCCCTCCTTCCTGGGGTGTTCCCTCTGGCAACCCCCTGGCTCTGACCACTGGGGCCCCTTTCTGTGAATCCTCTGATTCACTGGAGAGACTTAGAGACCTCGGATGGCTACCCTCGCTGACCTCTCCCTCAGATTCCTCTCCCTCGGTCTCTACTTCCTCCCTTTCCTGTCCCTCTGCTCCTGAACCCCTGACAACATGAATCAGGCTGCTGAAATCATTAAACAAAGAATGAAGTCTCCTTATCTTCATTCCACCCCCCCCCCATATAAATTTTTATTGGAACTTTAGGCTCCTTCTCTTCAGATGTTCTTTCTGTACATGTAGATTCCTGGGGACATGACTCCCCACTCACGCTTTGGGGACAGCAAAGCCACCCTCATCAGATTATGGTTTTGTCACAACTATGGAATCCGAGAGATGTTCACCCTGTGAGTCAGGATCACTTGATCCCAGCTGTGTGAGAGCCAGCTGAGATGTGCTTGGAGATGAGAGAAGGGCAATCGGAGGTACTCTTTTAATTCTTATCTTACAGGTTGCCAGGTTCTGGGTGTTGGTGCTATCCTGAAAGCTGGCAAGGGAGAGTCGTGAAAGGGTGCCCTCTGGTGGTCCATGGCTTATATTGCATAAGACATGCCCCACAGTGAGAAGACATAAGAGGGCTCTGCCATGCAACCCATCTTTGAGGATTCATGCTAATTTTTTTTACACAGAGGTTAGATTATACCCAAGCATTCATTCTGGTTGTTTTGTGGGCCAGTTATATGACAGTAAACATTTGATCTGATTGGCTGGTGTGGTATTTAAACATCTTCCCTTTAGTCATTTGTTCATTACAAACTTTTCACTGTCACCTTCTGAAACAGAAAAGGCCTAGTTGACATAGAGATAGATGATAGATAGATAGATAGATAGATAGATAGATAGATAGATAGATGATTAGATAGATGATAGATAGATAGATGATAGATAGATAGATAGATGATAGATAGATAGATGATAGATAGATAGATAGATAGATAGATAGATAGATAGATAGATAGATGATAGATAGATAGATAGATGATAGATAGATGATAGATAGATGATAGATGATAGATGATAGATAGATAGATAGATAGATAGATGATAGATAGATAGATGATATAGATGATATAGATGATGATAGATGATAGATAGATGATAGATAGATGATAGATAGAAGATAGACAGACAGACAGATAGATGATAGATGATAGATAGATAGATGATAGATGATAGATGGATAGATAGATAGATAGATAGATAGATAAGCCTTTTCCATTGTGTGTGTGTGTGTGTGTGTGTGAGAGAGAGAGAGAGAGAGAGAGAGAGAGAGAGAGAGAGCTGTCAACTTTTCCCTTTTCTTGTGAGGAATCCTATTCAGAATAAGGGAATTTCCCTTAAAGAAAGGGAAACGTTGACAGCTATGGTGTGTGTGTTGATGTTTCATCATTGTGCCAGAGTGACAGAGTGCTTTAATCCACTTTAAATGAGCAATCCCACATCACTCCCTCAAAATACTGACAGTGTCCTAATGAGAGAGGCTTCCACATGTTGCATTCAGCGAGTGCACAATCTGTATACCTGTGTACAGAGGCAGTAGGGCCATATACCTGTACAGTTATTCACATGTAACACTTAGGGAGCTTACAGTCTTTGAACATAGTAGTTGAGTTTTACAAAGCAACAAATGTGCATCCTGTCACAGAAACACTTGTCCATGTGCAGAGAGAGCTTGCCCTTCCCTCTGTTCCTGGGTAGCATGTAAATGATCCTTCGGCACTGGAAGGCCAATATCTGAAGCACACACCCCCCCCCACCCCATACACTGCTAAGGTCCGAGAGAGATCTGTGTCCACTTCTTCCACATCTCTTTGGTTTATGAGCCATTGAACATGGATCAACCCTCTTGCTTGCCTGGATGGAAGGAATTGTGGCTTAAAAAATAAAAATAAAACTGGTTGTCTTATAATATAGTGTGCTCACATCTTACGTAGGAGAGCAGGGTTCCATACGGCTAATGTGCATATGTGAAAGTCGTGCATAGTCAAAATTGTGCTACCCGTGGAGCCGTCCCACAGCTAGCCAGCCTGGGGTGAAGAGAGAGCACCCCCTCTAGTCCCAGAGCTGGCGTGCCAAGCAGGCCTTGGCTGGGAGGCAAGGCTGAGAGCTTAAAAGTACTTTTTGCACCAGGTCTACTTGGGGTTACCCATCACGCTTTTAAGCTCTCTGCCTTGCTTTTAGGGGCAAGGCATGCAGACTCTTGGAGTACTACTAGGGATGCTCTTGTGAGATATGATGGGACAATCTCAGTTTCTGTGCGATCTCACAAGAGAATCCGTACCCGTCCTGTGTATGGTTGAAATCATGCAAGTTAAATGGGCGTCAGATGTGAGTATTCTCTCTCTCTCTCTCTCTCTCTCTGAAGTTGGAGCTCCCTGGAGTTACCCAGATTCACCACCTGTTATGTCTCATTCACATTTCACTTAAAAGCAAAAATAAGAACACACTGGAGTCCAGCTGGTAAGGAGAAAGGTCCTTTACTTACTGTTGCTTCATATTCACAAAGATGGCTTCAGATTCCAAACTACATGGCTGGAGCTACTTTCATGGCATCCTCGTACCAGGAAAGAGGGAGAAGACAGAGAGTGAGCAGGAGGAAGGGGCAGAGGTTAGGTCTTCAGTGGGAAGCCACACATTCCATATTCCCTGACTAACTCTTCGTCCCATCCCTGCCTCCCACTGGCTGGAGGCATGCAAGGTTGCTTATGCCCAACAAGATAAAAAGGTAAAGGTACCCCTGCCCATACGGGCCAGTCTTGCCAGACTCTAGGGTTGTGCGCTCATCTCACTCTAGAGGCCGGGGGCCAGCGCTGTCCAGAGACACTTCCGGGTCACGTGGCCAGCGTGACATCGCTGCTCTGGCGAGCCAGAGCCGCACACGGAAACGCCGTTTACCTTCCCGCTAGTAAGCGGTCTCTATTTATCTACTTGCACCCGGGAGTGCTTTCAAACTGCTAGGTGGGCAGGCGCTGGGACCGAAAGACAGGAGCGCACCCCGCCGCGGGGATTCGAACCGCCGACCATGTGATCGGCAAGTCCTAGGCGCTGAGGTTTTACCCACAGCGCCACCCGTGTCCCATTCAAGATAAAGGCTCACGCAAATTTACAGCCTAATCTGTACAAGGCTTCATAGGCAGGACCAGCCTGTCCATGAGGCAAGGTGAGGCAGCAGGCTCCTGAGGGTGACACCGCCAGGCAGCTGACACTTGGCACTGCCAGGCTGCTGTCAGATGCTTACCACCCCCTCCTGCTCCACCATGACACCAACCCCTGAGGTTTTACCCACAGAACCACCCATGTCCCTAGACGCCAGGGGAGCCATTACTGGCACCCTGAATTGGGCCTGGAGACAGACCAGTTGCCAGTGCAGCTGCTATAACAAGTGAGTCATGTCAGAGGCTGTTTTAGAGTGGCATGACTGGTGAGCTGCAGGGGGCGCCAAAACAATGCTGTAGAACCGAGTGTGAAAGGCTGGGGGGGGGGGCACGTCAAATGGTTAGCATTGCACAGGGCACTGCTGAAATTTGAAAAACCCAAAGTCCTTCATTGGTCATATACTCCCTGTAACCAGCCCTGATCAACAGTCTGGCTGCAGCTCTTTGAGCCAGTTGCAGTTTCTGATTTTCAAAGGGAGCCCCACGTAGAGCACATTACAGGAATCCAAATGGAATGTGTCTCATTGCGGCTACGTGAATTTTCATGATGGCTGTAGAAAAAAATCACAAGCTGGTGCACACATGTGGCAAAGTGAAGATGGGCCACATCAGAAGCTGAAATGCATGGATTTGCCCTTCTTTACCCACAGGAAGGACACAGCAGGCCAGAAGTTTTCTCCTACCTCATTCTGCTGCAGCGTCTCATTTCCCAGACCAAATGTGCTTCAATTAAGCTCCTCTCTTCTAACCTTTTTGCTTATCAGTTCAACTTTATCTAATATAAACTACTAAGGCTTCTTTGGATCAATTATACCTCCTCCCCTATGTAATTTCTAAAGCTTAATATCTCTGTTACTTGTCAGCCCCTGGGGCAAAGTTGTCCGACTGACTCCTATAAACAATCTCAAGCCTTTAATTCAATTGGATCTTCTTCTTCTCTTTCTTTTTTTACCACAGCCCAGGCAATTAGCGTAACTCTTTTATGGACAAGGAGCCTCTTTAGAAATAATCCAATAGCTCATATTAAAATATAGGCCCTCGCAAGAGCTGCCAAATAACTTGTCATAACTCTCAAGGACGGAGTTTCCAGCTTCTTTCATTTTGAAGCCATCAGCTCAAGAAGGAGGGCTTCCAAGCAATGCACATGACAGGAGGCCACACCCTTGGGGGGCAACTGGAGGTTCCCCTGGGGCCAGTCAGTGAAACATCACTTTATGTACCCTTAGAGAAAGATTTGTAAGAACTTAAGAAGAGCCTGCTGGGACAGGCCAAAGACCCATCTATTTTTTTTTTTTTTAAAAGAATTTTTATTAGGTTTTCAGTCATAAGGCCAAAGACCCATCTAGCCCAAGCATCCTTTTCTCACAGGGACCAGCCAGATCCCTCTGGCAAGCAGAACCCCCAAGCACAAGAGCCCTCTCCCTTCCTGCAGTTTCCAGCAACTGGTATTCAGAAGCATTGTTGCCTTTAACTGTTGTGGCAGCTAAGAGTTGGAAGACACAAGATTTGCCCACGCTGGAGGAATGGCAGAAGCAGTTGATGGACTACATGGAGTTAGCTGAACTGACCGGCAGAATCCGAGATCTGGATAAAGAAACAATTGAGGAGGACTGGAAAAAATTTAAAGACTATTTGCAAAAATACTACAAGCTGTATGAATCTTAAGATAGTGCATGATTAGGAAAAGTTATGCTTTTGTAATCATGATTAAGTAAATTGTAAAATAAGTGATAAAAGAGAAAAGGAGACAATGTGAATTGAACATGTTATGTTTATTTTAAAGGTACTGAAACTGAGATACAATATATTGAATTTGGGTACATAACATTTGAAAGTTACAATAAGGCATGAAATAAGGTAACAAAATGCGGACATTGTTAAATTTAAATAACGCAGAATCGGAAAGGGTGGGGAAGTCCAAGTTGTTTTTGTTTGTTTTTGTTGTTAAAAAAAGGGAAAATTTGTTTCTTGCAATTATGTTATTTGTTTGTAACCTATAAAACTATGGAAAGAAACGCAATAAAAAATTTATAAAAAAAAATAATAACTGTTGTGGCAGAGCATAGCCATTATGGCTAGTGGCCATTGGTAGCCCTCTCCTCCATGAATATATCTTAGCATTCCATAGTCAGTGCTTTTAAAAGTACATAATTTGTTTTTAAACTGCTTCTAGTGCTGTATTTTAAACTGGCCCACCCCACCCCAACACCTCTGCATGAAGGGTGGGTTAATAATATAATAATATAATAATATAATAATATAATAATATAATAATATATAATATTAATATACTAATAATAATAATAATAATGTATAAAAACTGCAGCTATAGAAACAATTTTAAAATATTACTTATATAAAAACAGGTAAAACAACCATTCCTTAAACAATGAGTGACAGTAAAGGATATATAATGTGATCCTCATCAGTAAGAGGATATGTTTTCCATTATACAAATCCTTCTACAGGATGACCTAAATGCTTAAAAAAACGATTCTCTCAAAGTTGGAGAGCCTAAAATGACAGATGTTCCCAATCTTAAAATTTCACATTATGCCACAGCAGCCAAAATTGGCTCTCCCCGCAACCCAAACCTCCCCAGTCAGAACTTCTGCAACAATAAAAGTTTCCACTCATCCACCAAAACCTTCTTCTAACATTCAGAAGGAGAAGAAAAATCTGGATTCTTTTGTGAATAATTTGTTCTGTACAACTGTTTTTGAGAGTGAGTCTGTAAATGCTGGAAAAACATTGAGATTTTGACACAAGCTGAAACGGTATGGGCAAGCTCTCACTTGGAAATGCTAGGGGGTAGGAATTAGGTTAGTAGTGCTTGGAGTAAGGCCATGGCTCTTTGGCAGACTATCTGCTTTGCATACAGCAGGTCCTAGATTTAAATTAAGATGACTGAACCCCCCCCCAAAAAAAAAAATTTAAAATCACATACCCTCAGAGGTGTTAATTGCACAGTTTTCATGTCCAGTATCATGTTTTCGATTTTCTCCTGAAAGTCAGTAATGAATGAGGCAGATGCACCTCACCAGGAAGAGTATTCCACAAACAGGGAGCCACCACCAAGAATGCCCTATTATGGGTCAATGTCAACTGGGCGGCAGCTGGAGGCAAAAGCTCCAAAAAGGGATCCCCAGCCAAGCGGAAGAAGAAGAGTTTGGATTTGATATCCCACTTTATCACTACCCTATGGAGTCTCAAAGCAGCTAACATTCTCCTTTCCCTTCCTCCCCCACAACAAACACTCTGTGAGGTGAGTGGGGCTGAGAGACTTCAAAGAAGTGTGACTGGCCCAAGGTCACCCAGCAGCTGCATGTGGAGGAGTGGAGACGCGAACCCGGTTCCCCAGATTATGAGTCTATCGTTCTTAACCACTACACCACACTGGCTCTGAGATGGTTGTGATTTGGCTAATATTAGTAAAGCATCCCTGCTGCATTTGGGAGTCCTTGTGCACATTCTGCTGAATGAGGTCCTGGACATCCACCCCAAATGTCTGTCCTGCCACAATCAAGAGTCTGCAAGCATGCTCCTCTATTTGTCTGTAAAACACTGTAGGGTATGGAACAGGGAATGACTTCTGGCACAGGTCTTGGGGAACCTCTGTAACTTGGGTATGCCCGGAGTAACCAAGTCAGTGCCCTCTAAATGTTGCTGGACTCCCAACATCCATCAACCCCAGCTGGCAAAGCCAACAGATACTAAGGGCCAGTGAGAGTGGGCAGAGCTCTCTCTCTCTCTCTCTCTCTTCCCTGCCCATCAGGCTCTCTTTGCAGGCTTTCAAACTAAACAAGAGCAAAAATGAAGAGTGCTGTGTAATTGCAAATCTGCTGGTGGTTTTTTGTTTTTTTTAAGGGGGGGGCAAAGGTTTTATAGGATCTGATGAAAAGGCAGAGTATAAGCTTGCTTGTTTTGAAACCCAAGGTACCCAGTGGAGGCTGATCTGTTAGGGCAAGTGGGGCACTGCCCCACCAACCTGAATCTGCCCTCAGCCAGCCTTCACCTGCCTGCCTTCTTCATGACAAATGGCCCTGGGCTGGCAGCTTCTTCTCTCCTTAGTCTCAGCGTTACCCTCATAAAAGTTAGCAGCGATTAGGAGGAGGAGGAGGAGAAGACTGGAATGATTAGCTCCACCTCTTGCTTGGGCTCCCTGCCTTCTGCACTTTTTCCGCCCCTCATTGATCCTGCCCAAAGGCAACATCTCTCCTTAGGCTGTGCCTCTGTTAAAGAAAGAAAAGAAAAGCTAACCTATCTATGCACGAGTTTTAAGGCTTCTTTCAACCCGTAGCTTCTGTGTTTAAACAGCTGCTGCCTTTCCAGCCAAGAGCTCGTTGAATTTATCGCCCATGTCAGCTAATGTTTGCAAAGCAGTACACCAGGTCTTCCTAGACTGCAATAGTTTCTGGACCTCATTCTCTGCTGTGATTTTCACTTCATATTTCAGCTTGAAAACATCGCCGCTGAAGGCTTTGAAATGGTTTGGGCACCTTCCATCATGACTGAGAGCAAAGGAGGTTGTTAATCCTTACAAGGCAAAAGGTGTGATTTGCAGAAAATTAGGCTCATACTAAAATTCATTCCATTTTTTCTTTCTCTCTCCACTACTTGCCATGCCTTCTCCCAAAGAATCCTGGGCATTGTCATTTGGGCTGCCTTCACACAGCTGTTTGGTCCACTTCCCTGACATTTCCCTAGCTGTTAATTTCTATAGTATTTTTGAGCTTTCACAGGACATAAAAGCCACTTCTGGGAAGCCAATGCTGAAGACTCATTCCTGTGTTATTTGATTCCAGGAAAAACCCTGTGTGCAGCTCCCTTAACCTGAAAAACAAGGGGGATAGTGACAGAATTTGGACCAGTATATTGACAGACCATTCATTCCTGCTATTTTCATGGGGGGATCCTGGGGGGACAGGAGTACACATCTATGAAAGGGTGGGGGAACAGCGATGTTGTCCAATGATGTTCACTGTTGTGTCACACCACGCCCACAGGTGCAAATGAAATATAGCACAACATGTGGCATATTGGTCAAAATGCTCCAGTTCTGTAAAACAGCAAGCACTGGAGTATGAAAGAAATGTTAGAAAACAGGACAGAAGGACATACATTGCAACCAGGGAAACAAATGTGATTATTTCCCAGGAGTGCATGCACCCTTGGTGAAGATATCCTTGGGCTGTGTACACATTCCTATTTACTCTGTCTCTAGTTCACTTCCACCACTGGTGCTGGAAGCCAAGTAACCAAGGGGTTTGCCACAATTCAAAGGTGTCCTATATAGCTTCTTGAGAAACACTTCTACTGGATGCCCTTTCCCCTCCAACCAGTTTCCATTTGATATGAAAATGGAAGCTGATGTGTGTGCGTTCCAGGCACCAATGGCACATGCTCAGATAACAGCACATGCACAAGCGACAGCTTCAGTGAACTGGAGTTCAGGGCAAGGAAACAAATCAGGTAATGGGCTTCAGGTGAAGACATCCCTGCCCATCTCCGGTATGTACAGCAAGGTAAGATTGTGACTTGAAACACAGTTGGAGGGTAAACAATCTCACAGCATTTCAAGCTGCCAATGTGTGCAGAGTCTTAGGTAGAGCTGGGTGGGAAACGTTGGCAGGTACTGCTGGGCTACATCTCCCATCAGTCCTGAGCACTGGCCATACTGGCTGGGGTTGATGGGAGTTAACTATGGGAGCACATTATTAAACGATGGAAGGCATCGATAACCAATGGTGGTTTTAAAAGATTAGACAAATTCATGGAGGCAGTCAATGACTGCTAGCCATGATGGCTATGCTCTGCTTCCACAATCAGATGTAGTAATTATTCTGCATATGAGCTTCTGGAAACTGCAGGGGAAGGAACTGCTCCTGTTCTCAAGTCCTGCTTACAGGCTTCTCATGGACACCTGGTTGGCCATTGTGAGAACTAGATGTTGGACTAGATGGGCCATTGGCCTGATCCAGCAGAGTCTTCTTATATTCCTGTATTCATATGTTCTCATCCAGCAGGCTCTCCTTATGTTCTTTAGAGGCTGCTCATGTGTTACATTGAATGCAGGTGAAACATGTCTCTGCACATGTATAAGTGTTTGTGTGAAAGGGATTTGTTGATTTGGACAACTCAACTATTCGTGCACACATGTACTCAGACTGTACACCGGTTGGATGCAATGTGTGAACACCACTTCTCTCTCCACCCATGGTCCACCTCCTTTAAGAGTGCCTGCTGTGTCTCTCCCTATCTGCTTTTGCATTTGTAAATGTAGCAAGCATTACAAAAATGTCCTACTTTCTCCAGTGGTGCAGTGAGGCAGGGAAAGGCAGGGATGAAACACAACCACTTGTTTCATAGCAGGAACGATGACACCATCTCCTGGGGTGCTATCTGCCTGTTTTCTGTATGCCAAATAAATAAAGCTCCCCACCCTCTCGAGAGAGAAACCTACCCAATAAGCAAAGCGAAGGTAGGCTAACATGGTTAAGTACTAAACAACACCAATGTCTATTTATACGCTACCTTTTCATAGTTAAAACAATGCTCAATGTGGCTTGCAGCATGGTAAGAGTTACATAACTAGAAAACATATATATATAACCAAAGCAGTCATAAGCAATATATTTAAAATATCAATAATTATGCAATAAAACCAAACAATCCCCACACAACGGAAGGGAGGTGTGGAGGGGCTCTTCACTTATAGGATGGCTGAATGCGTTGAAGAACTGAGTGCTGGTGGGACCCCAGACATTTGCCACCTTAATTTGCCCAAAGCCATTTATATCCATATACAAATATTTTGCAAATTGGTGCAATGTGCCTGTGCCCTGCCGTCGAGTCTTTTAAGTAACAGCACTACTGGAGGTCAGAAAGAAAGCAGGAGATGTTTAGATTTCACCACCCGAAAAGAATTGTCTTTCCTCTGGTCTGATCCAGCCTCTCTTCAAAGTTTAAAGCACCTCAGGTCTCGGGGTGATCAATGCCACCAACTGAAGGCACCAGATCCTCCTTACCGACTCCTCACCCCCACCCCACCCAAGCAAAAGCAAACACAGTCAGATTGTTTTCTATATCCCCTTTCTCCCTTGCCTGCAACTGCTTCAAGTGCTGTCAAGCCCCATTAGGCACAACGTGGTCCAGACTGATTCAAGATTAAGCCCTTTTTTGGTGAAATCCAATTGAGGACTTTTCTTACCTTGAGGGGGCGGCTGATATTACATTAACTAAGGCTGCCCACACTTTTCCACCCAGAAGCTCCGCAGAAAGAGAGAGAGGGAGAGGGGGAGAGAGAGGATCAAATTCTTCAGGGGAAACAACTATTTTGGGGGGGGGGGAGAGAAGGGGTTTCTGGGGCACCCCCTCCTTAATGCACTGAAGATCAAACCCGCTCCCCACTCCAAAGTCTTGAGCCTTCAGGAGAGAAAAGAATCCTTCCAGCTGCTCCAGGCTAAACCTACTTTCTCCAGTAAGGGAAACCGATCAGGATGCTCCAGGGCAAAACATCTGGGAGGTTTTTATTAATACAGTAATTCAATCACGTGGAAAGAAGAGAGACACAGAGGTTTAAAAAGCTCTCTGGTGCCTTGCCTACAGCTTTTCCTCTGGTCCCAAAGGAGAGCCGGGTCTGCGACACTCATCCTGCCCTGCTGGTCCTGTATATGTCTCACCCACCAAGCTCGGCAACCTTTGGGGCATGGGACATCTATCTTGGTTGAGTGTCGTCTTCTGCTAAGAGAATTAACCTGTCTGCTGGTGAGTTTTCATAAGACCTCTGTTAAAGCAGGGGTTGGTTTTGTGGGGGTGGGGTGGGTTAAGTTTTGTGGGGTTTTGAAGAAGCAAGGTGTGACCTCTGTCTCTATACACAACAATATTGTCTATTTTATGCAGTAGGGAGGAGTGGGTCTGGTGTTTTCAGTTTCTCTTTCTTTCTCATTTTTCCAAGCTGAAATTCAATTCTCCACATTGCTACATAAGGTTGTGGGGTTTTTTTTGTTTTTTTTTTATGTCTTCATGAAAATTTACCTGCTAATTTCTCCCATTTTGTGTATGCCATTTTTGCCAAATACTTTTGCAAAACAATGTTCCCAGCTGTGATGCATTTTTGTATGTTATTGTCATTAATATATGCTCTCACTCTCTCTTTTGCACACTTTACCCTAATATATACATTTTGTACACATTACTTGGATGGAGAACTGCATTGCAAAATTCAGAGAAGTGCATATTTCAAACTCTGCCTGCGTTTTTGGTTCTCATACTGTTTTGGAAAGCACCAATTAGATGTGCCTTTAAATGTGAACTGAACTGAATTTCTGCTCCATCTCCATCTACAGTGTGCAGATGTGTGTCCCAATGTGCACAGCATCATCATGGCAGACTGTGTGTCAGTCTGCTGCACTGCCTGTGCACAAATATGATTCTTCCATGTACAAGGTGTGAAATTTGTCTCAACAATGGGCCTGGCAAAACCTTAACAGTGTATATCTGAAGCACAGTTGTGTAAGACAGTGCATAGCTGGTTGTGTTTGGGGTTCTCTCTTGTGTGTCTGTGTGGAGGCATGTTAGTGTGAACAGTTCCTCTGCAATAGCTTTGGCTAACCCTGGTTCTGTTTACACTGTAATTGTAGGTAAATCCTGAGAACCCACATTTATCTCCCATTTCATGCATATGCATTCTAGGAACTATGCAGAACGGGAGTGGGGAATTTTTAGTCCTCCGGGTGTTGCCGAACTTCAAGTTTGAAATCCCATTGATTTTCATGAGAGGGAAAAACATGTACTTATCATTCTTCTTATGCTGAAATCAGTGAAGTAAAAAAAACCCACACACCAAAAACTCTTGATTTGGGCTAGATTGCCCCAGGGCATGAGATGTGTCACTGTTGCCCACTGCCTTGAAAGCGCACAGATTGGTTAGGCAGGTGTTATTTTTTAAATGCATTATTGACACTGATTTCCCTACCCTTTGTTGTTTCCTACTCTCTGATTCAAAGCTGAATTTGGCTTGTTTTTATTCTTTACCCTTCACTCAAATTAAGTGGAACAAGGGCAAACATTTTATAGCACAAATTGGACCACTATTGGATTGTGGTTTGAGCTTGAGAATGTGTGTGTGTGAAAGAGAGACAGACAGACAGATGTCTGCTAAAAACACAGGAATAGCTCAAGAACTATGTTGGATGAAGACTATGAAGGGATGGATCAGGGAGAGGAATTCACTTCAGATCTCATTTAAAGATGAAGATAACTTCTGAAAGCAATATGCACACCAAAATGCAGCTTTCTTTTAGACTTCACTCTTCGCCATATTTTGGGAGGAGGTGTGAAAATGCATGTACTGGGGGAAAGTGTGCGTAAAAATGCACATATTGCTGAAAATGACACATGAAGATGCATCATACTAGGGGAAATTACTTGCCAAATATTGCATTAGGCAAGATTGCAATCCAAAAAAAAAAAAAAAATGTATATAGTAGGAGAAAGTTGAACTAAACTGCTGATGGGTTTTCATTAGGACTTTTGGTTTTTGTTTTTTTAAAGCAAATTGATGTGGAAATGTGGAGAACTTAACTGAAGGTTTGAAAAATGATACACTAAGAGAAACTGAAATCAACATATTTGCCCATTCATAGTGACATGACATAACTATTCCAGAAGGAATTAAAGTCACCCTCTGGACTATGTTTGGATTTTGTTGTTTGGGGAGGGGTAGTACTTCTGGTGGAGGACATGTTGTGCTCCTTCTGGGGTAGTTTGTCCAACTTTGGTCACCGCATTGCATTCTGCTCTCACCTGTGCCTCCTAAAAGCTGTCAGCATGGGAGAGTGGCCACACCCCAAGAATGGCTTTGACTAGCTGGCAAAATCAGGTGAAGGTAGCCAATTGGTCTCAAAACACTTGGCGAGTCAGGGACTTCCCCTGCATGCAAATACAGGCTCTGGTGGGTTGAGTGGATGAGACCAATAATGGGTTCAGTGGTCAAGAAGACAGTTTCTGAATGTGCTGTAGAGGGAAGTGAGGGGCACATGAGGCTCATTAATCTAGGAAGGTAGCCCCTCTAGGAGAAGGGAAACTCTGATCCTAAACCTCCGCTGCCTTGTGGGATATCTTCAGGAGAAGAAAATGCTAAGGAGTAAACCCTACACAAATCCAGAGTGGAATCCTTAAGATTGTTGGATGGCACCTTGCATGCCTCTGTCCAGCAACCCCTGCAGCCAAGCTGGTGCCAAATGTATTGCTCTGCTTTGCTTTGGACCACATCAGTGAGGCAGAGAACCAGGTATTGTCGTCTGAGCAGCCCAGGACCTCCATACTCACTGCCCATGCTTGCCCCCTGGGTAGTTCACTTAAGTCAGGGGTCGGCAAGGTTTACCTCGCAAAGGCCGGTTCACTCCAGCAGAGACCCCTCTGTGGGCCAGATTGTGTGCATGTGTGAGCAAGCGCGCCCATGATTTCCGGCATCTGTGCAGGCGCAATTTCCAGCACTGTGGAAGTGAGTTACCGCGCTGAGTCGCACCAGTTTAGTGCAGTGTGCGAGGACTCGCCAAGCGGGTGGCTTGGTTCGGGGACGGCTCGTGGGCCACTTAAATGACCCCCGTGGGCCACTTGTGGCCCATGGGCCTTAGGTTGCCTACCCCTGACTTAAGTGCTGCTAATGCAGCGGTTTGACTTAATCCACAGAGGTGCACTCCATTGTCTCTCGAGACAGACAGATGCCAACAACGGTTACTATGTTTGCTTTGTGTGTGTGTAAGCTGCCCTGAGAATATTTTTATTTTTATTTCTGCAATTGAAGGGCAGCATAAACATTTTTAAAGTAACTACAGGCAAACAAATAAACACACAAGGATGGCCCTATCCCAAGTCTGGCAGTGTTGCATTGTAACTGTGATTCTTGGGAACAGCAATGCTGATTTCTGATTTCTCTCCATAGAGATGCCTCCTTTCTTCCACAATTTCCTAACAGTGCCGTTACTTGAGGATAGAGCATTTGCTCCAAAGGAAGCAAATGGAGCAGCGATTCTGAAATAGTAATTATCATAATTATTTATTGATTTTATTGGTCACTTTTTAAAAAGTAACTCAAAAGCAACTTACAAAAATAGCACATACCATAAAACTAAAACAAAGTAAAAGCTAAAGACACTTTCAAATTTATGAAAAGGCAGGACAAAAACATCCCACTCCCTGAAGGAAGCCACAGGTAATTTAAAACCAAAGACCTGGCAAAAAAGAAGCACCCAAGAACAGGTAATGAAGGTGACAGGTGGGCTTCCTTGGGGAGAATAATCCATCCCTAGTTCTTCTGCAACAGTGGTGGAAACCTGTGGCCTTTCAGGCATAGTTGCCAACTCCCTGGGTCCCTGGGTGCCCAAGCACCTACAAAATTCCCCATGAAGGGGCCAAGCACCCACAAATTTGGGGGCCAGGACCATGGCACCCACAGCCCTGGGCACCCATGGTCACGGGGCGAAGTTGGCTCTCCTGCTTCCAAGTGTTGCTGAATGTCAACTACTATCCTGACCATTGACCATGCTGGCTGGGGCTGATGGGAGTTGGAGTCCAACCACAGCTGGAGGCCTGCAGGTGCCCCATCCCTGATCTAGAAGAAGTGTGCAGAAGTGTGTGGGCTGGGACTGGGAGGCAACGAGATATCCCTGAGCAACGGGGGGGGGGGGATCTCGTCTGAAGGCAAGAGTAGGCAGTCCGAATTGTGTCTATTAATCGATGTCCACGATTCTAGAATCCACGCTGAACATTCTATCTGCGTGCCTAAAGAATCTCTCTCTCTGGCACTTAGCTTAGGTGAGCAATATGAGCAACATCCCTTCCCTCCCCTCTCCGCCTCGACGTGCGACTGTGCGCCTTGGGTAAAGCGGTGAGTCCCCAATTGAGGGTGGGAAGCTAACAGAGGCGGGAGAGTTACTCTGAATCCCAGGAGTACCGTTGCCTTGTGCCCTTCCGTGGCCACCTGCTTGGTGCGGAGCAGGGATGGGCGACAAGGAGGAGGGTCCGCTCCGCTGGCGAGAAGAAGAAGGCGCAGACGGTGCACGGCGGCGGCGCCTGGAATCAGGGGCCGGTTTAGTTTGGCCCCCGAGGTGGAGGAGGCGAGCTAGGGTTTTGCTAGGGGAAGGGTGTCAGGAAAGCGAATCGCTGCTTTTTCCATTTTTCCTCACACACCCGCCTCATTTGCATGCCCTCCTCCCTCACCGCCTCCTTTCTCCGAGGCGCGTTTTTGCGCTGCGCTCTTGGAGAGCCCTAGCCAAGAGCGCCCTTGCGCGCTCCGGGGGAGAAGACGAAGGGGGCGCTTCCGTTCGCTCCCACTTCTCGCCAGTCTGCCTCGCCTCCCACTCGCGCTTCGCCCCTCCGCTCTCCCACGCTGAGCTTCTCTTTCTCTCTCGGTGTGTGTGTGTCTTTCCCCCTCCCTCTTTCTCTCTCCTCTTGGACGTCTCAAGGCGACAATGACCAAGTCCCTGAGCCAGCCCGAGCAGAGGGACTCGGCGGTGGCGCCCTTGCGGGACTGCTCTGACCCGCCGCTCCAAAAGAAGGACGTGGAGCTTCTCCTGGTGAAAGAGCAGAACGGCGTACAGTACACCAGCAGCAACCTTCTGGAGACCCGCAGCCCGCGCTACAGTCCCACCGCCGCGGAGCCAGAGCGGGAGACGTGGGGCAAGAAGATCGACTTCCTCCTCTCGGTCATCGGGTTCTCGGTGGATCTGGCCAACGTGTGGAGATTTCCCTATCTCTGCTATAAAAACGGAGGAGGTAAGAGAAGTCTCTCCTCTCTCTCTCTCAATCTCTCTCTTGTACACATACGATCTTCTCTTCTGCATCTTTGTGTTTCTCCATAGCATAACCGATCCGACTAGCCTGTGGAAGTTTTACGCGAATGGTTAGTTAGGAGAAGGTTTGGAAGCCAGGGAGTGGAAGGCAGGTTCTTGTCCCACTGTGCCCTCCCTCGATGCACACGAAGGCCCTTAGCAAGTCGCATGCTCCCACCCTCAGTTCCTACCAGGAGAAGGGAAATAGCAGGGATCTACCTCCTAGGGTTGTTATGAGGGTGGCCGTATTAAAGAACACGGGGGCACCCTGATCTGAAACACGGTTGCTTACTTAGAGTTCATTTATTTGCTTATCCTTCACTCCTCTTCCTTTCCCTTCTTCCAAACAGTGTCAAGGAAGTAAACACCACCACCTCCTCTTTTTTTAAAAAAAAATTATATTGAGTGACAGGGTTGGCTTGGGGTCTCCTAGAACTTCACTGGATGAGTAGAAATTTGAATCCAGCACATCATGCTCCTTGTACTACTGCTAACTGTGCATTTTAAACTGTATTCTAACTTATATTTTAATCAACTGTTTTTGTGTGTGTTTTAATGTTTTTACTGTATTTATATTCAGTGTTAGCTGCCTTGAGCCCGGTCTTGGCCGGGGAGGGTGGGGTATAAATAAAAAAATATAATTATTTATTATAGGATCTAACCTTGACAGTCCCAGCTGATGCACGTTTTACTTGAAAGGTGCAAGGGGTTACGGCTTGAAAGTGTCATCCTATGCATGTTTACTCAGAAGTGAGACCCGCTAAGTTCGATGAAGCTCAGCAACATAGTAGTGATTCCCACTGAGTCTTACCCCACTGATAAGTGTGTTAAGGACTACAGCTTGTGTTTAGGATTGCAGTATGAAACTCTTTGCAGATTAAAGGGGAGTGTAGTGGGAGCAGTTGGTGGAAAGGGCAAGCTGTTTTAAGCACTTCTGTTTTCCTTGACTATGAAAGAGGGAGAGAGCTGAGTTACAAACTGACTATGATGAACATTTCTATACAGATCCAGGACTTCAAAATTTCCCAGCATCTTGGGGCTGATTCATTCCCTGCACTCTAGTCAGTGTCTCATTGCCTGATGACTCTGAATGGGTGATCTGCTGTGCTTTCAAAGAGAATTGTGTCTTTTGGGTCATGAAACAAGTACTCAGATTGCTTTTGATGATTGTTATATTAATGATTACATTTTTATCCCTTTCTTCCTCCAAGGAGCTCAATACAGTGTAGAGAGGTCTCTTCTCCACCCCTTCCTTTGTTCACACAACAACCCTGTGAGGTGGGTTAGGCTGAGTGAGTGATCAGCCCAAGCTCAACCAGTATCTTAAGTAGGATTTGAACCCAGATCCACTACTTTTGCATAGCCATCACTTGGGGTGCAACAATCCTCTAGTGATTGATGTGGTAGATCTATCCTAAAGAAAATACAGAAAGGCTGCTAAATCAGAACTTTGTTTTTTGTGAAATAGATGTGCACCAATCCACCCACCGTGGCTGTCCCAGAGAAGCTTGACTTATTTTGAGAGTGGATCAAATCCAGTCGCCCAGTGATCAGTGTAGGGCTGTGTACAGAACCCCCCGTCCCTGTGAAATTACTACCCCAGGGACTCCTAAACTGTGGTCTTCCAGTCACCAGTGGTGCACAAGCTTCATGCATGTGGCCTGTGGTGTGTCTCTAAAAAACAATCGCTATTTGAATTCTATAGAATTCTATTGGATTTGGATTGCAATGCAATCCAATACTACATAGAAGATAAACAGGGAATAAAAATGCAAATTAAAGTCTAATACAGGGCATTGCAATTGCTACAACAGGTATATTCCAAGTGGTCTGCCAAGACCCTCAACAATTTGCAGGTGGTCTGATGTGTGTATGTGCAGATTTGGGAAGTTTGGCCTATTCAAACTTTTCCGCCTTGCTGTATTTAAATTTGGATGAACTTCTTGTGATTTCCAAGCTTCTCTGACACGCAAAGGGGTTTGCTGGATCACATCAAGGACCCATCTAGCCCACCCTCCTCCTTCCCACATCAGTCCCCTGCTGGGCCCTCTCAGCAACTGGTGTGCAGTAGATGCTGCCTCTTGATTCCAATTAGCCATCAGGGCTAATAGTTGTGGCTCACCCAACAACTCATGCACCCATTTGTTCACCACTGCTGGATTTAAGATTAATTTAAGATTCCATTTCCATGGCTATGTATCTGTGGCTGCATACACACCATACATGGAAAACACATCTGCCAGCCTCCTGGCTAATAATCCTGGAAACTGTAGTTTGTCCCTCACAGAGCTACACTTCACAGCACCCTTAAGAAACCATAGTTCTCATGGGGTTTTTTGGTGACTTTTTCTTGTCGGGCGCTTTAAATGTGTTGTGTGTGTGCAGTCTATGTCAGGGACATGCGCTCCCTGCTGCCATTCCACTTGAACAAGAACTCCCCTTCATTGCAGAAACTGCAGGGAACCATGAGGACTAGGCAGTTGTGCAGAGTTGCATGATTTGACAGCTGTGTAAATTTGTCACAGCGCAACCAGGTGTAGAGCAATGAATTAGGACAGTTCAGATTTCATCTGGTCAACAGATAAAAGGGATAAAGGCAGGGCCGGATTTAGGTTTCATGAGGCCCTAAGCTACTGAAGGTAATGAGGCCCTTTATATGTCCAGCTGTCCTTTGTCAACAACAAATTGTCGCTGTTTTGTTTTTTTTGTGTTGAATATATGTTATATGGTAATTTATGGACCTAATAGTATCTGAAGCCATTTGCACATAACAAAATATGTATTTTATCAAAGTAATTGTTGAACTGAAATACAATTAAGAAGAAGTATATCAATAGTGAAATAATTATTAAGCTCTAACTTAAAATGATTTTTTTTATTCATAACAAACTTAATAATGCAAACACATTGGCATTTGGCAATAACACAAGTTCCTTTAGAAACACAGTTTACAAAGACTCATAATGAGCAAACCAGGGATATTTTAGGGAGCAGGCTAGCAGGCGGGGCCCATTACTTACATCATAGGAGCCTACACAACACAAAACACTGTTGCTGTTTGTAGGTTTTATTTTATTTCTTTTTTTGTCTTATATTTTGGAAACATAGATCCAGGTGTTTTTTCCTTAAATTTTTTTTGGGGCCCCCAAGAGAGTGGGGCCCTAAGCTATAGCTTGTTTAGCTTATACGTAAATCTGGCACTGGATAAAGGTGCTTCTCCTTAAGGAGAGGAGCTGTTGCTCAGTGGTAGAGCTTCTGCCTTGTATTCCAAAGGTCCCAGGTTCAGTCCACAACATTTCCAGGTAGGGCTGGGTATGTCTGAAGCCCCAGAGAACTGCTGCCAGTCAGAGAAGGTGATGCTCAGCAAGATAGTTCAAGGGACTGGTTTATATAAGGCTGTGTACACACAGGAGGCCCAGTCCTTCTAGTGTCTGTCTAATTGGACTTGCTTTTGACAACAAGATGCCTTCTGCATGCTTGCTGGAGTAACTCCATCTTTGGGAATCTGCCAGTTCCATGCTGGAGGAACAGAGAGCATGGCAAACAGATGGAGAACTCTTGGCAAGACTGGGGTAGACGTTTGGCTACAAGGGAACCAGCAACAGAAGACACAGCTATGCTATGATGCCTGGACCACTTGGTTGCCAGATTATAAAACAGTAGCTAAACATACTTCTTGCTTTTCAATAAATGATTTTTATTGAGTTTTAGTCAACATGCAATAAACACAGAGCAATATAGGCAATATAGGGACACAGGTGGCGCTGTGGGTTAAACCACAGAGCCTAGGACTTGCTGATCAGAAGGTCGGGGGTTCAAATCCCCGTGACGGGGTGAGCTCCCGTTGCTCTGTCCCTGCTCCTGCCAACCTAGCAGTTCGAAAGCATGTCAAAGTGCTAGTAGATAAATAGGTACCGCTCCTGTGGGAAGGTAAACGGCATTTCCGTGCGCTGCTCTGGTTCGCCAGAAGCAGCTCAGTCATGCTGGCCACATGACCCAGAAGCTGTACACCGGCTCCCTCGGCCAATAAAGCGAGATGAGTGCCGAAACCCCAGAGTCAGTCACGACTGGACCTATTGGTCAGGAGTCCCTTTACCTTTAATATAGGCAAAGTACGCTATAGGAATGTCTGCAACAGGATTTGGAGTGGTATTGCAAAAGTTCATAGCACAGAATATCTGTAGCCGTGTGCGGTGATTCAGAGTGGACCAATATAAGCGGAAGTTCTCAAGCAGAAGGTAGACGTTATAGATATGCCCTCCACAATGTAAGCTGACTCACTGAAAGTTGCAGTGGAAAATAGAACTCAAAGGGGATAGGTGAATATGCATTCCCCATAGCTTGGTGGGAGAGCATCTGCTTTGCATGCAGAAGGTCCCAGGTTCAATCCCCAGTATCTCTGAGTAGGGCTTGGAAATGCTAGATGGACCTAATTGAGCTAGATGAGTCAATGAACTAAATGGGCCTGCTTCTGCAAACCTTTACAATAATGTTTTTTACAGTGAGTTTTGATAGGTATAAATTAGAATTGCAAGGGATGGAACTAGCCTCCTAGAGCTTATGTTTTAGGGCCCAGAAAACAGTTTCCAGTCAGAAAACTTGCTTTGTTCAAGTTTACTTACACTTGCTTATGTTTCTGGTTACAAATGCAACATAATGTTCACATTCTGAAACTGAAGAGTGTTTGGCAAATTTGTCATGTGCCATTCACACAAGGAGGACATCACTTGCTTGCCCTGCGTATGATTCCTGTGCATTTGATATCTGATGGCTGAACTTGTGAACTGACTTGGCTGAAAAGCTTTGCGTTTGAGATCATGGGGTAATAGGAACTTTCGATTTGTTCTTTCTTTCTTTCTTTCTTTCTTTCTTTCTTTCTTTCTCTCTCACACACATGTACCACATAACTTTATGTAACCATTGACAGGTGATGGACACCCATATCTGAACCAGTTATATGTGGGTCACCAGAACCCTCAGGCTATAATCTTGTCCACATATTACACTCAATGCACGAGCAGTCTGTGTACCTCTGCACAAAATGGTTGATCTGTATACTCATACAGTTATTCACATGCAATGTGCAACTGGTGTACAATTTCTATACCTTTATACACAGTAGTTGAGCTGTACAAATCAGCAAGTGTACACTCTTCCACACAAATGTGTGTGTAGGGTCAGCATGTACCTGTATTCAGTGCAACATGTGTCAACAAGCCAATAAATAAATATCTTTCCCAAGTTAAGTAATATGCATGGACATCCAAACCAGTCGTAGGCATTAGAATGATTATTCCCTCATCTAGATAGCTGTGGTTATCCCTACAAGTCCTCTGGTGACTTGCTCAAGACAACCCCACACCTAAGCAAGCCCTGGGCCCATTGTCATTTTGAAGTTGGAGATATATCAGATTAAAGCTCTCTACCAGCCAGCCCATGAATTTGGGTCTTTCATTTTCATGCACAAACGCCGGATGCTTTAACTTCAATCACCTGGGTTTAAAAGATTTGGCCCGATTCCCCAAGTAGTAGCATAAGGATATTTAAACACACACACACACAAATCATTTCCTGCATTCTGGGGCTTTGTTCTCTGGTGATTTATTTATTTATCATTTGCCTTGGGAAGGTCATGGATGAGAGTTCTGGCACAGTGCGTCCTTTGTGCAGACGGCTTATCTCTACTAGCTCTTGCAGTAATTCTCCCCAAAGCATGACAAAGGTGAATGTAAAAGTCCATTTTCTTTGTAAAGGGAAGACATTATGGGTTGTGTGGGCTATGCAGGGCCAGTGTTGGGAGCTGGCACTGCTGGGAACCTGTCAGGGCCTTCGCACCAGAAGCAGTCGTGCTGCTGACTAAGGATATCAAAACACATTTTTTCTGCTCTGCCCTGTATTCATTGCATGCAGCGTGGTTTCCATTCTGCTGCAGTTCATCTTCCACCAAAGCCAACCTTTTTCATATCAGTGTCTGCTGCAGAAAAATTGTGCAACTTATGTACTTTATGTAATTCGTGACATTGTTCCACCCTGTTCATTTCAGGGCAAAGGAAACACAACGCAAAGGGAGGAATGTAATCAATTACATATGATTTTGCAAACTGAAAGCAACAACAATGGCAAATGTAAATTGCATTCACATGTTTGATATTAGTTCCGGGCATGGGGTAGCATTCAATGTTAGGGTGGCACAGAGCATACCCACTGAAGTTAATAAACATTATGATTGCCGTATTTACTCAAATGCAGTGCTTTTTTAAAAAAAATGTTTAGGGGTACTCTCATTTTCCTACTCATATTGAAATACTGCCCCTCAATGAGACCAATGTTTAGATTCATGAAATGTTTAGGGGTATGCATACCACTACGTCCCCCCAGAAAAAAAGCACTGCTCAAGTGTAATGTGCACCTTTTTTGGCCAAATTACGTCACGGAAATTAGGGTGTGCATTAGATTTGATGGTGCATTAGTCTCGATTGCAAGCTTGAAAAACACCCTCACTTGGCAAATACTTTTTTGGTTTCAAGGTTTTGAAAAAAGAGGTGTGCATTAGATTCAATGGCACATGATTTGTGTAAATATGGGAATTTCATAAGGTCTACTCTGAGTAGGACTAGTGTTGCATACCACCCACAGAATAGCATATCGTGAGCATCAGCAGTTTTCATTCCCTTCTCTGTTTTCATCTGAATTCTCTGAGATCCCTACAGCCTCACTAGTGTTGCTTCTCATCTTTACATCTTTATCCTTGCTCTTTGCAAGTCTCTGAGTTGTAAGAAGTTCAAGGAGGAGGAGAAGGCTCCACTTAACTTTGCTTTCTCTTGGGTTGTAGTGTGGAGAGTACAAGCAATTTATTTTTATTATTTTTATTTATTTATTTATTGCTCAAGGAAACCCAAAATGTGGAGCAAATACTGAGTTGCCTCTCTGCCTAGACTGGGAATAATTTAATGCCAATGGTGCACTAGACGGTCTTTGAGCAACTGTGAATCTTTCATGCTCCAAAATGCATGCAAATCTTAACAAGGACTCTCCTGCTCCACAAGATTTTAAGCTGAGCCACATGTTCAGCAGCGCTGGATGGTGCAGCTCTTGCTAGACTGTCCCAGTTCGAATTGCAAATGGAGAGCTACATGTTTCAATGCTCTCCATGTAATAATGTGATATAGAACATTACAGTATAGCAAATTAGGGGTGGGGTAAAAGGTCAACCCGAGGGCCACATTTCCTCCTGGGCAACCTTCCAGGGGCCATATGTCAGCGTGTCCTTGGACTCTGATAACACCTCCTGCTTCCCTGGATGGAGGTTATAGCAGTGAGTGTGTGTAGAAACTAGCCTCCTGTACAAAGGTTAGAATTTACATTTGTTGCTCTGTCCACTGGTCTCTGGCTCTGCCGATCTCTGAGATATGGAGCTCAGAAGTTTGCCCAGAAATGAATATGGCCTTTGGGATGAACAGGGTTCCCCATTCTTGGGATGGGGGTGATCTGAATTGCTCAGGGAGCCAGTGTGGTGTAGTGGTTAAGAGCGGTAGTCTCATAATCTGGGGAACCGGTTCGCGTCTCTGCTCCTCCACATGCAGCTGCTGGGTGACCTTGGGCCAGTCACACTTCTTTGAAGTCTCTCCGCCCCACTCACCTCACAGAGTGTTTGTTGTGGGGGAAGAAGGGAAAGGAGAATGTTAGCCGCTTTGAGACTCCTGAAGGGGAGTGAAAGGCGGGATATCAAATCCAAACTCTTCTTCTTCTTCTTCTTCTTCACCCCGGCACACATCATATGTGCCTGTCTTTCTCTGCCTTGATACTGCATGTGTGTGTGTGTGTGTGTGTGTGTGTATATATATATATATATATATATATATATATATATATATATATGCAAAGCACTCTGGCAAATCACAAAGCCATTCACCTGACATGTGTCAAAAGCCTTCCTATTGTTCCACGATCATTCTATTGTTCGTTGGTTGGTACTCTGCTCTGCTGGCATGTGTGTAATACGGGGAATCTTTTTTGCTACTGGAGAGCTATTCTTAGCTGATGGAAATAAGAGCCCAATCTATGCCTGCTGTGTCTTGAACCGCTTCCTGTAGAAACCGCATGTCGCACACTAGTCGAACGGCAAACTACTGGGGGAAAGAGCAGTTTGGAGAGCTCCTTTTGGAGTTCCTCATAATCTCATTTTTCCTCAGACCACCCTGATCAATTTGGTGCCACCAGGAAACTTGGCTGTTTTGCTACTTGCTCCTAACTCCAGGGCATTTATGAAAAAGTTACAAAGCACAGGTTCCAGAAGTGATTCTTGGCGGGGGGGGGGGGGTGTCCTACTTTTTACATCCCTTCATTGTAAAACAAAAGTAACAAGAACTCTGTATATTTATTCTGACTTTCTGCTTCCTTGGAACTTTGGAAGGGAGGTCCGACAGCTCGCCTGTCAATCATCTGACATATTTATGACATCAGATAATTGGTGCATTATCCTGCCCACCTGTTGAAGTCCTTTGCTCAGTATTTGGTAAGTGCTCAACTGCCAGCTGGTTGTTGGGCGCTTGGAAAGTGCAGTGCAAGGTGTTTTGCAAACCATATGCCCAGTGCTTGGGAAGTGCAAGGACTGGGGAAAACTGCAGCCTCATGGGACAAATTGACCTGCAAGTTGTAGGTTCTCCATTCTTGCTTTCTGCCTATAATATATATGCTCTCATTTGAAACCAAGAACTCCATCTTACCCATCTTGGTTTGGAGGCTCCTAGCATTAGCATATAAATGCTTTCAGTATTTACAGTGTCTTTCTCCAAAAGTCTTTGGCATGTTTACTTTGTTCTA
The DNA here is from genome assembly GCF_964188315.1 of Podarcis muralis. NCBI lineage: Eukaryota > Metazoa > Chordata > Lepidosauria > Squamata > Lacertidae > Podarcis > Podarcis muralis. The sequence goes on along the minus strand of NC_135661.1, from coordinate 38,277,441 downwards.
TGGTGCTTTGTACTCTTTGAATTGCTGTCATGTCCCCCTTGTGCACACTGATTCCCTAGTTCTACACCACTCCCATTTGCACCATCCTAAACAATTTAACCCTCATCCCTTGGGTATGATTTACCCTGAACTGGAGACTCCTCATCTACTGTCAGCTTTCTGAAAGTTGCTCTGCCAGAATTTTGGCTGTCATGTCCAACAATCTGTTTCCATTCTGGTTCACACAGAGCCCTTCTTCTTTGTATAGTCCTGGCTTGTCCCAAAATGCTCTCCAGCACCTACCAGATCCAGGCATCTTTTCCTGACACCAGTGTCATGGCTACCAGCCATGATGGCTAAGCTCTGTCTCAGGGTGGCCCAACTTTTCATACCAAGTGGGCCACAAGAATACTTTGACACAGAACCCACAGGTGCACACTGCCTTATTGGACCGGTGTGTGTGTGTGTGTGTGTTAATGAACATTTCCCCAGCTCTTGCACTGCCTTCCCAAAGCTGGGAAAGCACTAACTAGGCTTTGGGAAGGAGGCAGGAGGACTCTTGAACCCCGCTACAGCCTCGTGTCTCTTTCCCAAAGCCCAGCACCATGCTTGAGGGCAGGGCCGTCTTAAGCATAGCCGGTGCCATGGTGCAAAGATCCCTCCGGCGCCCCTCCAAAACAAGAGAGGGGGCAGTTGAAAATGTCCTCTGCCTCCCCCACCGCCCCGATCCCCAGTGTGATCAAGCAGGAAAACGTGCTGGAGGACATGCTCTCTGGCGTCAGGGCACCCAAGAAGGCAGCCCAGGAAGGCTGCACACCGCCTTTCGCCAGGAAGCAGGAGGAGGACAATGACCGGGAGCAGGGCTGTCTTTAGCAGATTCAGAGGCTTGGGGTCCTAAGCCTCTGTGTGGATCGCTGTCCTCCTGCAGAGGCTTGGGAGGGAAGCTGCACGCCCACCAGCCCACCAGTTGGTGGGGCGCAGCTGGCGGGTGTGCAGGGAACGGGGAGGCTGCCGGCAAAGCTGCACATCTCCCCCACTGAGAGGCCGGCGCCTTGGCGCAACGAACCACTAAGACCAATGGGAAAGACGGCTCTGCTTGAGGACTGGGCTGGGGTTGTCAAATGTTGCCGAGGGCCACCAAAAAGGCCTTGGGGGATCAGCTTGCTGTATCTCCATGTGCTTCTGAATACCAGTTATTGAAAACCACAGGGGAGAGTACTCTTGTGTTCAGGTCCTGCTTGCATATTTCTCCTCAAGCACCTGGTTGACCACTGAGAGAACAGGATAATGGACTAGATGGGCCATTGGCCCAATCCAGCAGGACTCGTCTTATGTTCTTATATCCAGGTGGGGCTAGGACAAAGCTTACCTGAATGAAAGCTTGGAGAGCCACAGCCTGTCATTGTAGACAATACTGAGCTAGGTGGCCAATGGTATGACTCAGTATAAGGCAGCTTCCTTTGGTTCACTAAGCACATGCCCACAACCTCTATCCACCAGGGACATTCTGTACAATACATCCGGCAATCTAACAGCATACCAGTTATTGCTGTTTATTGAGATAATTTTATTTGGAGCCTGGGTCATGAAATGGTGAGGTGAGGATAGTCTGTCCCAGCCTTATCTCACTGGTGCACTGAACTCACATAGCTGCCCAACTCACGTGTTTCCTTGGCTTGCGGATTAGGGCCTGAGATGCTTCTTCGAGTGGGGCTCTCCTCTTGCTCACAGAGCTTTGATCAAAGCTTCCCTGATGGTTTTCTATAGAATGAAGAAAATGCTGCTTAAGAAGGGGGGGGGAGGGAATCATTAGCAGTGTGGGAGGATTCACTCTTCTGTTATGTGTTCAGTCCCTTTCATTTGGGGGAGCCTCAAATATATATATTATTTTCTTCAGGCCACAAGGTGGAGCCATGTAACTTTAAAATAATAATTAACGTACAACGTATATAAATGTATATGCTACATATTACCAGCTCCTGAAGAAGTCAAGTAGATAATTTCAGGAGTATTTCTTTATTTTTATTTTTCGTAGTACCAAATCTTTGGTACACGTTTTCCCAACCTGGCACCTTCTAAATATTTGGACTACTCAGTGGTGCTAGCTGAAGGGTTGTAGCCCCAATCATCTGGAAGGCACCAGTTTGAGAAAGTCCTCTCTGGAATCGTAAACATGTACTTTACAGCTGGGAAAAGGACAAATCTGCTGAGCACCAGTTTTAAACACCAGCCATCAAATCATCTGTACATCATATTTAGCTGGTCAGATATTCACGTGTACCACAGAATGAAATCTCCCTGATCCCGTACAGCTGAATTTGGTTCAAGGCAAATGATGCAACTCCTGTGCTGAAGCTAAGCAGGTCTTGTTCTGTGTCTGAGGCTACTTAGGAAAGCCATGATAGAAGAAATGTGGATGATAGGTTTGTGAATAAACACAATCCAATTAGCAAACTTGAGATTGGAGTTCTCTTCAGCTTTTGGTTCAGCTTTTACTTTCAGAGTAAAAACAGGGATGTGGAGCCTTTTCCCTTTCCCTCAGAAGTACCGTAACTTTCTGAGGACTGAATGCCAATTATAGGTGGGGCTGGAGCCCAAAGGCGGGCAGGGCCAGAAGTAATATGTAGGTAGAGCAACAAGTGTGACTCCCTAGCCCTTTCAGAGAGGGGCCCAGAGAGACCCAGGTTTAAAAAGGTTGCAACATTTGAGACTTTTTAGTTTTGAGAAAAGACAAGAAGAGGTGATACGGTAGATGTATTGTGGTAAAACTGGATAGAGAAAAGTTCCTCTCTCATAGCACTAGAGCTCATGGACATGCAATGAAGCTGAATGTTGGAAGATTCAGGAGGGATAAAAGAAAGCTCTTCTTCAACCAACACAGAGCTAAACTGAGTCACTAGGCCTGTGGCTGCTCCTCCAGACATAAAGGACAGCAGATCTGACCTGGTGTTTGTTTTTGTTGTTGTTTTATTTGGAGTAGCTTCTGCTGAAGTAAACACCTGCGAAGTTTGGAGCTATGCAGAATGCTTTGTTTTCATAAGCAGCATGGAGGCTTCTTCTATCCAGTGAACAATTTTTGTATCATTCAGAGAATGGATACCTGCTTTGTATGCAGAGAAGAACAGATTCAGTTAAAGCTGATTTTCTGTTGTATCATTTTATACTTTACATATTGTTGTAACAAGCACCCGCTCCCCTCTGGATGAAATTGCAGAGCGAGAACTATTTCTTAAAAGGCTGTGAAATCTGGAAAGCAGAATTTCCACCTTTACAGGGCACTATGTATGTTTAATTTGGAAGAGAAACAGACTATTTAAACAAAAACAAAAACCTGAGGTTTATGAGCACTGTTACAAGATGTGAAAGTGTGTGTGCAGGGTGGCGGTGGCGGGGTATAATTTCTCCCTTACAGTGTCTCATCTTGCACACTTGAGCTTTTCAGGATAAGACTTGTAAATGAACACTTTGATGTCAAATAACAGTCACGTGGTTTGGAATAACAAGGGTAGGAAGTGCTCTGTCAAAGCATTCAGAAGAGATTGCAGGATCAAAAGGGAGCAGCTGGATGTGATTTGCATCTCTGCAGGACTTTTTTTGCCAACATTGGGAATCACAGCTCTTCCTGGGGGTGGAGAGGTCAGCCGTGGCTGAAGGAACTGAAATATTACACTGAGATCATTAGTTGCACGGCTGTGTAAACCTTCCTATGAGCACCTTAAGGTGGGTGTCCAAAGAGGTTCACTGTTGCCACAGATCAAAGCTGAGGGACACCTTGAAGCTCCCATCTTTGAACTTTATCTGTACTTGAGATCCGTTATGATCTCTGGTTGTGTATCTGCTACAGCTTCATGGGTTGCTTATTTCACAAAATCTGTATACTGCTTGAATGAAAGAAAACAACAACCTAAAAGTGTTTTACAGAAATAATAAAACAAAACAAACATCACTAAAAAAAGAGAGAGTTAAAAATGACTTTAACCATTCCAAAAAGATTGAAATCAACGATAAGCTAAAAACCAGACTAAAGTGCGTGTCTGCTAGAGTTTCACATGTCTGGAGAGACTTGCCTAAACAAAAATGGTTTAGCAGGTGCAGAAAAGAGTACAATGAGTTTCGGGGTGTGGATGCTGCCATATGGTGTTTTTAGAAATGTGGAAGTGGCTGAGTGGAGATATATAGGGTAAAGTGATTTCTCAGGTCAAGAATATGGAAGAAATTTGATTTAGTTTGCCTTTAAAGGTGGACCTCCCTATTTTGCACTTTCCATGACAATACACATAATGAAAGACAGTTATCTTTTGAAATTCAGTTTTTGGAATATGGCAATGCATTTCTCTAGTCAAGTCATGTGTTCAGAAAACGGGTAAAGTAGGGTAAAGTCTGCATACAAATGCATATGTAAGTGAACATACAAAAATGCATTCTATTAGGGGGGATGGCTTTACAAAAATGTGTATGTTGTGACTCTTCAGTTTAAGGGATGCATCCTGTTTCAGCCATCACTTACTTAGACAGTGTCAGGGAGACTTGAACCGAAGCTTCAGCAATGCCTCCCATCCAGTTTGAAACCATTCCAGACGCTGCAAATGCACTAGCAGTTTTATTGCTGTACCACTAGGAGATGCATTTGAGTGGCAGCAACGTGGCGTCCTTGTTCCAGAGGGGCACTGGTACCATGGGCTCATCTTGCCAACGTATTCTAGGGCCTGCAATCCATGCAAATGCTTTTCTTGCTCAGAGTCCTCTAAGACCTGCTGCCTCTGCGTAAGGCTTAGTCTAAGGCTGGTGCTTGCTGAAGCAACATCAACATGACTCTGGAGGGCCACAGGCTCTTTATCTGTGTTATGATGCAAGCACTCACTTTGTCATTGACAGGAGTGGGAAAATGGTCCTCTGAGAAAGGGCTGCAGCATTTATAATTGAGGGGGAAAGGGTGGGGCGTGATAGAGGCGTATGAAATTGCGCATGACATGGAAGTTTTTATTTTTCTCTAGTTAGAAACCGATTGGGGAATTCGCAGACTGACAATGGACTAAGGTAGTACTTCTTCACATATTGCTTGGTGAAGTGCCAGCACTTTTTTATAGAAAAAAAGGCTCTAGAACTGCCCCCTCTCCCCTGCCTTGCTCCCACCTTGCTCTTACCCCCCTGCTCTTAGCCCCTTCCATGGCGGGCTGCTGCTGTGGTCACAGTGATCCATATCTGATCATGGTGGTGGCAGCAGGTTTCTTGATGTGAGGGAGAGGCGGGCAGAGGGAGTGGGCAGGGGCTGCCAAGTCAGAGCCAACCAGCCTCTAGGAGGGAGAGAGAAGGGGAGTTGGGAGTGAGGGGGAGATAGGGGAAGCGGGGGGGGGGGGGGCTGGAGGGGTGGACAAGAGGATGATTGAACCTAGAGCAGAAAATCTCACAAGCACCTCTTGGGTAGAAAATCAAACCATAATAAATAAGGAGGGAGGGAGGTGGCAATAAAGCAGAATGAGGCGGCGGCGGGTGGAAAACTCAGACAGCAGTGGCAGCGGCGCTTCAAATCTCTTGGAAAGGCTGACCCAGCGGCTGCTGAAGGGACAGGCAGAGATAGATTTTTTTACATATGTATATATAGTGCACTTCTTTTTTGCGGGAGGGGGGGGAGAGACAAAAGGTGCCGGGACTGCGCTCCAGTGTGTTCCGGTTCAAAAAAAGTACTGCCCTTAGCCTAAGGTTACCAGATTTTTTTCAATGAATCCAGGGACACTTTTCAACTTCAATGGATTTTGTATGGGGACTGATTTGTAAATCCGGGGACTGTCCCCAGGAAACGGGGACATCTGGTGACCTTACCTTAGCCACAGGGAACATAGGAAGTCATCCTGTACTGAGCCACACTATTGAGCCTTCTGCTTCTATGATGTCAATGCTAACTAGAGCAGGGGCTGTCCAGGGTTTCAGGCCGAGTCTCCCCCCCCCAGTCCAACCTGAAGATGCCCGTGATCGATCTTGAGAGCTTCTGCATGAAAAGCAGATTCTCTACCATTGAGCTGTGTGACAACCCTTCTCCTGCTACAACCTTGGAAGGTAGAGGCACTTTCTGCTTCAGTTTCTTGGCTGCAGAAACATCCCTTGTGAATTAAAACACAGTTGATTGTGGCACAGTGATAAGAGCCTTAAGTGTAATCTTGAGACGCTCGTGTTTTTTGTTTGATCCTGCTCTGGGCAGAATTTTCAATCATCTACCTCCTATTGGCTTCTGCATTAATCCTCTTGAAAGACACACGTAGCTTATTTCAGATGTTTTAAAGCACTTTTCTTCACCTTAGTGTGCAGTGGCTCTCAGTGATCCTTCTCCTCTCTGCCCCTCTTGACCCTTTTCTAAGAAGCTATTTTCTCTTTCCTCTCCAGAATGTGCTCCTTTCAGAATGGTTGTCTGGAAGCTTGTTTGCTTATTTGGGTTTTTTGACTCTGACAATCAAGGAGGAGTGAGCTAAAAAAAGAAAGAAAGTATTAAAACATTTTGAAGATCTGACTTCAAGAAAGAAAGAAAGAAAGAAAGAAAGAAAGAAAGAAAGAAAGAAAGAAAGAAAGAAAGGCATTTGCAAATCCAACACTTGACCCTGCCTCTCTCTGGCAGTTGCTACAGCTGAAGTGTTGGACACTTTAAAGTAGCAATCCAGTCTTAAAGGGATTTATATGCGAAATTTGGTGGAATCCAAAATGACTGATCTTTGTTCACATCAGATCATGTCTTGCATATTTTAATTTATTTGTTTAAAAGCATTGCTTGACAGCTTTAATATGTTAAAAATCTCTTAAGTGGGTGTATTCTTTACACTGATTTATTTATTCAGTCTATCATTAATTTATTGATTACCTTCCTTCGCCCTAAAGTCTCAGGGTGGGTTTAGAGCATTAAAACACTACATAAAAGCAATTTAAAACAGCTATGCCCCACCCTTGCTCCAGAAGGTTACCAGGCCACCAAACCTATCAATAATAATAATAGCAATAATAGCAATAATAGCAATATATATTAAGCATTATAAAAGCAGTTAAAAGCAAACTCTTAACCAGTGATTTCAGGGTTGCCAGGCATGGTATTCTTCTGAGCTTATAGTGTGACAGAAAAGATTTTTGGAAGATGCTCTTTTGAAATACCAATCCTCTGGTTACCAGCATCTCAGAGGGGCCTGGGGGTGGGGGCTGTTGTTGTTGGGCTTCTTTGTTTTGTACCGCAGTGTCTGTCAACTCCCCAAATGGATGCATGCAATCTGCCTGATTCTTATTTTATTTGATCTTGAACATCCCCCATTAACGCTTGTTACACTTTGATATTTAAATTAGCCGTGTCCTGATGAGAGAATGCATTTGCTTTCCCAGAGAGACTGTATCGCGGGGATGGATTTACTCAGCCAAGTGTTGTAGCTATTGCTGTATACACACACACACACACACACACACACACACACACACACACACACTAAAACATTATATTATATCACACATCTGGAATGTTGCTCAGTGCATTGAACACTGTCCAGCCACACAAAGCTTAGCAAATGGGCAGTTGAAAAGTTGGGAGGGAGGGAGACAATGCGAGGTTCTGTGTCTGCAGTGGAAAATGGTGTGGGATGCAGGAAGGGAATCCAGGGACTCAGCTATACAGCTGCAAACAACATTTTAAGTGTGTTTTAAGTGCATTATTAAGGGGCGTGGGTGGCGCTGTGGGTTAAGCCACAGAGCCTAGGACTTGCCGATCAGAAGGTCAGCGGTTCGAATCCCGCGATGGGGTGAGCTCCTGTTGCTCGGTCCCTGCTCCTGCCAACCTAGCAGTTCGAAAGCACAAAAGTGCAAGTAGATAAATAGGTACTGCTCCAGCGGGAAGGTAAATAGTGTTTCCGTGCGCTGCTCCGGTTTGCCAGAAGCAGCTTAGTCATGCTGGCCACATGACCCGGAAGCTGTACGCCGGCTCCCTTGGCCAGTAAAGCAAGATGAGCGCCGCAACCCCAGAGACGGTCACGACTGGACCTAATGGTCAGGGGTCCCTTTACCTTTAAGTGCATTATTATACAAATGAGTCACTAGATGACGATGGTGAGCTAATGGGAAATTCAACATATATTTTAAAACTTTCTTTTAAAAGAGCATTTTCATAGTGCTTTTTTTATATATGTCTAGATTCAGCCCAGGAAGCATTGCTGGGTTAAAATGGGTTGCATAATTAGAAGCATAGAATTGTAGAGTTGGAGCTTGGTTGATCTCTGTCTTGGTGCTTCTGTTTCCAGGTGCCTTCCTCATACCTTACATACTCTTCCTCGTCATTGCTGGGATGCCCTTATTCTACATGGAACTAGCTTTGGGCCAGTATAACAGAGAAGGGGCTGCCACCGTATGGAAAATCTGTCCACTTTTTAAAGGTAAATCCCAGGCTTTCTGCTTAATATATTTGCAATATCTTCTGGAGTTCCTTGATATTGAACGCATCTCCGAGGCTTGCATTGAAAGTTTTTGGCAAGGCCAGAATAGCTAACATCTGTATTTTGAGAGTCACTTGTCACTAATGCCTTTATTGCTCATCAGCAAAAAAAATCGACTTTAGGGCAGCCTTCAGTAACTTGGTGCCTTCCAGATGTTTTTGCACTACAATTTCCATCAGCCCCAGCCAGCAATGGTGCACTGGCCGAGGCTGACAGGAGTTGTATTCCCAAACATCTGGAAGGCACCAAGTTGGTGAAAGCAGATATAGCAGGAAGATAGACACTATTTTGCATGAAAATGTAGAGGAGATTTATAAAAAAGGTTCCTCCAGGGAAAGTGTTAGCTATTTGACAAGTCTAAAAATATCTGGGCAAATGCTGATGAACTATCCCTGCCCAAAAGCATTCACCTTATTAACAACAAAAAGATGCCGTGCTCATCAACAGGTCTGCACGAATCCCCAAAACAGTCTTTAATAAAACTGTAGTGAATTATTATAAGGATGCTGGATTAGACGGCACATTGGTTTCACCCAGGAGGCTCCTCTGTTCTTTTGCTGTCACCGTTGCAAAACTGCTAGCAAAAGTGAAAACAACAACAGGGGTGGAGTCTGGTGCAACCTCACCCTGAGCTAGGCCAAAATTTGGTGCACCACCCCTGCAGCCCTCATGCAGTGCCAGGCTTTGGGAAGGAGGTGGGAGGCTCTGGCAGAATCCTAGAGGCTTCCCTCCTCCTTCCCAAAGCTGGGAAAGTGGTAACTAAGCTTTGTGAAGGAGGTGAGAGGACTCTAGGCCCCTGCCAGAGACCTCAAGCTTCTTTCCCATAGCCGGGCAAGTGCTTCTATCTACTCAGTACCCAGTGCAGGGGAACTGGCCAGGCTGCCCTAAAACTGCCTCTGATAATAACAACAACAACAACAACAACAACTATTATTATTATTATTATTATTATTATTATTATTATTATTATTATTGCCTGCCTCACCTGAACAATAGGAACAGCCATGGTGGATCTCTGTGTGTTGCCATTTAAACTCTAGTACATTTGGACCCAGAGTAAAAATGTAGCTGTTGATGAAATGCTGGTAGCGGGGAAGCCTTAGACAGAGCCCAGTTCAAAGCTCTAGCTTTGGGTGTCATGGGCTGCAAACTGCTCCAGAGCTCTCATTTTCATGGTTTTTCATGAATTTGAATCTTTAGTAGTGATGATAAGCCAACAGTTTATTCCTAATTAGTTAAAAACACTTCTAATGGGGAGGGGGAGGGAGAGAGAGAAGTTGGCTAATTTTAGTTTGCTGCACCTGGAAAGACCCTTTGGACCAGAAAGCAAACAGACATTAAACACAACAGGCTAATATTAGCTATAAATGGCAGTGCTGTAAAATCTGGGACTTGGTGGTAATGATGTGAGCCCGCCGTGTTTGGCACCAGGAGCGTACCCTGCAATCACTGTGGAAGTATTCATTCAAATGTTGGGATAAGAAGGCTGCCTTCAACCACTTGGGTGTCACCCAGCTGTTGTAAATAGCAGGCTGTGTCCAGATTTGCTTCTCAAATTTACTCTAATGACATGCTAGAATAATATACCCCACGGGTGCTATTCTGGATTTTCAGTTTGGGTTTACACTACTTTTGTACACATTTTTGCTAGGATTGACAAGCCAATCAATTAACCGGTCAGATCATCAGTTTACGCCTGTTTGTTTCACTACTGTTAAATGCTGTCAAATATTCCAACATACAGGTCACAGATTACCTTTGCAAGAGCCTTTCAAATGTTGCTATTACTTTCTACTATTGGAATTTTTGTATATTTCAGTAGCTGGGCACCTTTGGGAGGAAATGCAGGAATAATAATAATAATAATAATAATAATAATAATAATAATAAGTGTAAAACATGACCCTGCTGTAAAAACCCAAGAGAAGAACTATGCTATGAATTATTTGCATTTACAGTTTACAATAATTCACTGCACTTTCCTTAAAAAGTTAATTTACATGTTTTCACAATATGTTAGCTTTTTTTGTAATTAGCATAAGTATTTGGGTTGCTTGATTTAATTATGGTGATTTCTCCCCTACCTTTCAAGTAAAAGGCTCTCGGTTTTCTGCTGTAGGTATTTAAGCAGAGACTGGACAAGTCATCTCTCAGGGATTCTGCAGTTGCACCCTGCATTGCAGATCCTGCTTTGAGCAGAGGGCTGGACTTGATTACTTTCAAGGTCCCTTCCAACTCAATTTTTTAATTAAATTTGGCATCCATATGGTCAGAAATACAACAAAGCAGGGAAACACAAAGGCTGTGCCTTGATTGACCAGCCTATGTACCCCACCCTGAATGAAAGCTTCCCAGCACCAAGCAAACGCCTTGGTGTGAAATTATTATTGTTAATAATATTTGGCAAATAGTTGGTTGGGGTGATGAGCAATACCACTCTCTTCTAGCCCTCACTAGGAAGATGAACCAAATGTGACTTACAGCTTCATGTGTAATCTGGTTTTCCTTTGTCTTCAGGTGTAGGCTATGCTGTGATACTCATAGCTCTATACGTGGGTTTCTACTACAACGTTATCATAGCTTGGTCTCTGTATTATCTGTTTGCATCCTTCACACTGGAGGAGCTTCCCTGGACGAAGTGTGGCAACCCCTGGAACAGCCCCAACTGCATAGACCCCAAACTCATCAATGCCTCGACATTTGCCGCTGGAACCACTTATTCCAAGTACAAGATAACTCCTGCAGCTGAATTTTATGAGTAAGTTTGGGGCTCCTTGTGGCTTTCACTTTTGGAAAACAGTTTGCAGTTTCTCTGGGATGTATTTAAGGGCCTCTTCTGACATCCCTTTAAATATGCATTCATGATTATTTGTGCTCATGATGGTTGTCACCAGTGCTTTTTTTCTAGAGAAATAGGTGTCAGTATTCAGCATGAAGTTGTTACAGTAAGTGTCATACTTTTTAACGACAACCCCCCCCCCCAAAAAAAAGGTGCCGGTACTGCGTAGCCTTGAGTACCCTGGGGGGGAGCACTGGTCATCACAATAGTTATACACAATCACCCTTTTTTTTACACAATCTCACTTTCATTATCATTTGAACCTGCTAAAAATTGGGATGGCCAAGCTGCTTCATTTACAATTGGTGCATGCCCTGTAGCTTCCTGCTCAAACCCTGCAACTTTTTATACCATAGTTGTCCTGGGTTTGTGCATTTCCCCCACTTTTGTAGCTCAAGGCAACAATAACGTTGTAACATTTGGGAAACACCACAGGAAGACTAATAAAGCTGATTGATATGTGGGCAATCCAGCATTTTTTAAAAAAGTAAAGGACCCCTGACAGTTAAGTCCAGTCGCGAACAACTCTGGGGTTGTAGCGCTCATCTCGCTTTACTGGCCGAGAAACCAGCGTTTGTCCACAGACAGTTTTTCCGGGTCATGTGGCCAGCATGACTAAGCCGCTTCTGGTGAAATCAGAGCAGTGCACAGAAACACTGTTTACCTTCCCGCCAGAGTGGTACCTATTTATCTACTTGCATTTTGACGTGCTTTCGTACTGCTAGGTTGGCAGGAGCTGGGACCGAACAACGGGAGCTCACCCTGTTGTGGGAATTCGAACTGCCGACCTTCCGATCAGCAAGCCCTAGGCTCAGTGGTTTACACCACAGTGCCACCCACGTCCAGCATTACTCTACCATTAAATGTACTCTTATTGCATCAATGACTTGTTGCCAACCTCTCCACTAATCTGAAGGGAGCCTAAGTCATGCTCCACCATTCATTTTTTGGCATGGGGGCACTTGTGTATTTTTGAGTGAGTATTGTGGACACCACTGCCTCTATCCACTTATTTTTCCTCTGCCTCAGATCAGCCGCTTTTCCTGGGGACAAGAAGCATGATTGCACCTGTACACAAACTTTGCTTTCAAGAGATCTGGATAAAAGTTCTATCTAATAGAATTAACCTGAACCTTGAAAAGCACATAGAGATGAAAGTGGAAGTGGGAAAGAGTACCCTTCTTCCATCCTCCGTCTCCTCGATCTACTTTTCAGGGGAGAAAAAAGTAACCAGGGGGCAAGTTAAACCCCTGATATCTCCTGGAAGGGCTGGAAGAGAACCCTATCTGCAAACTTTGAGAGCTGCTGCCAGTCAATACTGAGCTAGAAGAACCAATAGTTTGACTGAGTATGAGTCAGCTTCCTGTGTCCCTTTGTTCCCCTTTACCCACTCAACAATGGAAATAAGTTTCCTGAGTCTGAATGATGTATTCAGGATGGAGCAATTGACGATTCAGATCCTCTTGTAGCCATTGATACCACTGTTTGTGGATTGCTGCTGACACATCTGTGGGACCTAGTGGATGCTTCAGTTTCATTATCTTTGAGCCCCTTTCGGTGTGTGTTATTAAATGGCACAGAATTCATGATTGTTACTACCCAAGGCACAATGTAAAATACTAAGTGGCTGTCTATTGCAACACCCACACCCACAGGTCTCTATTATTTGATCTAGGCAGTAATTATGGCAGTGGAAGTGGAAATAGACGTGTAGTGTTTTCTATTATTTCCTCTATAGTTGTATCAAAAAGATAATGCAAGAGAGAAGTCCGGAAAGTGGTGCTCCTTACTCAAGTTGGCCTCACAACACAGGGATGGAGCAATTTCCCTCTCAGCAAAGTTTATTTGTTTAACAATCTGTTTCGCATTGTAGTATTAATGTGTTTTCTTTTTAGAAGACAAACAAATACATTGACCAGTTTTAGAACCATGGGATCATTTATTACCTTTAAATCTTTAACCATTTCCCCTCATTATTTTGATAAGCTTCAACAGGCATAATCAAATGCCACATAATACTAAAAACAAATAATAAAAATAAAAGCAGCTATTTTCTCCTACCGTCTCTAATCTAGCACCTTTCAGATGTTACTGGACTACAATTTCCATCTTCCCTGACAGTTGGCCATGCTGGCTGGGGCTGATGGGAGTTGGTGCCTGACGACATCTGGAGGGTCAGAGGTGTAATGAATGTTCATAATGGTTTTGCCATTAGTTATTATTATTATTATTATTATTATTATTATTATTATTATTATTATTAATTATATTTATATACCGCCCTTCATCTGAGGATCACAGGGAGGTTTACAATATAACAACACAAGAATACATACTATGTTGTTTAGTCGTTTAGTCGTGTCCGACTCTTCGTGACTCCATGGACCAGAGCACGCCAGGCATTCCTGTCTTCCACTGCCTCCCGCAGTTTGGTCAGACTCATGTTTGTAGCTTCGAGAACACTGTCCAACCATCTCAACCTCTGTCGTCCCCTTCTCCTTGTGCCCTCCATCTTTCCCAACATCAGGGTCTTTTCCAGGGTGTCTTCTCATGAGGTGGCCAAAGTATTGGAGCCTCAGCTTCACGATCTGTCCTTCCAGTGAGCACTCAGGGCTGATTTCCTTAAGAATGGATACATTTGATCATCTTACAGTCCATGGGACTCTCAAGAGTCTCCTCCAGCACCATAATTCAAAAGCATCAACCTTCTTGATGGTCCAGCTCTCACTTCCATACATCACTACTGGGAAAACCATGGCTTTAACTATACGGACCTTTGTTGGCAAGGTGATGTCTCTGCTTTTTAAGATGCTGTCTAGGTTTGCCATCGCCTTTCTCCCATACATACTATAGTAACACACAATAACCTTCACACAGTTTAAAAGGCCATAGATTGTTTAATTAGCTGAACGCCTTAGGGAAGTGGAATGTTTTTGCCTTGTGCCTAAAGATATGAAAAGGAACGAAGGCATGATCTAGGGCACGGGGGAAATGGGGAAGGCTGTGCTGTAGATAAAAACAACCAAGAACAGCTTTATCATTTTCTTCTTGCAAATGTAACATCCCACATTAACCTTGGTTTGGTTTGGTTTGGTTTGGTTTTTATGTGTTTGTCTCATGAAGTTCTGTTTTGTTATTTGGGTTATATGGACAAAATTTAATAAAAATATATTTTTTTTAAATCAGAAGTTTGGAGGGACACTTTTATAGTCTGACTCACAGCTGTTAGGCTGTGCCCCTGAATCCATGTGCTGACAGAAACGACTTCGAAGTGGAAGTCTTCATATACAGTGGTGTAGCGTGGGTTGTCAGCACCCGGGGCAAGGCAAGTAATTTGCGCCCCCTAACCCATGGATTTGCGCCCCCTAACCCGTGGATTTGCGCCCCCTAACCTGTGGATTTGCCCTAACCCCAGATGTTGCGCCCAGTGCGGCCGGCCCCCCTGCACCCCCCACGCTACGCCACTGTTCATATGCACAGCTGTGCATACCAAAACTCACATGCAATTGGTCCATGAAAACATAGGAGGCATCATTATACCTGGTCAGTCCATTGGCAGCGGCTCTCCAGGGTTTCTCTAGGTGTCTCTCCCATCTCTACCTGGAGATGCACCTTCTGCATCCAATCAGATGTTTTACCACTGAGCTATGTCCCTAATCACTGTTCTATAGAGACAGTTTTGAGATAACTTCTGGGATCTATTTTTGAAAAATGTGTCCCCATTGCCTCTCTGTCCCAGCATGCCTCAGCTTCATTACTCTGAAAGCAATTCCCTTCAGCCATACCTTAAGCTTGAAACAGCTGCACGAGAGGGTTTGAACCTGTTATTTTCCACATGCAAATTTGTGGGTGGTGAAAACTGGGGAATTATTTTGCTGAGTTTTCCCCCAGGAGAGGAGAAAATCTCTGAACAATATCTATAGAGATATGGTTTCTACGTCATGTGTTTAAGAGTAGGGTGTTTGTTTTTTCTGGCTCCATCTTAAAGACCAAGATTGAAAAACAAAGTGGGCACATCTCATCAAGGCATTTCACATTCTTTTAAATTCTGTTTCCTGTTTAGGCTTCATGTCCTTTTAACGACGACATAAAGCGTGGACTTTCAATACAAGTCACAAAGGAAAAATTGAATCCACAATAGAGGGCAATCTAAGGGTCTTGGGTTTAGTTTGTATCCCTAATGACCATAATCTTTTTTCTTTTCTTTTTGTCAGAGGTCTCTAAGGCTCCATCTATACCATGTATATAAAGCTGTATCATACTCCATTAAACAGCCATGCCCCCCCCCCCGAATCCTGGGAAATGTAATTTGCTAAGCCTGCTGAGAGTTGTAATGAGACCCCTATTTCCCCCCAGAGCACTACAAACTACAATCCTAACCCTCTATTTGCCTCACCAAGCTACCATTTCCAGAGTCCCCTGGCAAGAGGGATTGACTGTTTAAATCACTCTAGTATTGTAGCTCTGGGAGGGGAAATGAGATGTATTTAAAGGTAAAGGGACCCCTGACCATTAGGTCCAGTCGTGACCGACTCTAGGGTTGTGGCGCTCATCTTGCTTTATTGGCCAAGGGAGCTGGCATACAGTTTCCAGGTCATGTGGCCAGCATGACTAAGCCGCTTCTGGCGAACCAGAGCAGCGCACGAAAACACCGTTTACCTTCCCGCTGGAGCAGTACCTATTTATCTACTTGCACTTTGAGGTGCTTTCGAACTGCTAGGTTGGCAGGAGCAGGGACCAAGCAACGGGAGCTCACCCCGTCACAGGGATTCGAACCGCCGACCTTCTGATCGGCAAGTCCTAGGCTCTGGTTTAACCCACAGTGCCACCCGCATCCCATGAGATGTATTTATGGGAGAACAAACGGTGCACTTTGCCCAGGGCAACAAATTCATGGGAGCATTTGCAATACCACGGGGGGGGGGGGATGAACTCTTAGCTTTCATTTTTTAAAAAGTTCTCTCCACTATGAGAAAAGGATGCTGGACTAGATGGGTCATGGGCCTGATCCAAGAGGCTCATTTTAGGGTCTTGGGCTTGGAGGGATGAATTTACCCTTCTGGGCCAGAGGTTCCACACCCCTACTCTAAAGCAAGAGTGTATATCCGGGGTATTTTCACAGCTAAGGCAAAACCTGTGTAGAGTGACCCACTTGAGTATGTATTTTTGC
This sequence comes from Podarcis muralis, assembly GCF_964188315.1. Lineage (NCBI taxonomy): Eukaryota > Metazoa > Chordata > Lepidosauria > Squamata > Lacertidae > Podarcis > Podarcis muralis. The sequence goes on along the minus strand of NC_135661.1, from coordinate 38,261,003 downwards.
TTAAGGACACAAGAAATGCCTTGATGGGGCAAAAAGAGATCCACCTAGTCCAGCGTCCTTTGCAACAATCCCTGAGTAAACTGCCAGAAATTGATTACTAGCTCACCGCTGAACATGGCCTACATCGTTGCTTAAGAGGAATGACAAAATATGCCTGGGGGGTGCAGGAGAGCTCCCCCTCCAATCTAGGAAACCTAGATGTCCAGTCCTGACATCAAGCTGTGTATTACTTTCTCTTTGTTTTTACTTCTATGTTTTTCAGACCCCTTGATGAGACCTGATCTTGACAAACAGTTCACTGTTTGTGTGTTGGGACCCAGAGACTCCCCCCTAAATAAACACACATTTGACTCAAATTTTAGTTTTGGTTTTTGGCTGAAAGTTGGCCACAACTTTATTGATTACAAAAAGTGAGTGGTTGCATAAGCTCTGGTTCGACTAGTTCCCTGCACCCTTGCAGGTAGCGCTGACCCAGAGCTCTATCATAGGTCAGCCAAGGGTGAACACCTGAGGTAGGTGGAAAGCCTAGGAACAGACTATGTCCACTCCCCAGATGCTCCCCTGGACTCAGGCATGGGCACAACCCCCTCTCGGGGGTTGACCAAACCAAGTTGAGTCCCTGGATTCCTTTAACAGAATACCCTTCACATAGGGATGGCGAGACTGTTCTCCCATCCCTATCACCTGAACCAGTGCCTATCTGCAACCTTACAAGTTGTGATGATTTGCTATGCGGCAAATGAAACCCAAATGGCAACAGCCAATCAGCCAAGTGGGGAAAATTCCTGCCGTGCCCCTGTCCCAACGACAGACGACGCACGATGGCATAGCAAGGTCAATCACAAAATACCCTAAATATAGGGAGAGGTGGGTGGGTGTTCCAATGCATGAGCCGAAAGAGGAAGCTCTGGGTCACGTGCATAGGTATATATAGGTCCCTTGATCTGTTTAGACTGCACCCCATTGGCCAGATTAAACCCAGCAACGAGGGACCTACCAGTCAGGTGTTGTGGCTGTCCAATTAACCCACCTGCAGTGTCCAGGTCTCACTGCAACATGTGCCCTCTTTTAGGGAGGACACGCTTTGCTGAAACCAAGTCACACCACTTCAATTAAGTGTGGAGCCAGTTAGTGATTGTTTTTCCATACAAAAGGATCTAACTCAATCCCTCTTCTGTCTCTTTTTGCTTAGGCGGAGAGTTCTACAGCTTCACCTAAGCCGGGGGATTCATGATATCGGCTTGCCCCAATGGCAGCTCACACTGTGTCTCGTGGTTGTGGTGATCACTGTTTTCTTCAGCCTGTGGAAAGGTGTGAAGACTTCAGGAAAGGTTGGCAAATATTTTCCTAATACATACATTTTTTTCTTTAAAAGGGGCTTTTCTATTAGGGTTTTGGTGGTTCAGATGTAACATCAAACCATGGTTTGCACAGAACACTGTCTACTTTCAAGCCATGCTTTGTATTCCAGACATATAGGCACACAGTGGTTCATGCAGCTTCCACCTTCTCTTTACCTTCTCTGATGCTATGCCAAGCAGTGGAGTACCCCCTAAACTGTGAGCCTGTCATGAACTGGCTGGATGCAGTGTTGTGGTGGGAGGCACCAGCTGGGGAACCCCCAAGGTCAGAAGCCAAAAAGGTAACAGGGTTGGTGAGCAGGAAGAGGTTATGGCAGAGGGCAGCTCAGACTCTGAGGCAGAAGCGGAGGCTGGAAGAGAGTGGAGCCAGAAGACAGAGAGGCAGACTGTTGAAGAAGCCAGGGAGTCTCCCCCTCCTGCTGTGGTCAGCTTCCCTTCCCCTTGGGTCTCCTAGAACACAGAGAAAAATGGAGAGAGTGGAGCACAGTTTGCAACTGCTTGGGAGGAGGAGCCTTAGGGAAGGCGGGGACCATCAATCAGTCCCTGCATTTGCCTTGTTAGAACAAAACCTACTGGAAAGAGTTGCTGTTATGGCTTCTGGAATAAAGAGTTAACTTCACTGACTCTGGGTTGATTGCTGACCTACATTTGACTCTAGCTCCTGACAGCCTCAACCCATCTAAGATTGACCTTACCCCACTCACCACACTTTTGTATTGTCTCAATTAAGTTTCAGCTTCTTTGTCCCCATCATCCATTCCAAATTACCCAGGCTATATCCAGATACCTGTTCAGACTTCCATAGCCTCCCTTGATTAGGTGTCAGAGACTGAACATGGTTTGATTGAGGTTTGTTTTATGTAACCACAGTTAGATCAAGCCACAATTTCCTGCATTTAGACTTAATGGCAAATTCTGCTTAGTTCAATCTTTCTTTATACATGAAAAGCAGAAGGGAGAAAGGAATGGGGAGCAAGACAACCTTGTCCTGATGTATATTTTGCTCTAGGAGGTTTAGTTTGGCCAGAATCGAATATACACTCCCAGAGTTGGTGCTAAATACTGCTACGTGAGCCACCATAGCCACTAGAAGGCCATGAAAATTTGTGCCTCGGGCTTTTAAGACTCATCTACCCATGTATTATCTGAAACCAAAGGGGCACATTGGTTGCCAGATGTGAATTTTCCTCCCAGCTCTCCTACCCCACTATACTGAATGGAAAGATGCTGTTCAAATGGTTGGTTGCATTTCTTTTTTAACAAAGAAAAAAGTAGTCAAAGAGAGAGGAGCGTCTCCACTCCCATCATTCAGCCCAGACAGTGAGGTCCAGCTCCCAAGGTCCTTCTGGCAGTTCCCTCACTGCGAGAAGTGAGGTTACAGGGAACTAGACAGAGGGCCTTCTCGGTAGTGGCATCCATCCCTTGGAACGCCCTCCCATTAGATGTCAAGGAAATAAACAACTATCTAACTTTTAGAAAACATCTGAAGGCAGCCATGTTTAGGGAAGTTTTTAATGTTTGATGTTTTATTGTGCTTTTAGTATTCTGTTGGGAGGCACCCAGAGTGGCTGGGGAGGCCTGGCCAGATGGGTGGTGTATAAGTAATAAATTATTATTGTTATTATTATTGCAGTAGTAATGCTGTCTTTGCCATTCAAGAAACAGATCAATTGTTTTTGTTGCTTGTCTTAACTTAATAGGTTGTATGGATAACAGCCACATTGCCTTACGTTGTTTTATCTGTACTGTTAATCCATGGACTGACATTGCCTGGTGCGTATGATGGAATCAAAGCATACCTCAACATTGACTTTAGAAGATTAAAAGAAGCCACAGTGAGTGCTTGGTTTCAACCTTTGCATTTAACATTGAAAAGGAGATTACAGTAACAAATCAAGTTTGTTCATTCACATGCAGTTGATTTATCATTAGCTAGAGAGATGTTTTATGCCTCTTTCATAATAATAGAACACTTAGACATCCAACGAGGCTGAATGTTGACAGATGGAGGTCTGGTTAAATAAAGCACCTCTTCATATATTACATGGTTAAGCAATGGAACTCACCCCGCCCCCCACAGGAAGCAGTGATGACCACCATCTTGGGTGGATTTAAAAGAGGATTGGACAAGTTCATGGATAAAGATATCAGTGGCTAGCAGCCATTATGGTTATGGTCCAAGATAGTAATGCTTCTGTACACCAGTTGCTGGAAATCACAGTTGGGGAGAGTTCTCTTGTGCTTGGGATCTGCTGGTCAGTTTCTCAGAGGCATCCAGGTGGCCAGTGTGAGAAGAGGATGCTGAACTAGATGAGTCATCAGCCTGACCCAGCAGGCTCTTCTTATCTTCTTAATTAACAACAACAAAATTCAGTAAACCATGTTGTATTAAGAGCTTTCCATGTGCACTCATGCTTAGAGATGCTAGGGAATTGCATTTGTTAAGGGTCATGTACTTAACAGATGTGTTATTTAGGTAATTCAAGATGAACCTCTGCCTTTTAGAACTGGCTGGCTTGGTGGACCTAAGTCACAGCTTTGTCTGTTTGCTGTTCATTTCCAGGCCCAATTCAAGCTGCTTCATGTTGCTATTCTCTGGGGTTATCCCATATCTTCTCAAAGGTACCTGATACTGAACAATGAATCCCTGCCTCTGGAATGCCCATGGCAGGAAGTTGTAACCTCATTGGCTCCCCAGCAATGAATGAATTGCTGTCCTGCAGACATCTAGTGTCTCTTTCACAAAAGGAGCAGCAGTAGCTACCCAGTGAAATCTGAGATGCCAGGAAGAGTGTGTCTCCCTTCCTCATTGTTCTCTGCGAAGAGCTTCCTGCAAATACTTTAGTGTTTGTGGGTGCCCTGGTTGTTTTTCTCTTCCTCAGGCTATAAATCTGCCTATGATTGTTTGCCAGCCAGAATCATGCATTACCACAATGGCGTAGTAATGCTTGCAATGACGCAATGCTAAAGCTTAGAAGAAGAGACTGGCTGGCACCTCTTGGGAAAATATTTAGGAAACTTGAAGTAGTTTTGGGTAAACAGCTCTGTGTAATACTAGTGCTGTTGAAGTCAACATATAGCACAAATGTAGAGTGCAGCCTGCAGCTGTGGTGTACTTGGAATTAAAGCAAAAACAACAGATGGATTTATTTTTAAATGCATATGGCATGTGTCAGAGGTGAGAAATAAAAGAGTTTTAAGCTTAAACCATGCAGGAAGTAAATTTATTGGTGTGGGGGGAACGGAAGGTCAGGGAACGGTTATGGTGGATCAAATTATCTGAATTAGATGTGGCTTAAGGTTGAATCGGGATGCGGGTGGCACTGTGGGTTAAACCACAGAGCCTAGGACTTGCTGATCAGAAGGTTGGCGGTTCGAATCTCCGTGATGGGGTGAGCTCCCATTGTTCTGTCCCTGCTCCTGCCAACCTAGCAGTTCGAAAGCACGTCAAAGTGCAAGTAGATAAATAGCTGCCGCTCCAGCAGGAAGGTAAATGGCATTTCCGTGCGCTGCTCTGGTTCACCAGAAGCGGCTTAGTCATGCTGGCCACATGACCCGGAAACTGTACGCCGGCTCCCTCGGCCAGGAAAGCGAGATGAGCACTGCAACCCCAGAGTCGGTCACGACTGGACCTAATGGTCAGGGGTCCCTTTACCTTTACCTTTAAGGTTGAATCAGATGTAATATCTGCCCATTGGAATGACTTTTTTAAAAAGTACAGACTGACATGTACATATAACATGGGCCCTAGGCTGGCATACCTGTGGGCCTCTGAATGTTGTTGGACTCCAGCTCACATCAGCTCCAGCCACCATGGCTAATGATAAGGGAAGATGGGAGCTGTAGTCAAGCAACCTCTGGAGAGATACAGTTTCCTTACCCCTCACCTAGGGCACAGTAATTGCTAGGTACATCACGCTTGGTGTCAACCAGTAAAAATAAGAGCAAAAGAAGAGCCTGCTGGATCGGGCCAAAGGTCCATCTAACCATATAATCATACCAGCATCCTATTCTCGCCCACAAGCAGGACCTGAGCACAAGAGCACTCTCCCCTCTTGTGGTTTCTAGTATCTGATATTGAAAGGCATTTGCTGCCTGGAGGCAAAGCTAGTAGCCATTGATAGCCTTTTCCTCAATGAACTGTCTAATCCTCACTGGCCCTCACTGCCTCCTGTGGGAGGGAGTTCCATTGTCCCATAACTGTGTGCTGTGTGAAGAAGTTATTTCATCTATTGATCAACATTCAGCTTCATTGGATGTCCATGTTGTGATTGTTTTGTATTACTCATTGCCTGAGTCCAGCGATCCTCTGCTTGAGTTCTGTGTCACATATCCACAGTCCTATAGCATTTTTGTTGGTTACCTGTTTGTTTCCAGGTTCAGTTGTGAGTGCTGGTGCCAACTTTCCCATCCATTAATGGCCTAGAATAGCCTTCATTGACATAGTGCCCTCCAGATATTTTCTGTGCCAGCTCCCATCAGCCCCAGCCAGTACGGGGGGAGTTTTCATCCAAATTGTCTGGAGGGCACAGTCTCTCTTAGTACAAAAATACATTAAGGACCATCTTCTTCCCCCACTCAAACATGTCTAAACCTTAAGGGTGGCTTTGGAGACCAGGGGCTACCTAATCTGCACTTTCCAATGGAATACACAAACCTGAACACAGCCACTATTTTAAATAACGTGCTTCTCCGAATTTTGTAATGCAGTTGTACAGCCAAGTAATGCATAAAAAATGCATATGTTGGGGGCAAAGTGTTCACAAAAATGCATCTGTTAGTGAAAATGACATGCAAAAATCACTTCGTTTGTAATTTAGGCAAATGCATACAAGCATATGCATATTAGAAGAAATTTGCACCAAAATGCCAATGAATTTTCATGAGGACTTCTTTTTAAAAAAAATCATAATCATTAGCAAAGTGATTAGGAAGTGAACACTGGAAAAATGAAAAATGGAGAAGAACTGAGACTGACAGATTTGCCTATCAGTCTGCCCTCAGGAGCCCAGTTTTCCTCCTCCGCTTCATGCCACAGATGTGCCTGTCCCCTTTCCTTGAAATACTAAAGTAGGGCACCTGGGCTCAAATTCTTGCTCACCTATGCTTTCTGGATTTCAGCAGAGCTTCCCCCTATTTCTTAGTTTTAAATCCATGAAATGGATTCCCCCCCTCCCCGATTCAATTTTGCTATAATCCACAAACTACCTTCCTCTGTTCTCCTTATGCAGGTATGGATTGATGCAGCCACACAAATATTTTACTCCTTAGGGGCTGGGTTTGGGGTCTTAATTGCCTTTGCCAGCTACAATAGATTTGACAACAACTGCTACAGGTAAGCCACAATGCTGTAAACCTACTCATGTCCCTGTAAGCAATTTTATTTCTTTAAATAGATGAGGAAAACATATTTTTGTTTGTTTGACAATTTTATTTTCATGTATGTGTGTACGTTCTTAATAATAATGTACAGAGCCAGTCTACCTTTACATTCCACAAACTGGGGAAATCAGCAGGGAAAGGTCAAAACAAGGCCTTGGCTTGTGAGCTTCCTAGAGTTATGTGGCTCAGTGGTAGAATGCCTGCTTTGCACGCAGAAGCTCTAAGGGTCAAGCCTGGCATCTCCAGGTAGGGCTGGGAGAGACCTCTGCTTGAAACCCTGGTGAGCCACACCAGTCAGTGAAGACAATGCTAAGCTAGATGGACCAATGGTCTGACTCAGTATTAGTCAGCTTCCTATGTTTGCATGCATGTCTGTACAGTGCTGTCATTGTTCTGGAAAGAAGGTATTCATTCCTGAGGTTACTGAACTTAAGAACCTTACTGGACCCAGCTAGTCCAATATCTCGTTTCCCACACCAGCCAATAAAAAGTCTATGCAAAGTCCAAAAGAGCAACCACTTTCTCCTAATGTTCTTCCCTAGTGACTGGCTTTGTAGGGGCATGCAGTCTCTCATTCTGGAAGGTATCACATCACTTAGAGACAGGAAACCTGTTAAAAGATTAGCAGGGTTGAGTAAATATCAAGATCTTTGTGCGGCATCTAAGCCCCCGTTCCGTTACCAATAAGCACATGATGCCTTTGCCCAGCGTCACTGTGGCCCCTAGATTTGCAGCAAAATACTGGGCAAGGTTTCTTATCTGTGTGAGGGGCTCATGGGAAAAAGCTGGCCCATGAGCCTTTGCTGCAGAGGGGAGGGGAAAGCCTATATTAGGCTGCTTCCCCTGGATGTCACAGCCATTTTGCTTTGACAGCATCTCGCCCACCCTCGGGTTAGAGCCTTCACTGAGCAAATTTGGGTCATTGGTTGACAGGGCCAGAAATGATTTTCTTTTCTCTCAACCTGATTGGCACTTGTTTGGGGTTTTTTTCACCTTTCCCTCAGTGAAATTACGGCTTTCTTTTGTTAAGCAGAAGAACATTGTATGAGGGCAGAAATGGCATTGGTCAGGATCAACATAGTATAGGCCTCCCCCTGAGGGGAGGATTGACCACGGCAAACCCAAACGAGAGTATTTGGTATCTGCCTGGTTGGAATATGTACCCTGGTCCCCCAGTGAGACCTTGCTTGCTTGCACCACGGCAAGGTTCAACACTGGCTGACTCCTGTTGTACAGGTTTGGAGCGATCCAAAACCTGCGGATCCATTCCATCAACATGGGACTTGTGGAATGATGAACTGATCCTGGGACCCAATGCCATGCCAACTCTTGCCCAGCCTGCTGCTGTCAATAAAGATTTGGCCTGATTTTATCCCATCACCGTTGTACAGTCTGGTTATTTTGTTGCTCTCATGGGTCACATAACACAGCTGCCTGGGCAAAAGTAATTAAATTTGGCAGCAGATGAGCCTCTGGTGGAAAAACATTCCACCTCTGGGACTTTCTCCCCATTCACCACTAGCCTAAACTCTTATGGCAGTGGTACCTGGTGAAGGATTCAGATGATGCTCCTAGAAACTGCACGTGAATACGTGGCAGTTGCTGGACCACAACTCCCATCATCCCTGACCATTGCTATATTGGCTGAGGCAAAAAACATCTGGAGGGCCATTGGTTTCCCAAACCTATGGTCGATGGTCATTTAGGATGGATAACTGCCCCAGAGTGGTTATGTGTAGTTCCCTCCCTCCACAGAACCATTCATATTTTCATGCATCCTCCAAACTGGTGTCAGTGCAAGAGATTTGGACCAGTGTGTCTGTTCCACTGAAGTTATGGTACCTGTCTCTGGTAAGCCACAATGGCTACACACAATTGGAGGCAGTTACGCTTCTGAATAGCAGTTGCTGGAAACCGCAGGACAGGAGAGGGCTCTTGTGCTCGGGTCCTGCTTGTGCATTTCCCACAGGCATCTGGTTGGTGACTGAGAACAGGATGCTGGACTAGATGGGCCATTGGCCTGATCCACCAGACTCTTCATGTTCCGCAAAATTCACAATGCCACAATGAAGCAAACAGTGGCTTTGGCAGTCTGCTATTTTGTTTGGTTCAGATTTGAACTGGGCTTTAGATTTCCAAGTAAGACATTCCACTGTGACAATGAATGGGCATCATCTTGCAGCAGAAGCAACACCTGCAATCACATGCAGTTATCCAAATGACAACCATCTGCCTTTTTTTTTGCAATTAGATTACCATTGACCAATCACTAGGAAGCATGCCTTTAAAATGAGAGAGAGAGAGAGAACCGTTTCCTGCATAATTGCTTTTATCCTGTAATCTGAGTAAATTTGCCATGAAACATCTAAAACAGAGTGGGGATGCCACCCCACCCTGGATAAAAACTGCTTGAGGCGATATTCAGTATTGCATTAAATTCTTCAAAGATTAATAATCCTGTCTTCCTCTCTATGGCTCGTGTCATTCACTCTCTTCCATATATATAGCCTTTAGAATTGATGCAGGGAAAGTGGTCCCCAGATGGACTCCAACTTCCATCAGCCCCAGCCACAATAGGCAATGGTCAAGGGTGATGGGAGTTGTGGTCCAACTACATCTGGTGGGCCACAGGTTTGCCACCTCCGCTCTCAAACAATGTTTGGTCCTGAGACCATTTCAATTTATATTACTCTGGGGGTAAGGCAGTAATGACAAGGAGCCTGAGGAGACAGTTGTGTTGGCTGCATGGCCTGCCCTCTGCCCTCTCCTCGGGTGCTGCTGTAGGATCTTGGCCTATTGCCATTCTCACCACCTTCTGTTTCTGGAATTGGAAGGTGGAACCATTTTGCCCTTTGCCTCAGCTAACCAAATGTATTGAGATGTCCCTGCTCTTTCCCCTTCATTTATCCCCCTCACAACAACCTTGTGTGGTAGAATAAACTGATGGGGACTGGTTGTCCCACAGTCACCCAATGGTGGTGAAAACCTGCCCTGCAATTTCCCAAAAATTTTCTTCCCTCATGAAAGTGCCTTCTGTTTCTTTCTGCTTCATCTGCAGGGCATTTCAAAATTCCTTTAGAATCATTAAACTCTACAAGTCTGGGATATATATATATATATATATATGCAGGTTTTGGTGTCCTCGGGTATCTTCCCGTGTAAAAGTTGGGGTGTCTAGGCGACGTTTCGACGAGGTCTCACTCGTCATCTTCAGGCTGGTGCTTTCGGCTTCTTGTTACTGGAACAGAGCAGGATCTCAGTGTTTGAGTTCCTATAAATACTGTTGAGGAGGTGTGGCCTCCAATGTTTTGGGCAGAGAGGAAGTTCCCAGGCTAGTGTGCCTTTTCTTCTTTTGTTCCTTAATTGCTTGAGGGATATCTTGAGTGATTTCTTGAGTGATATCCTGAGTACCACTTAGGTGGGTCATTAGGTGTGGATTAGTTGCTAAAGCCTTTGTGTCTTGACCTCTTGAACTTTGTGAAGAGTTTTTCTGAGAAGATGGGTGTACTACATTTAGTTGTGCTCTGGCTTGGCTTCGTGTATAGGGGCGAGCTGTGGTTTTGTGGCCTGTGCCAGCCAGATCTGTGTAGGGATTGCAGGGGGGTGCAGCATCCGGAGGTGCCACCATGGTTTGGCTACTGGATGGTGTCTGTAATTTATCTGTGGAGAGGGTCTGGGTTTGGGTCTGGTGTGGTTGATTGGTGATGGCGTTCTGTGTGCCTCTGGATCTGGTGTCAGTTTTTGTGGGGAGGGCTAATTTCCAGATGTCTGGCAAGCGGGATGTGTCGTCACGCTTGTTCATGTTGTGAGGGTGTTTCTCTATCTCGATGGCTTCCATGATTATTCTCTTGTGGTGATGTTCCATGTTAGAGAGCAATTTGGAATCTGCAAAATTAATTTCGTGTCCTGTTTCTTTCATGTGTTGGAAGAGAGAGGAAGTTTTTTCTTCTTTTTTGACGGCATTCTTGTGTTCTGCGATACGTGCATTTATTCGTCTGTTTGTTTGTCCAATGTACGTGGCTGGGCAGACTTTGCAGGGTATTTCATAGACCCCTTGGTTTTCCAACTGGATTTTATCCTTGGGGTTTCTGAGGATATTGGCTATTTTTTGGTTGGCGCAAAAGGCTGTTTTGATATTGTGTTTATGGAGGATTTTGCTAATTTTATCTGTAGTGCCCTTGATATAAGGAAGGAGGGCCATGCCATTGTTTTCTTCTGTGTCTTGGTTTTTGGGGGGTGTTTCTTTTTGGATTAGCTTCGTAACCCTGTTTTGCTGGTATCCATTGGCAATTAACACATTTGAGAGATTCTGTAACTCAGTTGTCAAGTGGTCTTTGTCAGCCAGGCGTTTGGTTCTGGAGATGAGAGTCTTGGCTACGGAGTTTATTTGTGCAGGGTGGTGGTGTGATTGTGCATGTAAGTAGCGGTTGGTGTGTGTTTTTTTCCGGTAGATAGTGTGTCCTAGGGAGCCATCAGGTTTTTTGTAGATTAGGACGTCAAGAAAGGGAAGTTGGTTGTTGGCTTCTATTTCCATAGTGAATTGTATTTTGGGGTGTAGGCTGTTGAGATGTGTGAGGAAGCTGTCCAGTTTTTCCTTCCCGTGTGGCCAAATTACAAAGGTGTCGTCAACATATCTGAGCCAAAGTTTGGGTTTGTGTTCTGACTTGTCTAAAGCATTGGTTTCAAAGTGTTCCATGTACAGGTTTGCGATGACCGGTGAGAGGGGTGATCCCATAGGTGCTCCTTCTATCTGTTTGTATCTTTGTCCATTGTGGATGAAGTACGTGTTGGTTAGGCAGTGGTTGGTCAGGTCCAAGATGTATTCGGGGGGATTGTATTTGTTTTGAATGGCTGTCAAGGCTTCATTAATGGGCACTTGTGTGAAGAGAGATACAACATCGAAGCTCACAAGTAGGTCATTCGGATGTAGGTTTTGCTTCTTTATTGTTTCTATGAACTGGAAGGAGTTTGGAACGTGTGAAGAGATGGATTCTGCATAGGGCTGGAGTTGCTTGGCGAGAAATTTAGCGAGATTTTGTAGAGGTGAGCCTATGGAGCTGACTATTGGTCTGAGTGGTGTTCCTTCTTTGTGTATCTTGGGGAGGCCGTAGAGTTTGGGGCATCTGGATGATTTTTCTCTGGGGATGATTCTTAGCTGGATTTCTTCACTGATAGGAGAGGCTTTTATTTTGGATTTGGTGGTTTTTTCCAGGTAGGTGGTGGGATCTGTTTTTATAGGTTGGTAGGTAGGGTCTACGGCCTCCCCAAGATACACAAAGAAGGAACACCACTCAGACCAATAGTCAAAAAATAGCCAATATCCTCAGAAACCCCAAGGATAAAATCCAGTTGGAAAACCAAGGGGTCTATGAAATACCCTGCAAAGTCTGCCCAGCCACGTACATTGGACAAACAAACAGACGAATAAATGCACGTATCGCAGAACACAAGAATGCCGTCAAAAAAGAAGAAAAAACTTCCTCTCTCTTCCAACACATGAAAGAAACAGGACACGAAATTAATTTTGCAGATTCCAAATTGCTCTCTAACATGGAACATCACCACAAGAGAATAATCATGGAAGCCATCGAGATAGAGAAACACCCTCACAACATGAACAAGCGTGACGACACATCCCGCTTGCCAGACATCTGGAAATTAGCCCTCCCCACAAAAACTGACACCAGATCCAGAGGCACACAGAACGCCATCACCAATCAACCACACCAGACCCAAACCCAGACCCTCTCCACAGATAAATTACAGACACCATCCAGTAGCCAAACCATGGTGGCACCTCCGGATGCTGCACCCCCCTGCAATCCCTACACAGATCTGGCTGGCACAGGCCACAAAACCACAGCTCGCCCCTATACACGAAGCCAAGCCAGAGCACAACTAAATGTAGTACACCCATCTTCTCAGAAAAACTCTTCACAAAGTTCAAGAGGTCAAGACACAAAGGCTTTAGCAACTAATCCACACCTAATGACCCACCTAAGTGGTACTCAGGATATCACTCAAGAAATCACTCAAGATATCCCTCAAGCAATTAAGGAACAAAAGAAGAAAAGGCACACTAGCCTGGGAACTTCCTCTCTGCCCAAAACATTGGAGGCCACACCTCCTCAACAGTATTTATAGGAACTCAAACACTGAGATCCTGCTCTGTTCCAGTAACAAGAAGCCGAAAGCACCAGCCTGAAGATGACGAGTGAGACCTCGTCAAAACGTCGCCTAGACACCCCAACTTTTACACGGGAAGATACCCGAGGACACCAAAACCTGCATTCCTGTACCCGTGAAAATCTACGAAAGCAAATATATATATATATATATATATATATATATATATATATATATATATATATCCAGTGGCCTCCTTGAAAGTGAGGAAAGCACTCTACCCATGAGCTTTTCACTAAAGTTTCCGTACAGTACAGCACTACTGAGTGATTTTTGAGGCTGAGTAGGAATTTGAACACATGTCTTAACACTTTAACCACTATGCCGAAGTGGTGTGGAGATCTCATGAGATTTCTTTTCACTCGGACAAGCCTGATTGACTCTACCTGAGCCTTCTGTTCCTGACACTCGGAGTATTAACACACTGACACCAGTTCACTCAAAATTGCAATCTACCACAAGTTGTCACCTCAAAACAGATGCTTTGGTCAGCAGAATTTGATGATCTTGGTGTAAATTGATGCTGGGTGGTGGCATTAAAAAACAGTAGTCAAATTGTATACAGTACTTCAAATTTGTGTTTAGCTCTACTAAAATGACATTGCATGAGGTTCTTAACTGGGTTTGGCACTGGGATCTGATTGCTGCCTTTTCATCATCTCCTGATTTCTCCTAGGGATGCGCTGATGACCAGTACGATCAATTGTGTCACTAGCTTCATCTCTGGATTTGCCATTTTTTCTATACTGGGCTACATGGCACATGTATACAAAGTCAAAATTCAAGATGTGGCCACCGAAGGTAAGAATGCATCTGCACACTTTCCTCATTTCAAACTACATAAACCTATGCACCTCTCCTTTTTAGTTGAAAATGCCACATGACAGGATACAGCCAATGAATCTGAATGTTGCAGAATTCAGGACAGATAAATGACTCATCTACACAGTTTGAAATGTGTTGTAAAGTGCAATATACAAGCGTGACACTAGATGGCAACAGTGGACTATGCAAAATTCAATGTATTATTCAAAACGTTTTTTTTAAAAAGCATTTTTTATTTGTGTGTAGATTCTACCAAAGAAAGCCCTTCTTTACACAGTGCATGGTTAATCTATGGAACTCACTCCCACAGAAGGCAGTGATGGCCACCAACTTGAATGGCTTTAGAATTAGGATTATACATGGAAGAGAAGGCTATCAATGGCTGCTAGCCATCATGGATATGCTCTACCTCCATGGCTGGAGGCAGCAGTGTTACTGAATAATAGTTTCTGGAGACCACAGGATGGGATATTGCTACTTGTGCTTTGGTTTTGCTTGTGAGTTTCCCACAGGGATTTGGGTGGCCACATTGAGAACCGGAAGCTGGGCTAGATGGGTCATTGGCTTCAGCTAGCAGGCTCTTCCTGTGTTTTTAAATGCGCTACCTGCAATACCAGATTGGGTCCATTACTGTGTTTACACCACATTGACCACACTGCCACCTCAGTCCTCCTCCTCTCTCTCTTGGTAAGTGACAGTGACCCACCTACCCGGAAAATATAGCAATGGTATGCTGTTATACAGTATGTATAGTCTGGTTAAGCCTGCTGGTTGAAAGAATAAAGTATTGTAAGGTTTATTACTTCAGGCAAAGAAAGCCATTCTGAGTACAAGATTGCATGTGGCCATCATGGAGGCATGTGGTTCGCAGAAAAGAAGGCCTAACACTAAGTGGAGGAGGAGGAGGAAGGAAGCAAAGCCTGATCTACAGATAGTTACTTGTAGGCAACTTATTCTTCCCTCATCAATTCCATCTTGCCTTTCTGTTTATTCTACCCCCAAAAACTGGTTCCGGTAACAATGATGCTTCGCTCCCAACAAGAAGCACATATCTAGGCTCCAAAGTACAATTTCTGGCTAATGTTTGTGTGGGATTTATTTCCCTGGTCTATATGCAATGTCTATCTGTTTGTGCTGTTGACAAAACCACTTCTGCACCACCTTGAAGCAGTACTTTTCTCCTTTTTCTCCTCTAGATTTTCACTTCTGGCCTATGTGCCTCTCTCAGTCTTCTGAGTTGCATGCTGCAAAATGAGTGTGGTCTAATCCTGCAGAACTGGAAAGGTTTCTCTGTCTCAGAAATGTTTTAAGAAAAGACTGGTTATTTTCAAGGCTTGTTTCCTAATTCATTTTATAGGGAATAATATTTTACTGTATCACTTGATGTTCTTATAACAGGTGACAGTGTTGCTACCTATAACAAACATGTAAACAGCCAATCTTTTCTTAACACATTTTGGGCCCGAAGCAGAAGCCTTTCCAGGCAGGATTAGGCCACATACATGATGTTGCAAGCTGTGCAAGCAGCACTATAGTGACACCTGCTGACATATTACAAGCATTACAATGCAGCATATATAACTTTTCAGCCAAGGGTTGGGGGGGGGGGGAGAAGGGAAGCAACTGAATTAGAGGCGATATTAAAGAAGGCTCTCTAACCAAGGCATAACCAACCAATATTAAATATAAATATAAAATCTTGCCCTAAAGTTGTGCAATTAGGAAACTATTTTTCTTTCTTTCTTCCTCAGGAGCTGGATTAGTTTTCATCATTTATCCAGAAGCTATTTCAACCCTTAAAGGATCAACTTTTTGGGCAATAGTGTTTTTCATAATGCTGCTTTCACTGGGTATTGACAGTTCTGTAAGTATATGTTATTTTTCATTTGCAACATTCTTTATTCACACACATATATGAATGTCACTCCCACGCTGCTGCTCCATTTATGTAAGAGGTCCCACAGCAGAGATCATTCAGTTTTTAACTTAAGGGTTATTTCTGTTATCAGTAAGCCAGGCCAACCAAGATGGTGGTGGTGGAGGCGGTTGCTTAGCCAGCAAGCAGAGCAGCATGAAATTGCTGAGTTAGCACACTCTCTGGTTGATTATGTAGTTCTGGGGGAGCTTTCCTCTGTGTGGTTAGTTGAATCTCTCTCTGCTATGTACAAGGCCTGAAATAAGAAAGACAAAAGCCCTATGTTCTTTTCTCAAATCATGCACTGTTTTTGTTTAGCTGCCTCAGTAAAGTTTTACTAGGATTTCATTTCTGTCTGGATTCAGCCTGTGTTTATGGCTGGTGCTTGAACAATAACAGTTAAATGAATCTCAGTCATTTCATCATGGATTTCAGTGACCTAAATGTAATTTCACAATCAGGTCCCTCAACGTCTGTTAACGTATTAAGAGAGCTTTAGAGAAGGGGAACCAGTGGCACGGGGGAACTTTCATAAGTGTCTGTCTTTACTTTCTTTAACTGGGATTAAGTGGCTTGCTGAAACTTCAGACTTGCCCCATACATTCAGAGCACTCTAACTGCACTCAGTTCTTCTTGTTCTTGATGCTGGAGTGGCATCAAGATTTCTATATTTAAATCAAGAGTGAGTTCACTTCTGGGAAAAACAAACAGAGCCTTCAAACTACAGGAGGGTGACTAACTGACAGACTGTGATGCTCAGGGGGGCTGTTGCCGTTCCATCACCTTCAAGAGGAATAAAAGCTTGAAAGACACCAGTCATTTATCAGGAGGAAGCAAGAGACCCAATGTATGTCAGCATAAGGTAGAAACTGGAAGTTGTGTTGGAGTCTGTGCTGTGGGTGCTGTGCACCCACCCCCCAAAATTGTGGATGTCTGGGCCCCCAAGGCCCCCTATAGTTGGCACCTGTGCTCCCCTCATGAGGTTTCCAGCAACTAGTAATCAGAAGCATTACCGCATCTGACTGTAGCAGGCATAGGCAAACTCGGCTCTCCAGATGTTTTGGGACCTACAGTTCCCATCATCCCTGACCACTGGTCCTGTTAGCTAGGGATCATGGGAGTTGTAGTCCCAAAACGTCTGGAGGGCCAAGCTTGCCTGTGCCTGAAGTAGAGCATAGCCATTGTGGCTAGCCTTCTCCTTCATGAATTTGTCCAACCTATTTTAAAGGCATTCAAGTTGGTTGCTATCACAGTGCCCCTCCCCATGGGAGGGAGTGCCATAGTTTAATTACTGTATGTATAAATAATTTATTATTATTATTATTATTATTATTATTATTATTATTATTATTATTATTAGTGCTGCATGGAGAAGTAGTTTCGTTTACATGTCCGAAATCATTCCTATGAGGAGATGTTGGCTATAGAGAGTGGTTGCTGTTGTTCCCTCTCATTTTACTAGCTCTTGGATCATGATGAAACTAATTGGTAATAGGTTCAAGACAGGCCCCCTCCCCCCCAAAAGGATTGGTCTGTCCATTGTCATCAGATGTCATATGGTGTCTGGATACAAGATATCTTTGGTTACCAGATGTTTGTGGCAAACAGCAGAAAATAGCCATCTCCCATTTTCCTCATCTGATGAGTTTCCCTTGGCCAATTCGACTCTCAAGGTGGCTCCAGAAGCCAGATTTGGTGGATCTTGGGTCATGGAAAGCTGCCTTATACTGAATCAGGTCATTAATCTATCTACTTCAGTATTGTCTATACTGATTCACAGTGACTCTCCAGGATTATTGGAGCTGTAGTTTCTTAAGGATGCCAATAGTTGTTAGGTGACCCCATTCCGCTGCCAGAGCTACAATTTCAGAATGGTTTATCAATTCCTTTTGACAGAGAACTCTGGGAATCTTACTCAGAGTAGACCCACTGAAATAAATGATCCTAAGTTAGCCATGTCCATTTACTTCTAGGTCTACTCTGCGTAGGACTTGCATTGGATGCCACCCTTGGAGTAATTAATTTATACCAGTTTTTTTAAAAAAAATGGGAGAAGGTTAAATGATAAAGCATTTTTGCTAACCTGCAATTTTCTTTTTTAATTTTCTTTTTCTTTTTAGATGGGTGGCATGGAAGCTGTCATCACTGGCTTAGCAGATGATTTCCACATCCTAAAAAGACATAGAAAGCTTTTCACATTTGGGGTCTCCTTTGGCACCTTCCTTGTTGCTCTCTTTTGCATAACAAATGTAAGTGTTCCTTTTGGAAGTCTGTGCCTATTCTTGGGCAACAACTCAAGTGACTACCAAGCGGATAGCTGCCAATCCTTCCGTCAAATTTTGTGTCGGAGAGATAACGATTTGGCACAATGGCCAGAAACTGCTGCCGACCCAATACATAGATGATAGAGAAAATCCTGTTGTCTTATGCTCCAGTGAGAGATTCAAATTACAGAATTAAAAATTAGTAATGTATTTATTGCATTTATATCCCCCTCTCCCCCACTCCTGGAGATCAAGTTGATGTTCTTTACTTATCATTCCCCATGACAGAACTGTTTCTTTTAAATCTGTCTCTTCCTACTTTTACTCTGCATTATTGGCCAACAGCCTCCAGGATGATAACCCAATGGTCTGTCCATCACAGACACCAGGTTGGGGGGGGGGGGACTGGTATGTATTGAGTCAGACTCTCCTAGGACTGAAATAGATTGGTTACATGGGTTGTCAAGCAAATTAGATCCCATCCAATCAGAGCTTTGAGTGTTCGAGTATTTCTGGGCTGCTTGTTTTATCGGATGCTTTCTTCTTGTTACTTAGGGTGGAATCTACATACTGACTCTGTTGGACACATTTGCTGCTGGGACGTCCATCTTGTTTGCTGTTTTAATAGAAGCCATTGGCGTCTCCTGGTTTTATGGTGAGCCAGCGGTGGGGGAGGATTGTTCCAATTGTTTATGACTGCAACCAGTCAGAGTAAACTGCAGTGTTTTCCCCCAAAGTAATTGCTACAGTAACATCATAGTAGTTTAGAGAAAGGGAATGTGGATGAACAAGAATCAAAGAAGAAGAGACAAAGGGGCTATCTAGACCAGCATTCTTTTTCCACTGGGGCCAACCAAATTCCTATGAGAAGCCCAAAGCAGGGCATGAATGCTGCAGCCATCTCCTGCAGATGAACCTCAGCAGGTATGTGCTGGGTAAAGAAGTCCTTCCTTTTGCCTGTCCTGAATCTCCCACCATTCAGCTTCATTGAATGGCTCAGGTTCCAGTATTATTGGGGGGGGGGGGAAATCTACATCCTAATTAAAAACACATCTCATGAAAACTTGTCAGAAATTTAGTGAAGATTTCTCCTGATCATCATACTTTTTGTGCGCAGTTTTGACTAATGTGCATATTTCGCCAGCTGTTTTCCCTAACATAATGCGTTTCTGTATGTTGTTTTCAGTTGCTGATTTTTATGCACATTTCACCTCTGACATATGCATTTTGGTAAACGCTGTTTGATTGGAAAACTAAACTGAAAAATTCGAAGAAGTGCAAATTTCGAGAGACAGCTGTGTTTCAGTTCTCATACAGTTTTGAAAAGTGCATATTAAGGAGGTTCACTATTAAATGCAAGCTGAATTGAATTTCTCCTCCATCCCTAGCTCTGGAATGTATGACATCAGACTGCAGCTCATGGGATCAGGGTGATTGCCTGTTGAACAAAAGTCTCCATTCCCATATACTAGAATATGCACATGAAAGGCATGTTATGGCCTTTCTCCTTGACATCTAGTTTTCAATAGGCTGTTCTTTCATATGCATTTTATGTTATATACAAATCAATATAATATTGTGAGCCTCCCATCAGCCTTATGCAATAGTCCAGTCCAAACGGAGGTGTTTCTTTTTTCTTTAACGTCTTCATCTGCTGTCTATCAGACAGAGACCAAAACATCAGGTCAAAGACTCCCTTTATTTACACACTCAGCTCAGCTTTTTGAGATTAGTTGCAATTCAACATCAGAGAACAGAGCTTTGCCCTCTGATGCTTTCTGTATGTCAAATAGCCAAAGGACATAAACACAGACCAGTGGAGTAAAGGAGACACAGAGAGATTAATTTCCCCCCTCTTTCCCACTGTGTAGACGATCATAACACTGTCAGCCAGCCAGATGTCTCTCCTCCTTCTCCTGCAAATGAAAATGAATGCGTTTAGATAACCTGGGCTTGAAAAGCTTGCTGAAGCTGTATTTATTATAACAGCTCTTTAGAGAGTTTACTAAACACAGCAGGGCAACCTGGGGGGAAATGGCTTTTTAATCACACATGCGCCTGCCAAGAGGTAAGAGCGAGGAAGCTTCTGACTGACTACTACCTTGAAGGCTGGGAGCACGGCGTTAATTATGCCCTCAATTACACTGTTCCCATCATGTATAAATGCATGTGATTGCAGGGAAGCTCAAGCTCTGCTAGGACAGTGTTCCTTGGGGAGAGGGTTGGATAGTTAAACCACAGTCAGTCCCTCTTCCCAAGAATCTCTGGGGATTGTAGCAAGCTGCAAGCAGAGTAGGGCTCTCCTGACAACTCTCAGCACCCTTAACAAACTACGACCCCTAGGCATATTTGGAGGAAGCCATGGCTGTTAAAGTGGAATCGTAATGCTTTGAATGTAATGTGCCTAAGACTGGATCCCCCTTCCTTCCTTCCTTCCTTCCTTCCTTCCTTCCTTCCTTCCTTCCTTCCTTTCTTTCTTTCTTTCTTTCGAGTAGGGAACCTAGTACCATCAACAAGTTGTTGCATGACAATTCCCTTCAGTCCCAATGGTCAGAGGTAGAAAGTTATAGAATCATAGAGTCTGAAGGGAGCCCGAGGATCATCTTGTCCCACCTCCTGCAATTCATGGGAGCAAAGATCCAACAACATCTGGAGGATTGCCTCTTCCCTATCCCTGTTTAAAAAGGTTTGCATCAGTGAAGGTGCTCCGTAGCCTAGTCTGAGCCACAAGACCCTTCCCCGCCTTTTTGCTAAATTTCTTCTCTTCATTGCTCTCCTCAAAATTATCTCCCATTCTGTTGAAACAAGAGGTCTGGAACTGAGAATGCTCCACATTATTGCCGTCACGGAATGAAGTCCACCCCCACACCACCACCCTTCCTTTTTTCTCTGGTCATAGCCAGGTGTCTTCTTAAATGGTTTTCTTATGAACTTTTCTCCCTTTGTTCTTACCATTCCTTTCTCTCATCAAACGCCTCTCCTTGGTCACACACATTCTCATCTTTCAGTTCTTCTGCCAAAGACCTCCTAAGTGCTTTGGCAACTCCAAAAGCGCAATGAGGACACGATCATCCAGACAAGATGATGCAGGTTGTTGCATGCTCCCTCACCCCTTTCCCCATCTGCATTAAAAGGCCTGTAACCAGGTTCGTGGAAGTAATTCTTCATGCACCATATCATTTCAAACTGTCCCTATAAAAAGTTCGACGTTAATCAACACCTTCCATAGAGATTGCATTTCTTCTTCATCTCTTTGACTCACTTGTTAACCCTCCAGATTCTTTCCTCTTTGATTCAGCTGTCTCCTCTTCAGTATAATAGACAACATAGCTTCAGTCCTCTCAAAGTTGAAACAAGGTCAACATTTGTTGTGTGAAATTCATCCTATGCCTTCTGCTTTGCTGCTTATAAACAGGCCTCTACTCTCCCTGCATAAGTTTAAAGGCTGGGATGTGACTGAGGTTACGGCATATCTGTTGGAGTTTGCTGATCAAAGAATATGACATTAACAACATCCCTATCTTCTTTGGACTCAGAAGTTATTTACTCCTCCTGAACTCGGATTTACTGGCCTTTTGGAATAGCTTCCTTTTGGTTGCGGTTCATGTCACTGACTCTCTGCAATTAGCCAGACTATGTTCATTTCTTAGAACTATTTCTTTCCTAATTACTACCATTCTTCCTTCTCTTGCTCATATCCCCTTCCCTTTGGAAGTTCTACACACAAAGGGTCCCAGGTTCAATTCCTGGTGTATCCAGGTCAGACTGGGAAAACCTCCTGCCTGAAACCTTGGAGAACTGCTGCCTGCCAGTGCTGCCCAGTGCTGAGCTTGATGGACCAACTCAGTATAGGCAGCTTCCTATGCTCCTATTCAAATTTACTGCTGCACATAGCTCAGTGGTAGAGCACACATTTTGTATTCTAAAGGTCTCAGGTTCAAGCCCCGGTATTGCCAGATAGCGCTGGGAGAGACCCCTGCCTAAAATCCTGAAAGGCCACTCCTTATCATATAGACAATAAAGGTAAAGGGACCCCTGACCATTAGGTCCAGCCGTGGCCGACTCTGCGGTTGCCGCGCTCATCTCGCTTTATTGGCCGAGGGAGCCGGCGTACAGCTTCTGGGTCATGTGGTCAGCATGACTAGGCCGCTTCTGGCGAACCAGAGCAGCGCACGGAAACACTATTTACCTTCCCACCGGAGTGGTACCTATTTATCTACTTGCACTTTGATGTGCTTTCGAACTGCTAGGTTGACAGGAGCAGGGACTAAGCAACGGGAGCTCACCCCGTTGCGGGGATTCGAACCACCAGCCTTCTGATTGGCAAGTCCTAGGCTCTGTGGTTTAGTCCACAGCACCACCCACGTCCCTATCATATAGACAATACACTGATCTAAATGGACCAGCTGTATGACTCAGTGAATAAGGCATCTTCCTATGTTCCTGTGTTCAATGGAGTTTAAAAGATGTCTAGTAGAATAGACCAGTGGTCTGGCTGGGTAGAAGGCAGCTCCCTACATTAGACCAGGGTCATGACTCAGTGGTGGAGCATCTTCTATGCCTGCAGAGTTCAATTTCCAGGTAGGTCTGCTGCCTAAAACTCTGGAGAGTTACTACCAGTCAATGTAGACAGATATATGATCAGCTATAGAAGGTAGAAGGCTGATTCCCCCCTGTGGATCAGTATGAGGGGAGACTTTCAAGTCAACTGTTTCAGGAAGCTAAGAGATGATTTTTGTTGTTGACACATTGCTCTGTAAAAAATAATTTATTATGGCTGTATGGAATGTTAAAATTGATCATTGGTTAAATCTGGCATGGCTCTGCCGACCTACTATCTTCAGAGTTGATCTCTCTCTCTCTCTCTCTCTCTCTCTCTCTTACACACACACACACACACACACACACACACACACACACACTCACACACACCAGCCATCCCCTTCTTTCAATGTCCAGTTGCCTTATTGACCAGCAGAAAACTCTGTTTAGCTGAAAGGCGCACTTGACATTTTAGCACCAGCCAAAGGAAGTTTTTCTGAAATGTTTTGATGGCAGCTTAAGCTATATCTGTGTCAGTTTATGTGGGGAAGGAATGACTGCATGTAAGAGTTTTTACAAAGAATGATTCCAAATAAGAATTTGTTATTACATGGATAAACTGTGGTGTTTACAAATTGAGTGGATATTCTTATATGTTTGACTGTCATTTTGGGCAACAAAGGGATTTTAAGGAGGGGCAAAATGTGCACATGTTTCCTTCTAGTTTCCTTCTAGTTCTCTGGCATTATTTTCCCTCTTCCCTGCTTTAGTTCCATTTTCCTGGGCTGGCTTCCTCCTGAAAAAGAGGCACATGGGAGAACCCAGATACCATGGACAACTTTAGGGGTTAGACTAGATGACCCTGGGGGTCCCTTCCAACTCTCCAATTCTATGATTCTAACATTAGGAACTTGGTGCTGTTATGGTGCTGCATTGCAGATGTTGCTGCATGATGCCTTTCTCTTTTTGCAGAACTCCTTGAAAATCATAAAAGGAAGTGACTTTTTTTGTCATTGCAAAATGGAAAAATGTGCCCATTTCAGCAGAACCCTAACTAGATTTGCTAATTAACATTGTAAATAATGGTACTTTGTTTTTAAAAACCCTCATACTAACAGATGTTGGGAAAGGTTTTGTAGAATTAAGGGACTTTGCTTACAACAATTGAGCTGAATTAGGGTTTTAGAGAGGACAGACCTTCGCTGTGATTTGCTACTTGACAGCATTCCAAATGTATGAAACCTTACCAGAGCTTAGTCCCCCCCCCCCCCCCCGAGTTCCTGGGACTTACTCCCAAATAAGCACACACAGGAACTGCAGCAAATTGCTTAAATCTCATTGGATTCAGTGACTTCAAGATGGCAGTCATTTGGCCATCATTTCATAGAGCACCATCCTTTTGATGATCCCATAGAACATGAGTCATATTTGAACAGCTTATCAGCTTTAAGTGGGATGGCAAGCAAGTAGTGTGAACATCAAGCATTGCAGTGGCTGTTGTTGTCAAATGTATCCATGCGCTGTCTGCTTCTGTCTTATATTTGTGGTTGATCTTCAGGTGTGGACAGATTCAGTGAAGACATCCAGCAAATGATGGGCTTCAAACCAGGCCTCTACTGGAGACTTTGCTGGAAATTCGTGAGCCCTGCTTTTTTATTGGTAAGCCTTTCAGATGTTTTAATAGGAATTATAGAGCATGTGAATCTATGGCAGGCATAGCCAAAGAGGTGCCTTTCCACATGATGTTGGGCTTCAACTCCCATCAGCCTTATCTGACATGACCAATGGTGACAGAAGCTATAGTCCAGTAGCAACAGATGAAGGGAACCACATTGACTACTCCTGTGACATGGTTTGCTCCCCTGCCTCTTCTGGTGTAGATCAAAGATGTGGGTCCTGGCCCAGACATGTTCATGTATAAGAAACCTACAATCAGGTAGAGTGGGGATGAGCATGCTAGCTCAGCCTCAGTGCCTTCCATGAACTGAAGGGTAACCATATAAAATGGGGAGCCTTTTCTGTTCATACAGACTTCCTGTGTGGTGTAGTGCCCTAGAAAATACCATATTTTTCCATGTATAAGACTAGGAACGTAAAGCACCATAGAAAAAATATAAAATAAGCATTAATATTAATCATAGAATTGTAAAGTCAGAAGGCACATCAAGAGTCATCTAGAGCAACCCTCTGTGATACAGGAATCACAGCTAATAACTGGCTAATTAAGAAAGTTTAAGCAGCTGCAAAGGCCAGACAGCATAAAAAATAGTGTTCAAAAGATGCCTGAAAGTCAAAAGCAAGATGCCTGCTGCATCTCTGCTGCAATATTATTTCAAAGCAAGGGACCAGCGATACTAAAAGCCCAACTTCTCATTGAAGCTAGTCAGGGCTCTGTAATATTGGAGACAGCTAACTGTGCTCCTCTGGATGATCTCAGTGATCAGGCTGGGATGTAAGAGCTCAGGCATCCTGGACCCAAGCTGTTTAGGGCTTTGTATAGTAATACAAGAGCTCTGATCCTTCCCTGGTAGCATCAAACAGACAGTGCAGATGTTTTAGCAGAGAGGGGGGTCACATGCTGTCGGCTGCCTGCACCTGCCAGCCATCTGCAATAGCAAAAACCTTCTTCTGCATTTGAATCTCCCTTGACCTTGGACACCTTCAACTTGAAATTGCTCTGCACAGTTCTACTGAAAGGAGTGGGGCTTCAGAACAGCACGTGTTAATGGATTTTGTACAAGAAATAGATTGTTCCATAGGTGCAGGAACATGAAGATTAATGGGAAAGAGTGATCAGTAACTGGACTGTTGTTGAATGGAAGTTTCACAGTTTTGTTTGTGGGTCTGGTTTTGTTGTTTTATTTTCAATCTTCAGCTGCTGCAAAGGTGCTTTTGGTGGGAAATAGAATCTGAAAATGAGATATTTGTTTATTAATTTTAAAAGCGGGAAAAACAGTAAGCCGTTTGGCGTCATTTAAAATTTTCAACACATGGAAGATGTTTCTGCTTGGAACACTCACAACCCACTTTTGTTAACATTTCCCTTTTTAATTTCCCACTCAAAATCTGAAGATCCCCCACTCCACTACTTCTAATCATGGGACTCTGTAAGACCATTAAGTGCATCTTTTTCAAATGAAATATAAATAAATAACAGATGTGTCCTACCTTTTTGGGCTCTTTGCTCTCAGAAGATTTGAAGAAGATGAAAACACACATACTATCTAATTGCAGTGATGAGCAGCAGATGGTTTCTTTTTTCTTTTTAATTGGAAACAAAAAAAAAAAAGAGCAGATCAACCCAAAACTTCTTTAATTTTTTTATTCCAGATGTCAAGTGAAGTGAGTGTGAATGTAGTAAATATATATATTAAGGATAAATGTGCTTTCAAATGCTAGTGGCGGGAGAATTGCAACCTGATGTGGAAAAGGGGTGGGGGAGGGAGACTGGAAAAATGAGGGAAACTGAAATTGAGAAATTTGTCTATTTCTAGTCCATAGTAGCTTCCTGGAAGCAAATCTCTTGCTTTAGTGTAAAGATGGAGTTGGGTAAGTTTAGGCTGGAGAAGAGAAGCCTGAGAGGTAATATGAAAACCATCTTCAAATATCTGAAGGGCTGTCACATGAAAGATGGAACAAGCTTGTTTTCTGCTGCTCCAGAGGGTAGGACTGTCAGGTTTGCATTTATTGGTACAGGAAGTATTGGTTTAAAGTGTAGAGATCTTTCCTATTCTAATTAATTCAAGAAGGTTCTAGAAGCTTCTCTGTATGAGACAAGCTGGTGCAAGCCGGAAGTTTCTAGCTTCTATCCTGTCTGGAAACAAGCAGAAGGTTCAGCTGTTTCAAACTGGTTTTGTTATCTATTTCTGTCCAGGTCATGCTGACTATAATAATAGGCCAGAAGGAGCCTAGGTTTCACTTTCTGTATCTCTTTCCTTCTGGTGTGGTGGTCTGTATATAGTGTTAAGGTTTTAGTCTTATTTTAAGTTTAAGTTAAGTCTGCTGCAACCTGATTTCTTATGTACTGTGATAATCCTGAAGACTTGGATTTGTGACAGTTATGCTCATTTGCCTTCAGTAGTAAAAACTCTGCTGGATGAAGGTGATTGCCTATGGTTTATTTTTTGGGAACCCTGCACCGTGCTTAATTTTTTACTTTGCTAACTATACGTTGGAGTCTGCTCTGGATCAATATGGAGCAGAATCATGACAAGAACCTGAACCAATGGGTTCAAATGACAGGAAAGAAGATTCCAGCTAAACATTAGGAAGAACTATCTGGTGGTAAAAGCTGTTCAACAGTGGAATGGACCACCTCAGAAAGTGGTGTCACTGGAGATTTTTAAACAGAGTTTGGATGGCCATCTGTCAGGGACTCTTTAGCTGTGACTCCTGCTTTGCAGTGTGTTGGACTAGGTGAGGATACCTTCCAACTTTATGATTCTATTGTTCATCATCCAGCTTTTACTGTGTTGTGGCAGTGGTGTTTTTGTTTGCTTGCTTGTTTTCTGTTCTAAAGATGGCATGCTACCAGCAAAGACTATAAACTCACGCTGAAGCCTCTTCTCTGACATCTAATGCCTTTAACTTGATGTTTGAGCGACAAGCCTAATAGCTAACATTATAGGCAAATCAAAACCCTTTCGGGCTTTTCTTCTGTGACAAGATTTAACTTGACACTCAATATTAAACAATGAGGTGCATCAGGTCTTGTCCCCTTTCTGAGGTTGCCATTTGCACTCGTGCTGTTAAGTTTGATAGCTGAGAATGCCACAATCGACAAGCGCATGGTGAGGCTAGACAGCAGAAGCAATTGGAATTTTGTGATGAGAGAAGACACTGAGTTTTTGGATTGTGATACAGACAAATAGGCTCCCACTAGAAAATAGGTGTGCCTAGGCCAGGGGACATTCAAAGCTCTTCCTTCTCAGGTAGAAGACTGTTTGGGGCAAGTCAATGGGTAGGCACCTTCGCACATCAATATGGTGTAGTGGTTAGAGTGTCAGACCAACAGCTTGGGGACCAGGATTCAAATCTCTGCTCAGCCATGAAGTTCACTGGGTCCCCTTGGGCCAGTCACTGCCTCCTTTCAGCCTAATCTACCACACAGAGTGGTTGTGAGGATAAAATGGGGAAGAGAACCATTTACAGTACACCACCTTGAGTGCTGGTGGGGGGAGGTATATGGATGTATTAAATTTATAAAATAAAGATCTGTACACCCCTTTGTACACCCTCCCATTCCAGCAACTTTGTTCCACTCCTCCCCTTCACTGGGTTTGACACTGGTCTTTTCTTACATATTTCACTTTCCCGTCCTTAAAATCGAGCATGTGTATATACTGTTCCTCTGTAGACGAGGTAAAGCCCAGCTGTGAGTCAATTGTAAAGCCAATTCTCTAAGGTGATTCTATCATATTACTTTTCAAGTGGAAGCATTTATAGGAAGTTTGATAAGCCGTTTGGTGACTAACGTAAGTGCCGAGAATTATTGTGTGGTCACTAATATGATTGCAGATAAATATTGTATGTTTATTTTACGCTAAACCAGTCATCTTCAAATTACAAAATAAGCTTCAGAGTTCTACAGCAGCCTTTGCTAACTTTGTGTCCACAGATCTTCTTGGATGACAACTCTCATCCTCTTCACCCAGCAGGGCCAATGGACAAGTGAGGACAGGAGTTGTCATCCAATAAGATCTGGGAATCCAAGGTTGGGGAAAGATCCGGAGGATGCAGGTAACCATAAAGACCACCTCCTTCCCTGCAGACGCTCCTGGGTGTTGAGAATGGCAGAGAAGGCCCTCTTGGTTGTTCCATTGCCCCAGAAGCATGGGTGGCGGCAGTCTGGAAGAGGGCATTCTCTGTGGAAGCCCCTAGGTTGTTGGACTTCCTCCCCACAGAGGTGTGTCTGACACCTTCATTACACAGCTTTCATCGTATACTGAAGATACACCACTTTAGCCTGGCTTTTGATACTTGAGAGATAAATATCTTAGGACCCACTTTATTTCTGTGATTGCAAATTGTTCTAAAATGCTTTTAACGTTGTGCTTTAATTGTTGTAAGCTGCCCTGGGACCTTAGGATCAAGAGTGGCTTCTTCTTCTTGTTGTTGTTGTTGTTATTCTGAGGAGACACCTGAAGAGTCTCCTTTGTTTCATCTTGGAATAAACATATGGTTCAAAGGAAATTGATTATAACTTTCTCCTCTTATTTCCCACAGTTTGTGGTAATAGCCAGCATTGTCACTTTTAAACCTCTGACCTACGATGAGTACGTCTTCCCACCCTGGGCCAACTCTGTCGGATGGGGAATAGCATTGTCATCAATGATCCTTGTGCCTGCGTATGCCCTCTATAAATTATTGAAGGCGCGAGGGACCTTTAAACAAGTGAGTGGCCAAGCAGTGAAATGTCATGGAAATGTTCTTTGTGAAATGAAAATCGCCAGTATTAAGCTAAGAGTTTGCTTTCTTTAATTCCACAAACACTTTTGCAGATAGGTGACCTTTCGGAAGCAGCTTTTAAGTAATTTGCCATTTCAAGAAGGGATTTAGGACTCTTTTTCTACTTCCTGTTCTGGAAGTTTGGAAGCTAAAACACCCCAGGACCTGACCTATTAAAGGACAAACTAGGCATGAGAGCCATCATCTCGTTTTCTAGCACGATGATAGCCAATTGGTGCCCTGCAGGTGCTGTTGGACTCCATTTCCCATCAGCCCCAGTCAATGTAGCCAATAGTCAAGGATGATGTGAGTTGTAGTCTAGAGCAGTGTTTCCCAACCTTGTGCCTCCAGATGTTTTTGGCCTACAACTCCCATCATCCCTGACTAGCAAGACCAGTGGCAAGGGATGATGGGAATTGTAGGCTAAAAACAGCTGGAGGCACAAGGTTGGGAAACACTGGTCTAGAGGGCACCCTGTTGGCTCTGCTAGCAACTTGTTCTTAACTTCAAAACATCTGCAGAGATTAGATTAAGGAGTGGAATTGGTTGAACGTTTCTTTTATGCTATTTCTATGATTTGAAATTCGCTCCTTGAATGTGCCGGGACTAATAGAAGCTTCAGACTGGGAGGGATGTGATTTCCATTAGGAAAAAAAAGTGTTGGGGAGAACCATTAACACCCACCCCACCCACCCCCAAGTGCATCCCTGAGTATCTATTTTGGCATTAAGTGGTATATCAGTGAATAAAACATGATAATAATGTATAGAAGCAAAATATAATGGGAAAGCTTTTAAGATATACTTCCTTGCCTTGGATGTGAAAATAAATTCTATTACAGAAAATGAGTTACAGGAAATTCTTCCACAAACCAGATGTGAAAATAAATGGGGGAAACCCTTCTCTGCAGTTTTTTCACACTTAAGTTGTTAATGGAGGCGAATCACTTGCAAAGTAATGGGAATGTGGCTTGAGCAAAAGAGGTCAAGACAGAGGTCAAGGCTGGGACAGACGCGGTGACAGTGACACTCCTTTTCCAAATTTAAATCCCAACTGCTATTTCAAAACTCTCTCTGTAGACCAGTGATGGCAAAGGGTTCTAGTTCAGTGCTAGAGCATCTGCCTTGCATGCAGCCCCCTCCAGGTTCAACCCCACAGGTAAGGATGGAGGGAAGCCCTATCTGAAACTCTGCAGAGCCACTGGCAGTCAGTGTTGACAATTCTGAGCTAGATGGACCAACTGTCTGACTCAGTATAAAGCAGCTTTCTATGTTCCTAACCTGTGGCTCTTCTGACATTGTTGGACTACAACTCCCATCACCCTGACCTGACCGTGCTGGCAAAGTCTGATGAGAGTTGCAGTCCAACAACATTGAGGGGCGGCACAGGTTAACCAGCACTGGTATAAGGATACAGAACCCAAAAGTTATCATATTTGGTTTATCTATACTTTCAAAAAGAGAGCCTTGGTTTCTATGGTGAAAAAATGTCTCCCATTATTCTGCATTGCAATTGCACTGTGCTCGCTTCCCAATTACCATCCCTAAACTGTGCAGAATTAAGTTTTGTGATCATATTAATTTTCCTGTCACTGCCATGGGAAAGCCTTCTCAGTGCTGTCATGTTCACTTTAGATGCGCTTCAGCCTTTCAGTAAGAAAGCATGAAGGCACAATTTTCCTTCTCTTGCTTTTCACTTCCCAGCATCTTCTATTGCAAAGCTGGTTCAAAGCAGGTTATGTTATTTGCCACTAAGCTTTCTGTGTCCCACTCCTGCCTTTTGTTTAAGGTGCTGTGGTGTCACAGAATCCTCACATGCAGCCAAAGATGTCTGTGTAACTTGTGATGTGTTTACTTCCGCACTAACTAAAGTGTGTTTTTATTGCTAAAAATAAAAATAGAAGAGCTTTATTCCATCATCAATATGCAAGTATAATTTTCCTTAAAGTGATTCTTCTCCTCTGCCTGTGCTCCTCTGTAGAGACTAGCATATTGCATCACACCTGAGAATGAACACCATCTTGTAGCAGAAGGGAATGTGCGGCAGTATAAGGTTTGTATTCTTCTCTGAACTTTATTCATTCGTAAATGTCCATTCCTTGAAAAGATGTAGAGTGGTACCTCGGGTTACATACACTTCAGGTTACATACGCTTCAGGTTACACACTCCGCTAACCCAGAAATAGTGATTCAGGATAAGAACAGAAATCAGGCTCCGGCGGCATGGCAGCAGCAGGAGGCCCCGTTAGCTAAAGTGGTGCTTCAGATTAAGAACAGTTTCAGGTTAAAAACGTACCTCCAGAATGAATTAAGTACTTAACCTGAGGTATCACTGTACAGGGTAATAATGTACATCAAACAGGAATATATGAATCACAAATGTGTATATGTGTACAGGTAGACAGATGGGTTTAAGAAACCCATCTGTCTACCTGTACACATATACACGTTTGTGATTCATATATTGTGATTCATATATATATATATATTGATTCTGAGCCATTGTATAAAAGTTTTATTAGAAAGAAAGCCCCTTGGATTTATGTAGAGCAGGGTAGCCAATGTGGTCGCTTTCAGCTGCTGGAGGACTACAACTCCCATCATCCCTATCATAGGCCATGCTTCCTGGGACTGATAGGAGTAGGTGTCCCACAACATTTGGACATCCTGATATAGTGGGATCCATGTTATTCTTGCAAAGAGCAGTTTGGACCTTTTTGCTGAGAAGCTTTCCAAACCCCAAGAAATTTGTAGTTCAGAGGCTGTACTTACTGACTGATTTTATATTTATTGCTCATTAGCCTTCTCTTCAGGTTTTAGCCCCGTGAAGTGGGCAGGGGAGGGAGGTCTTCATTATTGTTTTTGCTAGAATTTAGCAATACAATTAGCAACATCACCATAGTATTCAGACAAATCTTTTCTTCTTCTTTTTCCCCTTGCAGTTCCAGCATTGGCTATCTATATGATGATTAAGAAAAGGAAAGCCAGTACCTTATAAAGAGAAATTGGGAATACCTGTGAAGTCAGTGACAAAGCTCTCAATCATGCTTGGTCCTGGCAGGCTGGCACACTCCGAAGAGTATCTCCAGCTTTCTTTGGGCGAAGATTCATCATTCACACCCTGTCACACAACCATTCAGTTTGTCAAATGAACTTCCCAGACCATTCATTGGTTTTTGTTTAAGGTTTACAGGGTGGGTGGGGATTAACATATAAGTTCTCAGTGTGCTGATCTTGATCCTGACCAAAGCAGTCATCTTTGCTAATGACTGAAGCAAAAATTGGGGAGGGGGAGGGAGATAAAAATCAGTGTTCAGCTAAAGGTTGTCTTATCTGGGGGCAGAAATGTCAACAACATATTTCAAATGCTTGTTTCAAAGGGAGAAAATAGGAAGGTGCCTTATACCAAGTCAGATCATTGATCCATCTAACTCAATAGGGTTTCAGTTAGGAGATATTCCCAACCCTACCTGGAGACTCCATGGATTGAACCTGGGACCTTTGCATGCAAAGCAGGGGCTCTGCCCCTGAGACACAGCCTTCTCCCTTTAAAGTATGTCTGGCATTGGTCTAACTAGACAAAATTCTAGTCTCTGAAACAGGTATGTCCATCTGCAAATCAACATTTGATTGTGAAATCATAGACCCCAGTCCCACTGTCAAATTGCTCTTAGCATCAAGATGTCTCCCCCTCCCATGTTTGGTCAAGTGGGTGACTTGCTTAGGTAGTACTTTGGAACACTCCCATGTCATTTCTGGTGCGATACTTTTCTAAACAAAGGTGGTTGTCTTAGTTGCACATATCTGCCTTTCCTGGAAAGTGGCCAGAGTTGGAATTAGGTTCCAAGCTCTTGAGCCCTAATTGCAGAGAATCTTTGTGTGTGTGTGTGTGTGTGTGTGTGTGTGTGTGTGTGTGTCACTGGGCAAAATCATTCCCTAGTAGTTCCTGTGTTTTCTACACAAGTGGAAGTGGAGGACCAGAGAGAGAGAGAGAGAAGTAGTCAAATACTCTTGCTATGCTTTGTTTATACTTTGTGCTTTAAATACACACACACACACACACACACACACACACACACACACACCCCAAATTCATTATGCTCTCACACACATAAAATAAAAGGCACCACCAGCTGGCTGCATATCAGATGTGGATATGGTGGCTCCTCTGAATGGGTTGACCTATTCCACAAACCATCTTGGCAGTCCTTTATAACTGAAACATATAGGTGCTCCTTGCTGATATACCATGATCTATCTAAATTCTAATGATCTTCTGCAGAAGCTAGAAAGACAAAATTTGGTTAGTAATTTTTTTGGGAGGGGTGATAATCTAAAACACCAGTTTTTAAAAATTGATAAATTCAATAGCTTTTAGGGGTTTTAGTGCATGTCGCATAGGGAGCCCCCCAAAACCTGGTGGCTAGAATGTTGGGTTTGATGAACAAGGTAATCCCAAGGTCATTTGGACAAATCATTGGCTGAGTTGGTAAAGCTGTGCATGGGCTCTACCAATTTAGGCTTTTGTTTGGGGGTTGACATGATGTAATGTTCCACCATACCACCCCCAGCCAAACAGCTAAACAAAGTGCTTATCAACCTTTTTCAGCCCAAGAACTACATTCTCCCATGGACAGCCTTCCAGGAACCACATCCCACGGGCAGGCAGCAACCCGAGGATAGAATGAGTGGAGCAATGCAATTGGCTCTTACCTTTAACACAGTAGGCTACAGTCAAGCTACGTATATATCATTTTCAGAAAGGCAGCCAGCCCCTCACAACACACATTTCTCCATCCAGGAAAGCAAAAGGCATGCCCACGTCAGGGACACATTCCAGCCAAGGGAGATATGGAGCAGGGTAAGTGTAGCTTGCGGAGAAGAGAGTATAGAAGGACAATGCCCGGGGAAAGTCCAGTAGCTTTGAAGTTCCAACCAACAGAGCCTCTCTCAAGCCTTCCTGCCTATGACCACTTCCTGACCCCCACTTTCTCCCTCTTTCCCCTCCTTGCTACCAACAACAGATCTTAACTATCAGCATTCTACCTCAGAAAGTTCCTTCTCCTCCACCTCTCCAGCCTCATTTCAAGTAGGGTGTAGACACACTCATTTTCTCCTCCACCACCCATAATAAGTGAAGCCAGGCTTTCAGAAGTTATTTGCCACAGAGGAGGGGAAAATGTTGCCCTTATGTGGGGCTCTGGGAGCAGTATTTGCTCCACTGCATACTCTTCTACACATCTGCCCAGCACATTGATTTCATTTCAAGAAGTCCAATAGCAAGAAGTCCATCTGACCCCAGTGTGCCTTAACATCATGATGTGCTGTTTAGCATTAGCATGACATCCACACCAAATCAGACTGTTGTGCAATTAATGCACCTCAAACACTTTGAGTGTAGATGATTTATGATGTAACCCAGACAATACAAATCTCAATTCTTCACTTTTCTATACATTGCTTTCATTGTCCTCTCTTTTCATCTAACATCCCCTTGAGAGTAAGTGCTTTAGATCTGAGGAACCATCAAACCTTCTAAATGATTGTTTCAATACACAGTTGTTATATTAGTGCTGTGCATGAAGGGCAATTTGGAACTGGACTGAACCTAAGAATACCAAGTCACCCAGCTTAGTATTAAACAAACCTTATCCACATGGCCAAGTGCCAACGTCGT
Source organism: Podarcis muralis (assembly GCF_964188315.1). Lineage (NCBI taxonomy): Eukaryota > Metazoa > Chordata > Lepidosauria > Squamata > Lacertidae > Podarcis > Podarcis muralis. Next base: position 38,226,405 of record NC_135661.1, on the reverse strand, counting down.
GTCTCCCTCTAGCAACACTGGGGAGGGAGGGAGACCAGCTACACTGTTGAGGACACGGAACAGAAGCTTATGGTAGAGAAGACCCAAATATGCTCAGTTTGGGTCTTTCCAAAGCCATGTGCAAATCCCAGTGTTGGACCGATATTCATTTGAATGGAAGAAGTAGAGGCACTTTTGACAGGGAACACCTTCCAAGACCCACCTGTTCTGTTTTGTTTTCCATCTTTAAGATGGATTCTTGGCAATAATTTAATTCTGAGTGTTTCAGCAGGCAGAAGACCAATAACTTTATGACTCTGTGGTCACAAATTGAAGTCAACACGAGTCTACACAAAGTCAACAACTTCCCCTTTTGGACTCAATATTTAATTCATTGAAGCAGTATCAGAAATAGCATTTGAAAACCGTAGCAGAGGATTATGCCTTTGTGTTACCTCAAATCATCTTCACAGATCTTGGTGTCATACCCAAATGAATCTCTGGAAGAGTGTGCAATGCTGGTGAGGGGAGCCTGGCTGTTGTTGAGACTCACCTGCTGCCAGTCTTTTATGTACCTGTGGATCAGCCTTTCAAAATTATAAATGATCTGCTTCCATATATGTGTATAATGTACCTGATATCCGGGATCCAAAGGGTTGTTTTAGCCAGGCTCGGTGGGATTTTTGACTTACTTTACTTTGAATAGCAGGAATGAGTTTCACATCAAATTTTCATAAGGGTAAATTTTCACTGTGAAAGTTGTCATCTCAGGGTGAGATGGAGAGGGTCACCTTCTGCAACTTGCAGTATTCTGTATTTTTTTCTTCTTCATGCTGGTTGGCAGCTGGTTGACTTGCAAAGAGGTGTAGCAGCACACACATAGCAATACACACACACATACATTCACGAAAAGAGTTCCCAACTTGTTTTGGCTCAGCACTAGCAAACATCCATACTCATGAATTATATCCAACTAAATTCTGCTCAGAGTAAATCCATTGAGACTGATAGACCTATGTTAGTCCTGTTTGTTAATTTCAATGTGTCTAAACTGAGTAGAATGAACAGTATCTACAAATGCTAATGGTCACCTGCCTTGAAGCTCTCTACGGTTTCAGAAATGGACATGGATTAACAGAGGTGAAGAGAAGTAAAAAAAAAAAAAAAAAGCCCCTTGAATGTGCATACCTAATTGTGTCACCCTTTGGATCCTGGCTCCTATGATCTTTTCTCAATCATGCACTTCATTCTATTAAAGCAGGAACCTTTTCCCAAATATTGCGCAAGTATCTTACACCATATAGTCTTTTCAAGTTTGCCTTACTGAGAAGAGCTTTATAGTTAGCATTTACTTGGTTGCTTTCCCCCTCTCCTTTTGCTTAATTTGTAATGCCTTTTTATAGCAAAAGGTTCAATAAGGGTACCTCTGTGTATATCAATATTTTTATCAGTTTTTTTATTATTTTTTCATAAAATGAAAACAAATGTATATTGTAAAATGAAATGTTTTATGCTTTTTATGTGGGAAGCTCCCATCAAACCCAATCTGATTAGCCAATCTAGTTAGATCTGGGCTAGCAGGATGGGTTCGCCTTTTTTGATTCACAGTGTAATGTGATAGAAGGAGAATAAAGCATTGGCATCAACAGTGTTGTGATCTGCAGTGCAATATTCTCCAAAGATGCCTTAATCTGATAGAGGAAGTCATGTGTATTTGTAGTCTATATTCTCCAGAAACCAGAGAGTATTTTTGTGTGTGTTTATTGGGAAAAAAACCTATATGTAACCAAAATTGGAAGTGAGGATGGAAAACCTAACCCATTGCTTTGATCTAGCTTTTCATGTATAATCTGCACGCACAAAACACTTAGGCTCAGGTTCCCATTAACTGAGCCGCCAGTGCCCCAAAATGCATGTGAGTCCTTATAAATCATCTCCCTTAATGGAAATGATGGGGGGGGGGGCATTCTAGGTAATCTTATGTATTCATTAAAAAGCACCCGCTTCACTACTATAATGGACAGAGCACAGGGCTTGGAGCTGCAATGACTAAGGTCCAGATCTCTTCTCAAAGCAAACTTGGTGGCCTTGGGCATGGCTCTTGTCTCTCAGGCCACAGGGTTGTTGTGAAAATAAAAGGTGACACCCCCACACACACACCAACATCTAAAGCGTCCCACAAACCCTTTGGAGAAGTGGTGGAAGACAAATCTGAGTAACAGATTCATCCATCACTGGATTGGGGCCAGTTTGTTATTGAGACTCTGTGGAACCTGAAAGACCTCCAGGGACATCTTTGGATTCTTCTGATACATTAATTAAAGATGAATGAGAGCTCACTCATCCCCAAAGGCGTCAATCTCAACAGAGTACTTGATATCACAAGAAGGTGTGTACAACTGCCCAGGAAAGTCCTGGAAGATTCACAGCTCTTTCCATGGGCTTCAGCCCTCTGTAGGTGCAGTCAGCAACAGTTTCCTTTTAACACAGCCCTGTTATTACTTTAGGCAACTGAAAAGCTCATCTTATTCTATTCCCTTCCCACTACCCGTCCCCCATGAGAGTAGGGACAAAGCTGCATCCCTTGGTATGGAACCTGGAATAGCCACGTCCCCTATAATTATGGACTTAAGTGTGATGTATGCACTGGTTGACTATATTCAAGATGTGGGTCAAGTTGTTGAGTGTGAAATATTTGTCCTCTTTTTTTAATGTCCTCCTATGGGTCACTGTAAATAAGAGTCAGTGTTTTTGTTTTTTTGGTTTGTTTTTTTTTAAAAAAGCTGTGCACTGTAAATGTTAGGGGATTCTTCAAATATTGTGTTACAAAGTCTTATTTAAGTTGACATAGAAATATGCACTAAAATGAAGTATATACAATAAAGAGTATCTTCTGTACCAATAAAACTGTTTTGCAAGGTGTTGTATTTTACAAAATAGTGGTTGTGATGTTCTTGAAGGCATCAGTGAGGTTAGATTACTGCAATGTGTTATACGTAGGATTGCCTCTGAAGATGGTTCAGAAACTTCAGCTAGTGCAAAATTCAACAGCCAGGTTGCTCACTGGGGCAAGACGGTTTGAACATATTACACCGATCCTGGTCAAACTGTCCTGGCTATCAATTAGTTTCTGGGCCCAATTCAAAGTGCTGGTTTTGACCTATAAAGCCTTAAATGGCTCAGGACCACAATACCTCAATGACCACTTCTTTCCATATGAACCTACCCAGAACTTGAGATCATCTTCTGAGGCCCTTCTTTGTGTGCCTCCTCCATGAGAGGTCCAGAGGGTGGCAACACAAGAACAAGCCTTTTCTGCAGTGACTCCCCATTTGTGGAATGCTGACCCCAGGGAGGTTTGCTGGGTGCCTTCATTAAACACCTTCAGGCACCAGGCAAAAACATTCCTTTTTAACCAGGCCTTTGGTTGTTTGACATCCAGTGCCCTTTCAAAATGTGTTTTTAAATCTTGATTATGTATTTTGTGTTTTTATATTGTGGGTTGATGGTAACTGTCATCCAGAACATCTGGAGGGCGCCAAGTTGGCTACCCCTGAGGTAGGTCTTTAGTCAGAACCAGCAGAGTTCTTCTAATGCTCTTTCAAAGGCAATTCCTGTGCTCTTAAGAGGACATACTCAGGGTCATTTAATTTAGCTTTGCCTGATAGGGTTGCTATGCACCTGGAATTTCCTGGGCATACCCAGAATACTGTATCCAAAAGCAATATTTGGGCACAAATCAGACTCAAGCTTCATAATTCATTGGCTGGGAATATGAACCTCAGTTACCCAGAAAGCTCACTTGGAATACAGGGTGGTTTAAAAGAAATTAAAAACCCATTAAAACTCAATTAAAATTGCACTATCTGTGGAGCTCCAGAGCCAGCTGCCTGACCAGTCGCCATGTTAACCAGAAGTCCCAGGTTGGAATACAGGGTGAGCATTGTAACTCCCTGCAAGTTCATCATTTTGAGCTTTAATCCAAACCAGAGAGTAATCCCTTGCACAATTGCTTACCTGTGCTCCAACTTCCCACCCTCTACTTCTGAATCACCAGAAACACTCCCCTTCCCAACAACCTGCTTAAAGTGATTCTGACTGGGGTGGGGTTAAAAAGGAAGTGGGTATGCCTCTGCCCACTCCCATCTCCAATGCTACTACAGCAGCACTCCAGGCACCAGGAGAACTGGGTGAGTGCAATTTCCGCAGTGCTCCCAAAATGTGTCTGGGTTGCTGGGAAAGCTAAATTTCCCAGGCATCCTGGTGTGAAGTCCACTGCATTGCCAGTGCCAGGCTTTCTTCCACTGGAGCTTCAACAGAAGTAGCACCTTTGGAGTAAGTGAACATGAGTGTGGCCAGCTCAGAAGTGAGCAAATAGGTTTTGGAGGTTCATGGAGTAAGTGGAACCAGACTGTATTATAGACCCTTGCTCTGGGGTTTAACACACAGTATTTTAGAATAAGCCAAGCTATTGCCTGATCATCTACATAGTTTTACATCGGATAAAGCTTACACCCACGCCATACATTTAAAGCACTTTTATAGCAGTGCAACAGTCATGCCTCCCCCCCCCCAATAATCCTGGGAACTGTAGTTTTTTAAGGGTACTTAGAGTTGTTAGCAGACCCCCTCACAGACCTACAATTCCCAGCACCCTTGACCAACTACAGTTCCCAGGATTCTTTGAAGGAAACCACAACTGTGAAAGAGGTATAAGGGTGCTGCAAGTGTATTGTGTAGTGCAGTGATGGCCAAACTTGGCCCTCCAGCTGTTTTGGGACTACAATTCCCATCATCCCTGACCACTGGTCTTGTTAGCTAGGGATGATGGGAGTTGTAGTCCCCAAACAGCTGGAGGGCTATAACTGGTGTAGTGTGACCAAAGGAAACAAACTTGCATGAGTCTTTGGATCTTATGTGCACACACCATTAGTCTTCACTTTAGAGAGACTAAGGCAGCACAATCCAAAGCACATTTATTTGGCAGTAAATTCCACTGGGGTCAGAAGGATTTATTTCTGGGCAAAGATGCTTAAGACTCATTACACTTCAAGTATAGCTTTTAATGTCTTTAATTGCTCTCCTTAAGAACTGGAGAGAATGAGAGCAGAATGAAATAAATGTTCTGGTTCACGGAGGATGACGACGAAAATATGGCGAGTACCACTGTCGCCACAATAACTATGGATTAATTCCAAACATCTGATCCGATGACAGTGAATTATATTGAAGGGAGGAAATTAACCAAAAGGAACAAGAAATGGCTTTAAATGGTCCAGCTATGCTAGCAAATCACAATGGAAAGAAAAAGCACAATCAGTTGCACAGCTGTGATTTTGCACAACCCATCATGAAAGCTTGAGTTTAAGTGATGGCTATTGGTTATGCTTAGCAAGCTACTGATCCTCATGAATGCAAGGGAAAGCTCTTCATTTAAAAAAATTGCTAAAGGTTTTGCAAAAGAAGAGTCTGAGCAAAGAGTGGTGGTAGGAGTTGCTCGCTCATAGCCTTCTTACCTGGAGATGTTTGTGCCAATGCATGGATGTCCAGGGGGCAGCCACAGAACTCTGCTTCCCATTCATTCCATTGACCGTCCTTCCTGTGAGTGAAAAGGGCTGTCACAAGGCAATGCCTTCCCCTGCCTATAGTTTTCTATGGCTGTATAGAACCATGGTCCAATAAGAACACAGGACTATTGTCAAAATTTTCTCCAGCACTTCCTTCTTTTCCCCACCATTCTCCATCAATTAATGAGGAAAGGGAATTGCATTTGAACATAATCATTATTATGGGAGATAAAATCTCTGTGAAATTATCAAGGGTCTGGTACAGGGCTTTTGTCGTACTTAGCTTACTTTCAAGGTGGGCTAGGGTACTTGTGGGTGTCCTGCCTTTCAATTAACAAATCATCTCACCAGTAGCCTGTGCTCTGCAGGATTCTTGGGTGCCCACATTTCAATTAAAGCTCAGTGAAAGATATCCTGGGGCTTTTTCAGATCAGTAAATGTGGGCAGCTAGGGAGGCTGCAGGGTGCCAGGGTGCTTACTGGGAAGGAAACACACATGCCACTCTTGGCCACTCATGGAGCAGAAGTATCAATGGGTACTAGTCATTATGGCTATGTTCTGCCTCCATATTTGGAGGCAGTATCCTTCTGAATACCAGTTGCTGGAAACCACAGGAGGGGAGAGAAGAAGAAGAAGAGTTTGGATTTGATATCCCGCCTTTCACTCCCTTTAAGGAGTCTCAAAGCGGCTAACATTCTCCTTTCCCTTCCTCCCCCACAACAAACACTCTGTGAGGTGAGTGGGGCTGAGAGTGCTCTTGTGTTCAGATCCTGCTTGTGGGATTCCCACAAGCATCTAGGTGGACACTGTGAGAACAGGATGCTGGACTAAACGAGCCATTTGCCTGGTCCAGCTGGCTCTTCTTATGTTCTTATGCCATGATAAAGTTAGCTCAAACCCCAACACCTCCCCAAAGTATATAATAATCCTTAAGAAATTCTCAAAGGGCCTGAGAATGAAGCATAAAAATGAAGCCTCTTTCACAGAGGAAGAAACCCTTCTGAGAAACCAGAAGACAGATTTGCACACAGGGCAACAGATGAAGTTTTGAGCTCAAACACAAGCATGAAGACATTTCAGAGCAGCGCGTGTGCGTGCGCGCGCACACACACACACTTTGCTGCTCTCCAGCCCTGTGCTCAGTCTCACCTAATTATTTTTCTAACTCACAGGGAAAATGGGGTTGGTTTTCACTTCGCTGGAGCACTAAGAATAAGGCATGTTTGTGTGTAGCTGAGCTAATGCCAAGCCATTCTTGGGCATCTGGGCACTAAATTAGAGTATGAGGTGAATGTCAAAGCACACAAGGAAAATGAAGTTTGGGTAGGAGAGAGAGATTTGTGTGAAGTCATTAATACCTTGCAATAAGGCCAGCTGTGCTCTGCATTGCAGAAGGAAGACTTCAGGAAGAAGCTCAAAGAAAAGACTTCAGAACTTAACTGTACTGCAGGGGTGGGTAACTTCAGATACTGAAATCTCCACACCATTCCATCTTCCCTGGCCTATTGTAGTTTCACAGCCCCAGAACAATGTGGCTCCAGCCCATTTGAAGATTGCTACTGAAAGAGTGAAAAGACAGCCAGTTTCTCTAACCTCAAGCCAATTTCCCCCCAGGTTTGGAGTGAGCTAGCTGCAAGGTGAACAATCTTACAGACTTTAGGTTGAACCAAAGGAAGCTGGGAAGCTTCTCTGCAGATAGATGCATTGGCTTCTAACCAATTCAGCTTGAAACATAGCCTTGGATTTGAAATGCCTTTTAATTGTGCACAGAAGCTGGGGTTTTGTTCTTAAGCCAAAAATACTTGAGGTACCATATTCCTACAGGCATCTGGTTGGCTGGAATACATGGGCTATTGGCATGAACCAGCAGGCTCTTCTCCCCTTACCATTCCTGTTGCAGGTCCTCCTTAGGTGCCTTTACTAGGCTAGATTTTTACTAGGCTAGAATGTGCCCTGGAACTGTGATAAGGCCTCTTGCTTGCCTGTATGGAGGGCAGACATGTGGCCTAAATGGTCATGCCACTCCCCATTTAATCCCCACAACAGCCCTGTGAAGTAGGTTAGGCTGAGAGGCAGTAAGTGGCCCAAGGCCACCCAATGAACTTCATGGTGGAATGGAAACTTGAACCCTGGCCTCATAGGTCCTAGCTCAATATTTGAACCGCTGCACCACACTGGAATGTAGCATTCTATGCAAAGGGTAAGAGTCCCATCCATTGCTCTGAGTGCTGTTACCCATGGCTCTGCCCAGTTTCTCATTGGTCCCTTCCCACGACTGGCATGTGGTCAGCAGATAGCCTATGAGAAAGTGTGGCTCCCAGGTGGAAAACCTTTCCTCCCCCCTGCTGTACTGGCTCATACGATCCTAGCTGAACATAAATCTAGTGAGAGGACCTATGACCCATCCACACACCCAAATTCAGATAGCATGTTTGGGTAGTGTTTTGTAGATAGCCAGGTTTGGCCTGGAGCCAGGGAGGTTGGCAACATAAGAAGAGTTTCACTGGATCAGACCAAGTACCCTTCTAATCCAGCATCCTGTTCTCATTGTGGCCAACCAGATGCCCACAAGCAGAGCCTGGCTGCAATGCCAATGCTCCCCACTTGTGATTCCCAGATTGCCTCTGGCACTAGATTCCACTGGCATGCCATTGGATTGCACTGATTCCATAACTTTAATGTAAAGGTAAAGGACCCCTGACAGTTAAGTCCAGTCGTGGACGACTGGGGTTGCGGCGCTCATCTCGCTTTACTGGCTGAGTGAGCCGGTGTACAGCTTCTGGGCGAACCAGAACAGCCCACAGAAATGCTGTTTACCTTCCCGCCAGAGTGGTACCTATTTATCTACTTGCACTTTGACGTGCTGTTGAACTGCTAGGTTGGCAGGAGCAGGGACTGAGCAATGGGGGCTCACCCCGTTGCGGGGATTCGAACTGCCAACCTTCTGAATAGCAAGCCCTAGGCTCTGTGGTTTAACCCACAGTGCCACCCGCGTCCTTTAATGTAGAGATCCCCATACTTCTGAGCCCAGGGGAACATCTGAAAACCATATGATACTTATTTCACAGAAGTGAACTTGTGGTGCTTAGAACCTGACTCCAAACAGGCAAAACTCTTAAATCCACCAAAACAAACAATGCAGATTTGTTTTAAAGCAGGCAACAACCCACCAAGCACCCCCAAAAGCACAAAAAAAATCATTTATAAATGGGGGGGGGGGCTTTGCTAGTTCTGCTGTCCTTTTTTACCAGAGACTGTTCCTATATTGTTGGTACCAGGCTTTGAACCTGGTTTTGCTATCATTATGTCTAGTGAGAAAACCAAGTGCCGGGTGGGTAGATAGAGGCCACATGGCTCTTGTCAACTAAACCCGCCCTATCCAAATAAAATTTTAAAATCCTCAAAAGGCACAAGTGACCCTTTGTAGTGAGGAAAGAGTTGCATGAAGCGTTTCTTATCACCACCTCTTCAGGTTAATGAAGTGTCCCCTAGGCATTCCCCATTAAAGTTATCTTTCATGTGCTAAGTTGCAACTTCCTTTCAAGTTGTAGGTTTTATGTGGAAAATTGCAGCTTGTAAAATCCTTGCACACTACAGCCAGTAATTGCAAGCAGATGTGCAAAAGCGACCTCAACTTTGGGTTGCGGAGATGATAGCTGGCTGCAAGTCAATGGTAAGATGCTCTACAAGCTGCAACATAAACTCTCCATTCAGAACATCTGTCCATCCTTTTCTCATCGAAGTGCCAGATGGATCTCATTGATGTCCAGAATGTTCTGTCACTGCTGGCAACATGCACTTAGAGAAGATACAATGTGGCCCTTGGAAATTTTGCTGCGGATTTTTTTTTTTTTTTTTTTGGCTACAAATAATACAATTGTTTTTTAGGGCTGCACAGAAGATGATTGAACGATTAAATGACTCACTACTCAAAACACACAATGGGATATTAAAACAGCAAGACAGAAAAGCAATTCAAATGCAGTCCAAAATTTGACAAAAACCAATTTCTAGCAGAGGGTTGCCCACCACTCCCCAGAAGATATTGATCGGTTGTCTCTAAGCTGGTGATCTCAAAAATGTTTTTCAGTCCAACTTCCAGCAGCTCCAGTATAAATGGCCAGTGGTTAGAGATGATGGGTGCTGTACTTCAAAACATCGGTTGGGCACCAGTTTAGAAAGGCTGCTCTACCTCTTGGCTTTTGTTTGTTACTGGCAGTGGAGGACAGCTGGTTTCAGTTTAAATGAATGCAGAGTGCAGAGGAGGACCTTCAGCAAATATGGGACAGTAATTATTGTAATGAATTGGGATGCTACACGCACTTTTATAGAGACAGTCAGTTGGAACACAATAGATTCAATCAGGACCCAAGCAGTTGTCATGCAATCCCAAAACATTGCCCCCTGTCCCAAGGCCAGTGTGTTCTGTTCTAGTCTGGTGAAAAAGGCTAGAAGACAATGTGGCAAGATAGGCCAGGAGTTTCAGCACCACGGAGAACTCTGAGTAAGCCACTTGAGCTTTTTCAAAGCCTCTGCCCCCAAGCCACATTTCCTAGGCTCTGGGCACTCCTACATTCCATGGTCTTCCGTCTGGTGGGCTCCCTGTGGCACTGGACCAATAACATATTGTGGGAAGCATTTGATTCCTTAGGCTCAAGGAAGGATGACCATGAGGGTATTGGCTCTGGCTGTACAGGCCCTGTTGCTATGGGAGATGGCTCCAAGGGCTCCTGTCTGTCAACCTTAGGCTCAGTGGACTCCAGTAGCAGATTCACAGGTGTGAACCTGGTCTGGCTATTTAAATGGTGACTCTGCAACCTCTGACTCTGTGTCTTGATCACTGCTGGATTCTGGGGTCATAATAGACAGCCTTCTACAAATCTGGTGCTCTCAATGTGCTGTGTGGTGCTTCTTATCACTAGTCATGAGCCTCTCTCTCTCTCTCTCTCTCTCTCTCTCTCTCTCTCTCTCTGTGTGTGTGTGTGTGTGTGTGTGTTTAAAAATAATGAATGTGTGGAATTAGGGGTCTATTGCATTGCAACCTTATACCCTTGAAAAGGCCAGTAAATTTCACCCGGCAGTTCCTATAAAATGTACAACCTTTTCTGCCCCCAGTGTATTTTCTCTTATTTAACCAGGCTTTATGGATACAATGTAAATGTTGATTTTATTATGTGGCCTATTCAAAAAGGGGTTGGGGTGAATGTCAGACAAGCTTTAATAATAACAACGAATACAAAGAAAACACACGTTGGCATTACCTTTAGAGAGGGCTACAGCAGCTGAGTACCAGGGGGAGGTGGGGGAAAACAACAGAGCGCCACTGACTGCCCTTGTAAGATAAAGTGTCCATTGCTCACTGCTTATCACTCTTTAAAAAACATCTCTTCTCACACAGTTGAAGTTTCACATTTGCCAAGACTGATCTCTCCCTCTCCATCACTCTTCACATCCACTTACCAAAAACCTGGCTTTTAAAAAGAAATCCCAACATTGCTTGCAGGTCTCTTAATCTCACCACGATGTTAAAAGTTTGTTGAGTTTGAAGCAACTAGGAATGGCTAACCTCCTGTTCCCACCACTTCCAATATATACCATCCCTCCCAAAGCGCACACTCCAGCCCCACACAGATGAATAGAAATGAGCATAAGAGCCTGGTGGGTCAGCCCAGTGGCCCATCTGCTCAAGCATTATGTTCTCACGTGCATTTCCCCCCATGGTGAACAAATCTTCTGTCCAGGTTTCAGCTAGCAGTGGGAGTGAGAGTTTCCAAGATGGAAGGATAATGTGTTTGACTGCTTTGACAACATGCTTATAGACTTCTGACAGGCATTTCATTGGCCACTGTGAGAAAAAGGATGGGCCTTGTCATTGTGGTTACATTTTGGGATCCGAAGTCCATACCCCATCTCAGTCCTTCATTCGTCAGAAACACAACCTAGGTAGGAACAATGAAGCATTGTTCATGGAGGTGTTTATCCCCTAATTCTGTGCAAGCACAAAGGAAAAGCCACTGAATATTGTGTTTAGTATGGCCCTCCAGACATTGCTGGACTACAACTCCCATCATTCATGAGAATTGATTAGAACTGATGGGAAGAAGAAGAAGAGTTTGGATTTGATATCCCGCCTTTCACTCCCCTTCAGGAGTCTCAAAGCGGCTAACATTCTCCTTTCCCTTCCTCCCCCACAACAAACACTCTGTGAGGTGAGTGAGGCTGAGAGACTTCAGAGAAGTGTGACTGGCCCAAGATCACCCAGCAGCTGCATGTGGAAGAGCAGGGAATCGAACCCGGTTCACCAGATTACGAGACTACCGCTCTTAACCACTACACCACACTGGCTGGAGCTGGAGTCCAACAACATCTGGAGGGCCACATGTTCCCCATCTCTGGAGTAGAGGATTCAACTTCCTGAAAACCTCAGCTCACATTATTAAGCAAATGCCCAAATGTCTATACCATATGGCTGTGAAGATAGGTGCTAGGATGTGTGGGTAATGCCTAGTGAAATCTGAGAAGACAAGCAGCTGAATAAGATGTTAAGGTATCAAGATTTCAGCAGCCTCCATAGTTATTTGCTAGGGAGGCCAACATTTCACCAGCTTGACTGGCAAGTGATAAATCCTTCTTATCTTGCCACAAAAAGCGACACTTGCTTTTTCAATGGATCATGCTGTTAGGAGTGAGCTAAGCTAGTTGTTCTGGTCAGCTGGCAACCTTATTCCTTAGGACTCCCTATGACTGCTAATATTATGTGGCATTACACAATGTTATTCTACTCAAAATCCCACTTCCCTTGGCTAAATGAATAGAGGTTTGATATATCCTCCTATTTTCTGCTGTGGAATAAATGGAAGTCTAGAACAAATAATTAAATGTACTTCTTGAAATGACTGCTAATTCCTTGAATTGTTTCATTGTCCTATCCTTTATTAAATGGCTGCTTCGATCTATTTATTGAACAACAGCTAAACTGTAAACCAGTCCAGGCATCTTGATTTGACCTGCCTTCCTTTGTTCAGGACTGAGTTGCTTCGTATTGATTTCATGTGCCTTCAGAGGTGGCTAGTGCCCATCAGAGCAAAAGTTGGGGAGGCTATCAGTAGGTAGTGCCAGAGGCAATGAATGGCAGAGCCAGCTAATTTTGTTTGTGAAGCAGCGCCCCATTTGCCGTAATGGGTCAGCCACCACTGGGGGAAATGTCATCTTTGTCCAAATAGATTGGGCCGGGCTGCATTATTGAGAAGATTCTTTTGTATGGGAATAGTGTTCTTCTGCACTTTAAAGTAAGAGGAGGTCTTCTTCACTGCTTAGTGTTATCACAAAAACATAGAATAAAGGAAACAGCCTTATACAGAGTCAAACAGTGGTCCTACCAGCTCAGTATTTTCTATGCTGCCTGGCAAAAGCTCAGAGAGCCAGTGTGGTGTAATGGTTAAGAGTGGTAGTCTCGTAATCTGGTGAACCGTGCTCGCATCCCTGCTCCTCCACATGCAGCTGCTGGGTGACCTTGGGCTAGTCACACTTCTCTGAAGTCTCTCAGCCTCACTCACCTCACAGAGTGTTTGTTGTGGGGGAGGAAGGGAAAGGAGATTGTTAGCTGCTTTGAAACTCCTTAGGGTGGTGATAAAGCGGGATATGAAATCCAAACTCTTCTTATTCTCTAGGGCTTCCAATAGGGGGAATTCTCAGTCCTACCTGGAGATGCTGAGGATTGAATTTGGGACCTTCTGCCTGAAAATCAGATGTTCTACTACTAAGCTACTGGCCTTCCCCAAACATAATACAACCTCCTGTTAAGGCCTTCTGGAATTTGAATATAATTTGTCTTTACAGGTGACATGAGAAGACCTGGCATTTTGATATTTCCCCCATCCACTCGCTTTCCTCTAGGCTCCCCGCCCCACCCCTCACCGCCAATTGTCGTTATCGGATGTGAAAAAAGGTCAAGCTCAGAAAATTCTTTCAAATTTGGTTAAACAATAAAAGTCTGCAAAGCGACCGCAAACCTCAGCATAATTGTTGTGGCTTTGGGAGAACTTAATCCAATTCAGGGGAAGAAAAGGAGTGTTCAGAGAGCCAGCTTGTATCACAAACTCATTCGGACAATACTGGCACTAATCTAATTGGCAAGATGTTAATCCGCCTGGTTCCCGAGCTAAAAGCTACCATTGTCAAAGAAAACCCTGCAATCTAATCAAATTTGAATATTTTAAGGCTCTATAAAAACAAATCCTCAAAGGGCACCTTTGCTGAGAATAGCCATTGACTTGAACGTTTTCCAATGTACCTTGGCAGTTAGAATGAAAACAATGGTCAATATTGTGAGAAGCACAGCTCTTTGAATAAGGGGGTTCAGTACTCTACTGACAGGAGCTCACACAAAGAGTTTTTGGAACATGAGAATCAGCCTTAAACTCGGAAAGAGCATGGATCCATCTAGCTCAGTATTGGCCACACTGGCTGGCAGCAGCTCTCCAGAATTTCAGGCAGGAAGCCCTACCTGGAGATGTTTCAACCAAAGGTATTTCAAAGTACTGGTAAGTATTTCAAGGGAAGCTAAGAGAATGTTGATGACACTAATAAACTGCATCAAAGGGGGTTCATATATCCTTAACCCAAAATGAATAATAGATAGGTTGTTTGATTCAGACTTGTACCAATTTATTTTTAACATGCTAGGAGAGTTTTGCCATGGATTGTATCCAAGATTAGTAAAACAGAAAAGAAAAAAAGAGTGGTTTCTCAGGAATTCTTCTCTCTTAAAAATAAAACCAAATTCATATTTATTTACACATTATGCTTCATGTGGACTTAAGGCACAGAGGTCACTATATTTAGCATTTTCCTATCTTACTCCATTAATTATGTGTGATAGCATAGTCTAAAATAAGACTATGGGACTGCAATAAAATGTCTAATGTCCCAACTAAACTTGGACAAGAACACTTGAGAAACTTGCAACACTGCACACAGGTTCCTTTCTGATAACAGTTTCTCCAATCATAATGATAGCCATTTGCTCGTTAATGATAATCTACTATATACTTTGGAAAGTGGTTCACCTGTCTTCTCTCTATGCTTTTGGACACTATTGTAACCAAATTTCACACAATGGTTCCTAACACCAAGGAACAGATTTCCATCTATGTTTGGATGCAACCAGAAACCATTTCTAATCAAGGTGGTAGACTGAACCTTGCAAGACTCCATTGTTTTTAACCATATTTTAATCCTTGCTTCCTTGCAGTGGGACCAATGGGAGTTGGAGGGCAACAACAACCAGAAAGCTAGTGGTCCCTCATCCCTGGTCCACACTGCCTGGCGACAGTCCTCCAAGGTCTCAGATAGGATTCTTTCCAAGCTTTATCCAGAGATGCTATGGATTGAACCTGGGACCTTCTGCAAACAACACAGAGCTACAGACCTAATTCAACTAGTAAGAACGGGAGGAGTGATTTGAAGGGAGGCAGAGGGAAAGGTTGTGTGACTTAGCTATATGGAAACAAGATGAAATTGATTTTAAAAATAATAATAATGCCAAGTTTGGGCAGAATCCTTAACTTGCAAATGACATGCATGATGTGTTTGCATACAAACGGATCACTCCCATTCGCCATCGAGACCCAGTCACTTACACACAAAGAGAATGGCAGCTGTCATTGAAGCAAAGGCAGCCAAGGAGACAAGCACACAAGAGGGTGTGAGATGGTGAAAAGCCAAGTCCCCATTAATCTGTCTCTTTGAGAAGCCTTGTTACTTAACGCCGGGAACAAATTTGCCATGGGGCATTCTCCAGGCCTATTGTAAACTCCACACAACTTAACAGTGGCAAATTTGCTTTGTTGAGTTTTAGCTGAGCCCTTGTGGGTCCGATAAGCTTATCTTCCACAACTCAGCTGAACAGCAGGGTTTCAATCAATAACCAGCTGTCTTCAGACTAAGTAGTAGGACCAACTCAGGTGGTTCTGAGTACAAATTGTTTCTGTGCATCCTCATTGCTGGGTAGCATACAATGGATAAATCTGTCAGAATTCAAAGGGTTGGCACAATGACACCCACTTGCTTGTGAAAGGCTCATGCAGACCAGCAGATACATTTTTAAATGCAGACTGTTTTACTAACCCAATCCCTTTCCAACTTTTCCACTCTCAGTGGTGTGTGTGTTTTTGCCAGCACTATGGATCACTAAGCTGGCTGTTTACACATGAAGAGTATTCTTTCGTCTTATCGGTGCCTTCCTGCTGGTGAATCCATTATGCAGATGTACCAACATGTACCAACTCCATAATAGTACTAACCGACCAGCAGATATTCGTCCGTCAGCACCATCCAGAAATCTCAGAGATCACAATGATTAATGGTGACTTACTACTCAGGCTCCTGTAAATTCTTAGGTCCAGAACACTCCTGTAAATGTTTGGGATTTTAATCACCAGTACCAGGGCTGGGGAACCAGTGCCCCCCGCCCCAGATCAACAGGACCCCAATTCCTATCTGTCCCAGTCAACAGGGCCAATAGTCAGGGAAGATGGGAGTTGTAGTCAGATAACATCTGGAGAGTCACTCCTGATATAAAGTAATAGTGAAATCATTTTCCATGTGAATCCTTATGTAGACATAATGGCATCATCCGTATGCCAATATTTAGGACTGTAGAAAGCTGCCTTATACTGAGCAAGACCCATCTAGCTAATATCACTCCCTTGCCCAGCTTCTAAAGGGGTCCAGGCATTTGCAAGGGGAACAGGAAGAAGGGCAGGAAGCCATTTCCGGCATTCTCCTGGGCATGTGCCACCATAGGGGCAAAGGATACAGAAAGCTAGCCATTGTCATGGTCTGGGTCGTAGGTAGCAGCAGTCCAGAACTGACACGCCGAGACCAGGGTATGGATGGTAACAATGGTAGCAGTTCAATGGAGGACGGAAACTCGAGGAGGCTGGAATGCAGGAACAGAAACTGGAACAGGATCAGGAACTGGAGCAAGGACAGGAGCGCTGAAACAGGACCAGGAATTGGATCAGGAGCAAAAACAGGCACTGGCAACAGTAGGGTATAAACCATTTTGCTGTGGCAAAGAACCAGGGCAAAATGCTGGCCAAACCCCTTTGGGGCTTGTCTACAGGTGCTGTACATCTCCTGATCTGCCCACCCCTGCCAGGCTGCACCTGACTCTCCCAAGACAAACACAGCAAGGGCCTGGTTCTGCAGCTCCTCACTGCCCCTGCAAATACTCATGGTAGTCCCAGTGGCGGAGCTGCATGCTCCAGCACCAGGAGCGGAGAACAGGTGGGGCGGGGCTGGGGCTCGTCCCAGGGGCGTGGTGCGTGTCCTGGGGGTGTGGTGCACTGCGTGAAGGGGCGTGGTGCCCGGCGCCGGGAGGTGCGTTGTGCGCGTCCAGGGGGGCGGGCGCAATGGCACCGCACCCGGGATGCTACCCGGATCAGGCTGCTCCCCCTGCCCCCACCTTCTTCCGCCAGTGGGTACTCCTTACAGCCAGCCAGCCACAATCCCCTTCTTCTGCAAAATTACAGCATCCCGCCTGCTCTCCTGTTAGGCAGTGTGAGATTATTTGGTTGCCATAGTTGGAGCCAAGCTGGAATTGTTTGGTCCTTTGTGATTGGCTGGTGGAGGGCAGGATTTCTCAGCTACTTCATCCTGTAGTCAGGAGCAGCTAATGGTGAGACCTGGATAAATAGGTTGATTAGTTTTGGTCACTTACCAGGTTGGGGAGGGTCCATAATGTATATGGGGCCTTGGATGCTTTACCTCAGCCTTTGTCAACCTTGGGTTCCTAGCTGTTATTGGACTGTAACTCCCATCATTCCTAGCCAGCATGGCCAGTGGTCAGGGATGATGGGAGTTGTAGTTTAAGAACACCTGGGGGCCCAAGGTTGAGAAGGAAGTGGCTCAGCCACCTCTGGCCTTTCTGAAGCTTCTTTCTGTCCAACTTCAGTAGCCAAACAGCCCAGGACCAATGAATGCCTAGATCAGCAACCTGCCAGAAAGCAGTCTTGGCTCCAGCACTTAGTCTTGACCAAGCTGGCACCAACTCCCAGCCCACAGCCCAGTCTCTTGAAAAGTTCAGCTAAAAACTTTTCCAGCTCTCCAGTAACCCACATCATTCTTCTTGGTCAGTATATCCACAAGGTGTCCTTTATAAACTTTTTAGTCTCAAGCAGAAGAAAGGGAGATATGCCACAACCCCACCCAAATCTAATTGTGAGCCTAATTTTAAAAGCCAGGATCATAATACGATATCCGCAGATGTAATAAAAGGATGTTATAAGATTTACAAAGAGCCCATGAAGTTGTACAATGCCAGATAGCTGGGAAAGAGCATAACTAATGCTTGGTTTGGCTTTTCAGTGAAACAGTTCCTCTTAACACAATTAGACCGGTCAGCTCTTAATTTATGAGCAATTGCAACAAGACTGACAGAGCTGATCAACACCCAATTTATATATCTCTGTCTCTCTATCTCTGTTTATTGATCTCTGTGTGGTGTGAGGAACATGGAGAGGTTTGGATGAGGAAGCCAGGGTTCAAATCCCTGCTCAGCTCCAAAGCTCATTGTCAGGGGTTCAGGAGCAGAGGGACAGGAAAGGGAGGAATTAGAGACCGAGGGAGAGGAATCCGAGGGAGAGGTCAGCGATGATAGCCGTCCGAGGTCTCTAAGTCTCTCCAGCGAATCAGAGGATTCACAGAAAGGGGCTCCCGTGGTCAGAGCTAGGGGGTTGCCAGAGGGAACACCCCAGGAAGGAGGGGCCAGAGGGGACTCAGAAAGCAGCAGTTGGAAATCGGGACCAGCTTCCCCACCGGAGAGCAGTAAGGGGGAGGAGTCCCAGGCATCGGCAGCAGGCAGCTTTCCGTCAGCGGAAGGAGAGGAGTCAGGGTTAGCCACGCCTGCATCAGAGAGCGAGGAAACGGTCAAAAGGAAGGTCAGAGGCAGCGCGCGCGCGCCAAGTTCAAATGTGCAAGAGGGTGGCGCAATGAGCAGCCCGGAGAGGGAGCCAGGTCCCAAAGCCCGCCGAAGAGAGGGGGAGGAGTCCGAGGGGTCCGCCTCCGAGGCGTCCAGAAAGGAAGGCACCCCGGGGGGTAGTAGGACCCAGAGGCGGAAGGAGAAATGAAGAAGGTGGAGTAAGGCTAGAGTCTTAAACTGGTGTACAGGGGGCGGAGACTCAGACGAGGCTTCGCTGGTCTAGGGTCTAGACGTAGAGACGCACGCTAGGGCTTGAAAATGGAAACTAAACTTCAATAAAGACTTTTGTACAGTTCTACTGGCTAGCGTTGGTCTTCTGTGAGCTGGGACCTGGAGGCAGTCTCTGACACTCATGAACAAAGATGGTGCCATGTGGGAACTTGGCATGGTCCACATCCCTGCTGAGGGCCCACTGCTAATCCATAACACAAGATTAAGGAGGCAGAAGCTCTCTTGAGCATGATGCCCTGAGGCAACTGCCTCACCTTGCCTCATGGGTGGCTGGGCCCTGGCCTGTTACACTTGATTATACTCTCTCTGAAACAATTAGGAACATGGGATAAGTTGGGTGAATTTAGGTCTCATTGAAATCTATGAGTTACGATTCAGGTAGGTAGCCAGGTTGGTCTGACACAGTCAAAATAAAAATAAATAAATAAATAAATGTCCAGTAGCACCTTAGAGACCAACTAAGTTTGATACCCAGAACACTAGGGACACGGGTGGCGCTGTGGGTTAAACCACAGAGCCTAGGACTTGCTGATCAGAAGGTCGGCGGTTCAAATCCCCACGACAGGATGAGCGCCCGTTGCTCAGTCCCTGCTCCTGCACACCTAGCAGTTCAAAAGCACATCACAGTGCAAGTAGATAAATCGGTACCGCTCCGCCGGGAAGGTAAACAGCGTTTCCGTGTGCTGCTCTGGTTCGCCAGAAGTGGCTTAGTCATGCTGGCCACATGACCTGGAAGCTGTACGCCGGCTCCCTTGGCCAATAAAGTGAGATGAGTGCCACAACCCCAGAGCCGGTCATGACTGGACCTAATGGTCAGGGTTCCCTTTACCTTTACCTTTAAGGTGCTACTGGCACCTAAAAGGCACCTAAATTTTTTTAATTTTTTTTAAATTTATTTTGACTGTGAGTTACAATTAAGTGAAGTCCTGTTGATTTCATTGGGAATTAAATTCAACTAACTTAGCCTGGACCTAACCCAAAGGAGATTGAAATTCCCAGAGTGGTTTAACAATCAATCCCTCTTCCTAGGAAATTCTGGGAGTTGTAGATCTCTGAGGGGAATGGGTAGGGGTCTGTTAACAGCTCTCAGCATCCTTAACAAACTCCAGTTCCCAGGATTCTTTTGGGAAAGCCATGAGTGTTTAAAAGGAAATGTATAATGCACGGGTGGCGGGGTTCAAACTGAACAAGCAAAAAACTAAGGTTCTGGAGAAAAATTTGACACCCTTGGAAATAGAGGGGTTTCAGAAAGAGACAGAATTAAATGTGGTTAAAAAGGTGAAATACCTAGAGGTTAATTTGTCTGCTAAAAATTTGAACTTATTTAAAGATAATTATGAAAAATGTTGGTCCGAAATTAAAAAAAGATTTAGAGATTTGGTCAAAATTGAAACTTTCCTTGTTAGGTCGAATCGCAGCTATAAAAATGAATGTACTGCCGAAGATGTTATTTTTGTTTCAGACCCTACAGATCGTGGACAGAGTGGAATGTTTTGGAAAATGGCAGAAGGATATTTCTAGGTTTGTCTGGCAGGGCAAAAAGCCCCGAATAAAATTTAAAATACTAACTGATGCAAAAGAAAGAGGGGGGTTTGCCCTGCCAGACTTAAGGCTATATTATGAAGCTGCAGCCTTCTGCTGGATGAAAGACTGGTTACTTCTTGAGAACACTGATGTCCTAGATCTGGAAGGGTTTAATAACGCTTTTGGATGGCATGCATACTTGTGGTACGACAAGGTAAAGATTCATAAAATGTTCAAAAACCATATTGTCAGGAAAGCAATATTTAGGGTCTGGACAAAATATAAAGACTTATTAGAAAGCAAGACCCCGAGGTGGCTATCACCAGTGGAGGCCAAGGTTCGAAAAAGACCCAATATGGAAGCCGGCTGGCCGAAATATTGGGAAATAGTAGAAAAAAATTGGAGATAACTGGAAGCTGCAGAGCTTTGAAAAATTAAAGAATAGGGTGCAAGATTGGTTTCTTTATGCCCAAGTTCAAGAGCTCTTTAAGTTGGACAAAAAAATAGGATTCCAGGTGGAAAAATCAAAACTAGAGACTGAACTGTTAGAACCTAAGACTAAGGTACTTTCGAGAATGTATAACTTGCTGCTTAAATGGAACACTCAGGATGAGACAGTTAAATCAGCCATGATAAAATGGGCTCAGGATATTGGGTACAACATTATGTTTGAAGACTGGGAAAAGTTATGGACCACTGGAATGAAATTCACGGCATGTAATGCCCTGAAGGAAAACATTATGAAAATGATATATAGGTGGTACATGACCCCAGTCAAGCTTGCAAAAATATATCACCTGTCTGACAATAAATGTTGGAAATGTAAGGGGGCTGAAGGGACATTCTTTCACCTCTGGTGGACTTGCCCAAAAGTGAAGGCCTTCTGGGAAATGATCTACAACGAGCTAAAAAAGGTGTTCAAGTACACCTTCCCTAAGAAACCAGAGGCCTTCCTCCTGGGTATTGTTGGCCAAAAGGTGTTAAAGAAGGATAGAACTTTTTTCATGTACGCAACTACAGCAGCAAGAATACTTATCGCAAAATACTGGAAGATACAAGATCTTCCCACACTGGAAGAGTGGCAGACGCAATTGATGGACTATATGGAACTGGCTGAAATGACTAGCAGAATCCAAGATTTGGGAGAAGAAACAATGGAAGAGGACTGGAAAAAATTTAAGGACTATTTACAAAAACATTATAAGTTGTATGAATGTTAAGAAGTTGCACGATTTGGAAATTCTAGCTTCAGCAATTAGATTTGGTGAGCAAGAAACTAAGATAAAAAACGTAAGAAAAGGTTGAAATTTAAAGCTATATTATGTTTATTTTAAGGTACAAGTTATTGACAAAAGGTACTTTAAATTTAGAAGAATAATATTTGAAAGACACAAGTAAGGTATGAAACAAGGTAATAATTTGCTGATATGTTTATTGAAAGGAACGCAGGGTGAGGGAGACGTGGGGAAGTCCTGTTGGTAATGTAAAAATGTTTATGAAAGTTGGATTTTTTCTTTTTTTCCTTTTGCTTCTTTCTTTTTTCTTCATGTACTTTACACTTTTGACTTTGTATTTGAAAATGCAATTTTTTTTTTTTTAAAGGAAATGTATAATGCAGATGGGGCCATGGATGGATGGATGGATGACTATTCCATGTTTCAGTCCTGAATTAAAGCTTAAACCAGGATACTCTTCCCTTCCTGCTTCATATCAGTGCTTTGCCAAACCATCTGTGTATTTTATGGCCCACAAAGCCTGAGTCAACCTTACAACCTCTTGTGATGTGCCTAAAAACGTCTCCCTACAGCTGTCTGTGAATTTATGGACTTGGCAGGCATGGTCTTCTAGGAAGCAGGAATAACTGACGTTCAAAGCTCAGAAATCTTGATTTGCCAACCACAGGTCATCTCAGGTCATGTCTCACTCCTAATTCCAATGCCCCTAAACTTTTTCACGGAAAAACCAAAAGCTACTGAAGAAGCCTGCAGGTCTCAGATTCTCCATCAGGGAACATTGCTGAAAAGAAGCTAATCAAATTGTGTGCAAATAAGGCTTACTGGTGGCCAGTTTGTTCTGTGTTTATAGCTTGATTCTCTCCATTTGGAAACACACCACATCCCTGAAACACTGCATAGACGGGGAATTGGATTAGCTTCAATTTACTGATACAACTTCATCACTAATGCAATAAAATGGAAAGAGAGAGAGATATGTTTGGCTAAGACTTCAGCAACATCTGCACCATACATTCAAAGCACTGTTATTCCATTTTAGCAGTCATGTCTTCCACCCAAGAATCCCGGGACATGTAGTTTGTTAAGGGTGTTGAGAATAGTTAGGAGACCCCTATTCACACTCCAACTCCCATCAGCCCCAGTCATGATCACCAGTCAGGAGTAATGGGAGTTGCAGTCTAAAACATCAAAGGGACCCCATGTTGTGTACTCCTGGTCTTAGAGTCTAAGGGTGATTTTGAGGTGGGAAATGTTATATTAGTTTCCCTGATTATAATGCTAGTGTTTCTGTCCTGTTTTCTAATATCCCCATCCCACTGCAGCACCTGTTGTGTTATGGAACAGTGGTTTTTTGACCGACATACCAGTTTGCTGTGCTAAATTTCACTCACACCAGTGGATGTAGCATGATGTCATTGATCAACGTTGCTACTCTCTCACCCTTTCTGCACATGTGTTTTTCTGTCCCCACCTCTGTGATTCCCCCATGAAAACAGAGGGAAAGAAGTATATGCCAGTATGCTGCCACAGATTTTATCACTTGACTCCTGTGATTTTCCAAATCAGGGGCTGCAAATGAACTTCTTAATAGAATCAAATAGAATGGAAATAAGCACTAAACATGCACCACACTCCATTAGTTTTCCAGATGTGGCTTTTACATCATGTGAATGCTCAACTTTAAGAAATCAATGGTTAAGAACAGTGCTGTAGCAAGGGCAGGTGGTACCCGGTGCAGAAAATTTCTGGTTACCCCCCCCCACACACACACATTTCATTTCATTTCATTTCATTTTTTGATGTAAAAATGGTTTGACTGTATTTCATTTTCTTTTGGCAGAGCCAAACTTGTTGAGCTTTTTGGGAGGAGATTGAGTGCCTTGCAACGATGAGTCTGCTACCCGCCCTACAGCTGAAGGAGAGCTGGTGGGTGGACCGTTTCAGCAGCTGGAAGCCTGCGCGTGCCAAAACCAAAACGTCTCACTGCACAACATTTTGTCACCCCCCTTAGAGGTGGCGCCCAGGGCGGACCGCACCCACCGCGCCCACCTTGTGACGCCTCTGGTTAAGAAACGTTGGGGAAATGCAATAAACTGCCATGTGAATGCAGCTTAAGAGAGGGAGCAGTATCCTGACTGAGTAAAGTCCTCCTCACATGGAAGAACCCTACCTGTGTACACAAAGGGAACGCTTTCTGGTGCCCACTGAATGTGCAAGCCCCTGAAGAGTGCGGTGATGGCACACAGCAAAAGTGGGGAACTGTGGCCTCTGCAGCTGCCTAGCCAACCCCAGGCACTCTATTTCAGTGGGTGGAGGGCTCCATGTGAGCATCGCCTTGGAGTGCATCCATGGACAACTCAACTAAATCTTCTTTCCTTTTCTGTAATAGAAACATCTAAAAGCACTCACAGTCTGTTGGTGTTTTACCCTTAAGGTGAAAAGGAACATGGGGGGGTTGTGGGGGTAAGAAACCTCAACCTAATCACATTATAAATGTGCTTACTACTCCTACCTCAAGGGCACAACAGGAAATTGCTTTTATTTTCTAATTAGACTGTTAAGCTTCTTTTCAGAGGCAGGAGACACAGTCCAAAATCTGCTTGTCCTTTGCTTTCTCATCTGGCACCAACCAAATGCCACCTCTGAGTTCAGACACAAATGAGTTTCCAAGTGAAGGAAGCTCTACCAATATATATATTGCATGCATGCACACACCTGGTTTCTCAAAAATTAATCCTGCATTTTCCCCCCAGCTGTATTCCATCAATTTATGAGGAAATAAATGATCAAAGAAAAGATTTCATCAATGGAGGTGCAGAGATTTGGGGGGCGGGTGGGTTGCTAGCCACTGTGTGAGCAGGATGCTAGATGAGTCACTCACCTGATCAATCCTGCTAGCTTTTCTTATGTTCTTAACTTATTTCATGCGCATTAGTGTCGTTTCAAAATATGTCCTCCATTTCCCCAGTACTTTTCTTCTTCTGCAAAAGAGGCTTCGTGGGGTTTTTTTCTGCCTTATTCTCAAGCCACTTGAGAATTTGGGTGGGTTTGAGGTTTTGTGCTTACCTTCTTGACACAGGGTGACTGAGGCTGGTGTGTGTATCCCCCCCACCCACACAGAACTTTCCTCCAGCCCTTTTCAACCCCTTCTTCTGCCCAGGCTTCCTAATCTGAGAAAGCTCTAGGACAGAAATGACCTCACAAGGTCTTCTTCTGGACTGCAATTGAAATGTTGGTACCCAATAACTTTGCACTTTGCAGAACGCTGGTGAGATGATTTGCAGAATGATAAAAAGGACACTCACAAACACCCTTTGGCCACCTCAAAAGTGAAGCAAGAGTGGCAAATACCCTGCACCCCACCAGTTAGAATTTCTCTGAAATTTTCTCCCCCATTTAAGAGTTTTCAAATGCAATTTCGTTTTCTTGTTAATTGATGGAGGGTGGTTTGGGGGAAGTGGTATACATTTTCAGAATAGCACTAATCCATGCACAAGAGCCAGGTATAAGCATGAACTGGGGAAGTTTCTAAGCAAGATCAGGGACAATTGCCATCATCTCTGATCATGCACTATGCTGGCTGAGGCTGATGGGAGCTGGTGTTCACCTAAAGGGCCAAGCCAGTGGGGCCATTGCACTCTTGTCAAGTAACATACCCAAGGTTTTTTGGTGCAAGGAGGAAGTATTCCTTGTAGTCTTTTGTTCCAAGACCACAGATGTCCCTGTAAACATGCCCAGGAGAGAGGAGCACCCTGGTTCCCCCTGTCCTAGAAGAAGAAGAGTTTGGACTTGATATCCTGCTTTTCACTCCTCTTAAGGAGTCTCAAAGCGGCTAACAATCTCCTTTCCCTTCCTCCCCCACAGCAAACACTCTGTGAGGTGAGTGAGGCTGAGAGACTTCCAGAAGTGTGAGTAGCCCAAGGTCACCCAGCAGCTGCATGTGGAGGAGCGGGAATGCGAACCCGGTTCACCACATTACAAGTCCACCACTCTTAACCACTACACCATGCTGGCTAGGGAACTTCCTGCCCAGACTATATTTGGCTAATTCTTATTTGGTTTGCAGATCCTCTAGACTGTTATGTTTAATAAATATAATCAGTGGGGGGTTTCTTTTAAAAAATGTTTAGGGGTATTCTCATTTTCCTACATATATTGGAATACTGCCCCTGAATGAGGACAAACTTAGATTCACAAAATGTTTAGGGGTATGCGTACCCCTGCGTACCCTCAGAAAAAAAGCACTTAATATAATGTCCTTTCTCCATAATACAGTGTCCTAAGTCTTCCTTTGGTGTGTTGACAGTGTGCCGTTGGAACCTTTTTTAAAGACCTGAGCTTAGTTCAGCAAGCATCACGCCTGAAAAGTACCCCTTTTTCTAACTGAGAAGACCAACACTTTTTTGAAAAGAAAAAGAAAAAGAAACCCTCTGAACTGCCTATAATTTGCTAGAGGGGCTTTTAAATGGCACATTTAAAACAAACGCTCCCGCAGTGATCATTAAAATGTCAAAACTCTGTAGTAACTGTTGACAACTATCGACTTTTCTTAAATGTCGGCCACTTGTTAGCCAACAATGGCAATATTTCAACACAGGCCGCCTGAAAAACCTTTGTGCTATTAAACGGGAACTGCTGATTACTTTAAGATCAGCAATTTCCCTCTTCTTTGAGAAACCATCAGCTTGATTGGACCCCCCCCCCCCAAAAAAAAGAAAGAATGGCATGGAAGAAGCCAGATCTAAAGTGTTTGTTTACACAGTCATTGGAGTGATTTAATGCAAAGTTGAAACAAACACTGGATGGCAGAAAGGGCAACTACTATTCCTCAGGCTGGAGAGGGTTCTGGCACATGGCATGGTCACTAATTGTCAGAGCTGGCCCAATACATTTTGACACCTGAGGCAAACCACAAAATGGCACCCTCTGCCAGGGAAGAGGAGGTAAGTGAAGATCTACACCAGGAGCAAGAGGGGAAATCAAATCCACTTCACCTGATGGCTGAAGTGAGATTCAAAGGCTGTTGCAGGAGGGAAAGGGCCCCACTCTGAATCATACTAGGCAGGAGCAGACCCCAGGATTCCCCAGAGGGCAGCCCCACCATTTCCTCCTGGGAGGAGACCAGCAGCACCTCCTATTGGGAGGTGTAAATAAATTGTTGTTGTTGTTGTTGTTGTTGTTGTTGTTACTGTTACTGTTACTAGAGCTGTCTCAGCTTGGCCTGGACAAATCTCAGATACACTGAAATGCACAACCCTAATGAGCTCCTATTAGAATTCCTAAATATCGGATAGATCATGCATCCCTTATTGATCCTCCATTCCTTCCATGTGACCAAGGGCAGTAATGCAGAAAGCTAAAAGCACGGAAAACCATGCAGCAGAACACTTCATGGTTGACCCTTTCAAATGAAGAAATGACACCTTTGAAAGCCTCGCTATTATTTTTGATTTATTTTATTTATGAATTGTCTCCCATGGACCACCTCAAAGTGATTTCACAATGCAATGAAAAATATCTCCAAAACAATTCTACGTCTCAAAGGGGTTTAAACAATTGCACATATAAAAACAACAAAATCAATTACATATATAGAAATGGTAAACAGTGGCATTTATTTAAAAACAAGCAGTTGCATACTTAAAAGGATTTGAAGGAAGTCCAGGTACCAACTGGGATAAAAAAATACCCACTTAGAAGGTATTGTTGAAAAAGTAAATGTATTATGATATAGAAACATTTTTGTAAATCCCTTTCTTAAGTGCTCCATCCCCGTTCAGCAACATATTGCCCATTCAGTCTTACAATTTAGACCAAACAAAAATTATGAATATAACTGGTGGTGAAAACAGTTTACAACAATGTATGGTGGAGGAAAAGTCAGATAATAATTACCCACCGGCCTTCAGCTTCCGTGACCACAACTCACTTCTTACAACAGCAGCCACTGCAGATTTAGACAAAATAATATTGATCAGACAAATGCAATCCGATTAATGAACCCTTAGACTGCCTGGAGGTGCAGGCCTTTCCATAACCTCGTGCCATAATAATAATGAAAACCAAGTGCTTGGTATTTTAAGAAAACAACACAAAAGTCAACAGGGAAAGGGTTACATTTCAAGATACCAAAAAGGCCGGCAAATGTCAGACTGTGTCGGGGAGAAAGAGTTCATATCATAGCAAGCTGATGTCTGCTAGCATTGTTTGTAAATGCCTTGATTATGGCTAGAAGAGAACCCTGTTGTTCCCTTTCTGTTCCTGGAAATGGAAGGACAATAGCAGCCCCCACCCAACCCCAAAAGAAAAGGAGCTTAGCTATCAGTCTTTCTGAGATAATCAAGGCAACAATTCTTTGGCCATTCATCCAAGGCAACTTATAATATACATATTTGTTATTGTTATCACCAAGATTGTTGGTCACAGGGTGGCCCCAGGTGCTAATTTAGCTGTATTCCCTATACAGTGGTACCTCGAGTTAAGTACTTAATTCGTTCTGGAGGTCCGTACTTAACCTGAAACTGTTCTTAACCTAAAGCATCACATTAGCTAATGGGGCCTCCTCCTGCTGCTGCTGCTGCTGCCGCACCACCGGAGCACAATTTCTGTTCTCATCCTGAAGCAAAGTTCTTAACCTGAAGCACTATTTCTGGGTTAGCGGAGTCTGTAACCTGAAGCATATGTAACCCGAGGTACCACTGTACTGCCTATATCTGTGGGAGGAAATGGATGCCTGCTGTGGCCCCTCATGCTCAAGCCGCCATTGCGTGGTGAGGCCCCGGGCCCCGCAGTTCCCTCAGAAATAAACACACAGACACAAATATGTTGGGTTAATGGGATAAATTAGGCCACAACTTTATTGGTTAGAGATGTGAGCGGTTTGGTTTAGGCAATTGGGTGAAGCCAGACTACATCCTGACTCCTGCCCATCTGCAAGAGTCCAGTAAGAGTCAACCACCGATAGGGAGAGCCCTATGATATACTCCCAGAGCACCCCCAGGGTCACCGATGGGGTCATGACATGGCCCTAGCCCACACCCAGGTTTCAGACAGGAACCACACACCTGGATCCCTGTAACAGGACAGCCTTAACGGGGAGGGGCAGTACAGAGGCAACAACCACCCCTCCCATGACAAGGCTTACCCAATGCCTAACCTTGACAATTGCTACTAGGTAGGCGAAAACCAAATGGCTGGTGTCAGTTTGCCAAGTGGAAAAAATCCTACCTGGCCCCAACGACCAGGTGACTGACATTAGTCATAGCAAGGTCATAGTCATGCAACACAAGAAAAGAGGGTGGGTGAGCTGGGAGATCCGACGGAGGAGACGAATGGAGGCTGCTCTCCCCAGCCGTGTTGCAGTTTAAACACCACGTGGCCATGCCCCTGGCTAACCCGATTGGTCAGCCGGGGGTGTGACATGATGGCTGGGAGTCCTAATGATGTAGGCAGCATTACTCCA
The DNA here is from genome assembly GCF_964188315.1 of Podarcis muralis. NCBI lineage: Eukaryota > Metazoa > Chordata > Lepidosauria > Squamata > Lacertidae > Podarcis > Podarcis muralis. The sequence goes on along the minus strand of NC_135661.1, from coordinate 38,197,422 downwards.
CCCACAGCCGGGTCACTGGGAGGTCCCAGGTCGCTGCCCACAACGCGGTCCCCCTGTCCCGAAAAGGGGAGCTGTTCTCCTGGGCAGTGAGAACGGGGCACACATGACGAGGCATCCCTTAGGGGAATTCCTCCTGGCTGCCTGGGTAGTTGGCTCAAATGCCCAAAGGCTGCTGCATCCCAAATTGGCCAATCAGTGGCCTCTCCTGGGGGTGTGCCTCGCAGGCTGAGAGGGCATTGGCTGCAAATGTGCCCTCACAGCTGACAAGGCATAAAAGCTGGTAGTGCCATCCTGCCTCAGTGCAGTTCCTGTCTTATCCTGAAATCTCTGGTTGTGCACCTCATACTAATTGTGTATTTAGTTATCTTGCTAGAGGGGAAGGATGCAGCCAACATAAATTCATGGACTGGGCATACTTAGATCCATTGATATAAATGGGTCTGCTGTGAGGACAACTTTCTTGGATACAACCATGTTTCTTCAGGGCAAGCATTAGTTCCTAGCAAAAAGTTAAATTCTTTGTATTTGGCCATCGTTTTTATCTAGTTGCAAGAGCTGGCAGATTGTTTCTTCAAGGTGGCTGGTGATATTGGCAGGGTGGCATGCAAAATCCGTCAGGGGAAATGGTAAAATAAACAAAAATGTCATGGGTAATTGTTGCTTGATATGGTTCATTCATACCGACACCCACAGAAAACGCTTCTTGGAATATCTGATGAATAGATTAGATTTGGCTCTTGGTGGGCACAGCTGCACTTAGATCTTACCGCGTCAAACACGGAAGAATGATTTAAACAATTGTCTCCAGGTGCCCAAGCCAGGACCCAGGGCACACCAGGCACGTCAAGGCCGAGAACCCAAATGATGCATTTTTCAAATTCTTCAGGTCAATTTGCTTCTTGTTCCAGCAGACAATGTACCCACCCCCAGCAAGAAAAAAACTAATTAAAAAGAAAATTGCTTGGGATTTGAGATGTGATTCTTTTCCATAATTCTAAAGAGAAGTCACAACGCTGCTCTCGCCAGTTTTGTAGAGTGGGTAGCAACAAGCCTTTAGAAGAGAAGAAGCTGCCTTATATGGAGTCACATCATACGCCTATTGTGGTCAGCATTGACTACACTCACAGGGAACCACGTACTGGGATTTCAAACAAGGTGCTCCCCCAAGCCTGCCTAGAGCTGTTGAAGTAGGGCTAGAAATGTTTCCTGCCTAAAAGAAAAATCTTGGAGAGTTGCTGCCTGTCAGTGTAAACAGAACTGAGCTAAATGGACCAATAGTTTGACCCACTATAAGGCAGCTTCCTGTGTCTCTGCTGCCCCCCTGTGGCTGCCTTGGGGGTGTAACACACAATTTCTCAATCCTCTGTCTCTGCTGCCATCTAGTGGCTAAATATCAGCAGACGCACGCAAGCAGTTCCTCAATTTTTCAGGGGCATATATGCTGAACATATTTTTTTTCTTTCTCATCTTTCTCCAACTTGCATTTCTCCCACTTATCAGAAAAACAGAGTGCAGGAGTTCCTCACTCCATTGAGCAAGGAGCAGCCTGTGTCCTCAAACGCAACATCATTCTGGTGCAAGATGGACATAAATCTACCTTAGAAGTTACACTTGATAGCTCCAGATTGTCAGGGGGTTTTTTGCAGGAGAGGGTTTTTTTTTGGGGGGGGGTTCATCTGTCTTGCAGGAATGATCCCTAGCAGCTATCGGTGGGACTGGGCGAGAACCCTACTCTTGCAAACCACACCAGCGTTCAGAGATGCTGGAAGTTGTAGGTCAGCAATATCTGGAGGGCCAAAGGTCAGTCAAATCTATTATTCTTTTTTTAAAAAAAAAAAAATTATTAGGAATTTCAGCAAAACAATTTGTCAAAAAATAATACATCCTCCTCCTCTCCCCCCCCCTCATTTTTCCCTCCCTCCTCCCCCCAAAAAGAAAAGAAAAAAAACCCACCTTCCTTCCCCACCCATCAGACTTCCCTCAGCTCCTCTCTCTGGTTTGTCAGCAAATGTTATTCTCTGCATATTATAAAATTGTAAGGATCCTTAATTTATTTATCTATATATTACCAATAAAAAGTTTGTGAATGTTTATTCAAAACCTGCCAAGGAGTTTCTTTAAATACTTTGTAAAAGGTTGCCATTCTTCTTTAAAGTCACAGTTATCCTTATCACGTAGTTTGTGTGTCAATTCCGCATAGTCCATCAATTTCTCTTGGCACAGTTCTTTAGTCGGAATTTCCTCATTCTTCCATCCTTGTGCTATTAAGACTCTTGCCGAGTCAAATCTATTATTCTTAAAGTGCTGCTTGTATATTGTGATCCAGGGTTCACCACCACGGCACCCACGCACCCACATTGGCCTTCTCATCTCCCATGCCCACTGAAACTACGCTTGAAAGAAGTATACTAGTACGCCAAACAGAAAGGGCTATGTATGGGGTACACTTGGCTGCAGGGTTCATGGTGCCCATTACATTCTCTCCAAACTTCATGTCCCCCAAAAGATTGATGACCCCTGAAATAATCCTGCACCAGAAAAATTTTGGGCTCCCACTCACTTCCTAACAGATCCTTCTCCTGAATCTGTTATACCAGCATGGTGAGCTAAATTTCATTCACACCAGTGGGCATGATGTGACACAACGACGAACATCATTGGACATTGTTACTAACCCAGCCACCCTTTCCACACATGCCAGCTTCTGTTCCCCCATGATTCCCCATGCAAACAGCAGGAAATAGGTGCATGACAGTATTTTACACCAAATATCTCCACTTTACTCCTGGGATTTTCCAGGTTAAAGGGGCTGCGAATCAAATCACATGGAAATGAACACTAAACATGACTTTTCTGGAAGCAGCTTTTACACTGTGTGAAAGCTCAAACACAATGTGGAAATGAACAGTTAGGTAAACGTCAGAGAAATGGAATAAACGGTTGTGTGAATGTAGCCGGTGTCCTCCAAAAGCTAATCCTTCATTTGTTTTCCTCTCTTCTGTCTCCTCTTCCCTGCTGCTTTGATAATTTGAAGCTGTTTCTCACTTGCTTTTCCTTCAAGTCCTTCCTTTCCTCGTGTCCAAGCATAAATTTCTCCAGGCTATCCTGGGACTTTGTAAATCTTCCTTGCAATTTGTTGCTGTTGCTGCTGCTACTGCCGTTCCTCCCTTGCTATGAGTTTGAGCCCTGCTCCCTTCCATATATCACGGTAAGAATTGCACAGGAGTCAAATACATCTCTCCCCTCGGAGAATTGATGTATGTTTTGTGTGTTCTCTCCATCAGATTCCAAATTGGTTTCCTGGGTGGAGTGACAAAGTGAGGCTGTGAGGATGCACATTATTTTTGACGCACACCATAGCTCTCACCTACACCCAATGCCTGAAGCCCCATTTATGGAAGACCCAGGAAAGAAAATGGCAACCTAGGTGATCAGGGAGATGGAACAACTCCGTTATAAGGAAAGATTGTAGGGTTTGGGACTTTTGAGTTTAGAAAAAAGGGGGCATGATAAAAGTTTATAAAATTCTGTATGGCACAGAGAAAGCTGATAGAGAAAAGTTACTTCTCCCCATCTCAAAACACTAGAATTTGTGGACATCACATGAGGATGACTGATGGAAGATAGTTGAACTATGGAACTCACCCCCACTGGAGGCAGCAATGGCTTTAAAAAAGGACTGGACATGTTTGTGCAGGGCAAGGCTATTAGCCATGATGGCTATGTTCTGCTCCAGAGTTTGAGGCATTATGCCTCTGAATACCAGGCAGAGGGCCTTCTCGGTAGTGGCGTTCACCCTGTGGAACACCCTCCCATCAGATGTCCAGGAAATAAACAACTATCTGACTTTTAGAAGACATCTGAAGGCAGCCCTGTTTAGGGAAGTTTTTAATGTTTGATGTTTTATTGCTTTATCATCATCATTAATATATATTAATATATATATTAATATATATATTAATATATATCCCACACACACAGTGTGTGTGTGGTATACTACTCCTACTCCTATTATTATTATACCAGCTGCAATTTCCTCAGCGCAGATGTAAAATGTGCACATATGAAACTGCTTTGAGTCCCACCACTGGTCCATCTTGCTCACTATTGACTACTCTGATGGACAGTCAACAGACAGACAGCAAAGCTGCAGAAGATGGGTTCATTTAACCAGAGATAGGAAGGACCTTCTTCGTGAAATGTGTGGGTTCTGCTACTGAGCTAGGTATAGGGAAATGGTGGCAGATCTCTCAGTGAACTTGCTCCACTTGCAGTTGGAGGGTTGGAGAGGACAGAGGGTGAAGAAAGAGCTGTGAGTGGAGAGGGGACCTCATCCCACCTTTGGACCCTCCCCTCCCCAGGAAACTCAACTAACCTGCTGTGCCTGGAACTGGATCTGGAGAGTGCAGCTGAAAGGGACATAGCAGTAGGAAGCCTGAGGAAGTACCATCCACCTTGGGCCTGCCCATGAAAATCAAGTCTACAGTGAAGGACTGGAGTCCACTGTTCCTGTGAACTCTTTTGGTTGTGAGCCTTTTGTGAGTGAGCTGAGAGCAGAGGCAGTTTTAGGGTAGCACAACCAGTGCAGTCGCTCTGGGCACTATGCTGCTGGGAGTGCCCAAACAATGCTGTTGAATGGAGTGTGAGAGGCGGGGGAGCCAAATTTTAGAATCAAATGAGGAGCCGCTGAAATTAGAGAGCCCAAAGTCTGCCACCTCTGAGAGTTTGTTGGACCCTGGGTGAAACCCCGGAGGCTGAGAGAAAGCCTGTGTCAGAAGAAAAAGAAATTGATACTTATTTATAAATATATTAGTAACTTTGATGTGCAATACTTTAAGTTATCTGTTGTTGCTTCAGTTTCCACATACACTGCTTAGAGATATTTTTAAGATAGCAAGCAGTGTAGCAATTAAAGAATCAAAATAATCAAAATTGTTGACATTAGATGAGGGTGATTTTTCAGTGTGTGCGTGTGCATGCGTGCAAGCCCATTTTACATTTCTAATAGATAAAACTCAACAACCTTTAACATGAATCCAGAGGGAAATTCTGCTCTGGAAAGGGCAATTTGTAACGAAAGATGATGAAAACACCGAAGGACCCCCTTCCAAAGACTTCATGCCAGCCTTGAGCCAGAAGGTGGCACCCTAAGACCTTTCAACGCTGAGCCTCTTTGATGCTACTTCCTGAGAGGCTGGCACATCCTTGTTCAACTTTTATCTGCTTTTAAAAGTTGGATTTATTGATTGTGCCTGTGACCTGCTGTACTGCTCCTGACCCCTCTTTGCTTGCCTCTTGCCAAGCCCCAGAGGAGTGCCAAATGTATTGTACGACTACCAAGCCGAGAGATGACCTTTTCCAGAGAAGCTGCAATTCACAGCAGCCGCCTTCACACGAAAATCCTGCCTCCAATGGGACTGTGCCTCTGGCCCAGCCCTTCAGCTTATGGGGTGCTGCTGGCTGCACCCCCAGCATTAAGATAGCATTAAGTTTAGGCTCCTCAGGCCAGCTGCTTTAAAACTACTCTTCTAAAAAATAATAATTAAGAAATAAAAATTACAATTAACCCAAAGAGTAAAATGCCAGCCAACCAGTGGAGACTTCTGCATTAGGGCACCAGCCTCAGTCTCCTCCCAGTCAGTTCCCACCTGCTTACCTGCTTAATCACAGCTATTCAAGGGGGGTGGCACCACCTGTCAGCTTCCTCTTCCTTTGTCTCAGTCTGCCCTCTTGTAGATCTCAGCAGGCAGGAGGATGGAGACAAACCGAGAATGACTTGTCTCTGACTATCATTGACTCTTTGGCTCCACCTACTGTTGGGCTCCCTGTCTTCAGCCCTACCAGCCGCAATGACCCCCAGCTGCCACTGGAGGCATGCAAAATAATAAATCCAAAGGTTCAGGGCAAAGGAAGGTGAGTCAAACCTAGATGCCTGTGTGCTCTCTTATGGTTGAGCTATCCACCATATATATTGTCTTTCTCTGTCTGTCTGTTTGTTCTCTAGCAGTTCAGACACCTCTTGAGATAGCGTTGCACGAGGGTCTCTGAACTGGGGGGGGGGGGGGTGGCACTCGTCACCAAACTCAGCATGAGGGATCCCGAGCTGGAGATATCATACAAAATGCTTTATTTATTCTTCTTCATCAACCCTCAAAAATGTACAGCCTCACTTTGAACATGAAAGGTTTTATTCATTAAGAACTTCTATAAACATTTATAGTTGTGAAAAGGGAAACAGCGACAAGGCGGCAAAAGGGAGCTGAAACTGAAGGAGAAGGAAAAAGATAAGCTGTTTTTGCCGTCCATCTTTTATGGAAATCGCTCACTCCTCCAAGGAATCATTTTATCCTTTGCAAATTGTACAATGGGGGCTTTTGGCATCAAATGTACATGTGAGATGTTATTGTTCTCAGCTGCTGTTCATCAAGGGAGACGTCATGCAAAATAGCGCAAGTTTCCTGAGGAATTACTGGGGCTTGCAGGGAAGAGGCTGACATGAGCCGCGTGTGCAAAAGCTGGAATGTAAAAAGTATTTCTGTTAGGTGCTACCCCAATCACCAAGCAGTGAGACTCCAGGGGTGCCTGCGCTTTACCCAGAGTTTGGTTTCTTTGCCATGAAGGTCAGTGGTATCTTTAGGATAGACGGCTTTATTTAATAGATTCACAGAAGGTACCAAGAGTCATCTAGTCCAATCTCCTGCAATGCAGAAATCACAGCTAAAGAATCCCTGACAGATGGTCAACCAACCTGTTTAAAAACCTCCAATGAAGGAAAATTCAAAATCTGAGGTAGTCCATTCTGCTATCAAACAGCTCTTACAGTCAGAAAGTTGCACTTCTACACATATATACATCCTGGGCAAAGGACAGAGGGGCTTGCCACATTAGCCCACCCATAGATATTGCTTCTCCATTCGATTTCCAGAAAATCCCCAAAGTCCAGTTTAGGATCAGCACAGAGCAAGCCATCTCTCTCTCCAGCTTTCAGCATTTTTGCTCACACATACACAACAACAATGACCATTTCTTATCTACCTACCAGCCGGGTGAGGAGCATGGGTGCAAGGTTCACTCATTTGCTCTCTCTCTCTCTTGATGCAGATGGCAGGTGATGAGCCAATCAGCCAAGGTCATTACCCTGGCCAAGGAACTAGCGTGACCTGTTCACTGTCTTCCTCTTATCCATTCTATTGCACCCTCACTGATACAGGATCTGACAAATTGGAAGGGAGCCAGGGTTTCACCATAGCAGTATGTATACAGAGGACGAAGAGGGAGGGGACAGGGCTGACATTTATTCTGTTTATTTATAAAAGAATTTCTATACCAATGTGTCTGTCTGTCTATATCTATCTATCTATCTATCTATATCATCTATCTATCTATATCTATATCTATATCTATATCTATATCTATATCTATATCTATATCTATATCATCTATATCTATATCTATCATCTATCATCTATCATCTATCATCTATCTATCATCTATCTATCACAGCCGTTTACAACAATATAAAAACATAGAAGCAAACAACAAATTCAGAAGTGGGTGTGTAATGAGAGCCAAAGCAGATGAGAAGAAGCTTTGGGCAGTAAGAAAAGTCCTGCTGGATAAGGGGCGAAGAGGGCTCAGTGGGAGAGCATGTGCTCTGCCTGCAGATGGTTCAGTCCCTGGCATCTCCAGGTAGGGCTGCCATATCTGGGGAGTTGCTACCAGTCAGTGCAGACAAACCTGAGCAATGGTCTGACTCCGAATAAGGCAGCTTCATGGGTTCAAAAGGATGCTACCCTTGGAAACCATTTTTTTCTCTCTCTCCAAGATGGCTGCCAAGAAGAAGCAGGGTGCCGGAGGGACAGCACTAGCTCCCAAACTTTTCTAAAAGGCCCTATTTCATGAATAAAGTTTGGGGCTCTTTTCTTTTTTAAGACAATTTAAAGAACAGTAAAAACAGATCTGTGAATATGGCTTTGATGCAAATCGAGCCTTTACAGGTGCAAATAACAAATTGTTGTTGTGTTTCATGCATACATTGATAATACACCCAGCTTTGAACTTCAAGGGATTGGAAGATATAAAGGGGTAGCATACATTCAAAGTGTTCCATATCCATTTTTAAGGAAAAAAGGGGTGCACACAGGTGTGTTGTGTGTAAATAGCTCTTAAAGCAAAAACAAACAAACAAGATACAGCGCTACCTCATAGTTTCTTTCTTTCTCTCAGTAAAGAAACGGTTCTCTTTGGTGCACAGCGTCTACTGTCAAGTGGGAAACAATGTGATTCCCCCCCCTCACTATTTGCTACTATTAGGGTGAAATGACCAAGGGGAAGAGACAAGACTTCAAGAAGTGTTTATTTTCAACTAAATGCTGTGGTGGGAAGTGTGCGTACATGCGACGGGAGGCCCTTTATACCAGCGGCGGAGAGCAGGTGGCCCTCAAGGGCTCCAACTCTCATCAGCTCCAGCCAACTTGGCCAATGACCAGGGATTGTGGGAACTGGAAGGTCCAACAACATCTAGACACCACCCAGTGCCAAGGTGGTGGGTCATTTTTTGTTGTTGGGAAAGAAAAAAAGGGAGCATGCCACTTATCTCTAGGTCACAGATGAGGAACCTGTGCTTCTCCAACTGTTGTTGTTGGGCTCCAAGTTCTATCAGCCCCAGTTGACCCAGTCAACATTGAGGGATGATGAGAGTTGTAGTCCAACCACACCAGAGGGTCAAAGGTTCTCATCCTGCTCCAAAGAAACAAACGCAATTTTTCTTTCTGTCAAGTAAAGTGTGTGGCAGCCTCCGAGGCTACGTAGGGGGCAGGCATAGAAGGGACAATGGCAATGATTCTGTTCCACCTATGGCATATCAGATCCTTGGCAGGTCTGGAAGGTGCCTAAACTTAGGCTGAAATGCTATACTTCCTTATGTGGCTGTTAGTCTCATTGACCTACACTGGGCTTGCTTTCGAGTCAACACATGTAGGACTGAACTGTTAGCCTGTACTCCTGTGCCTGGGAACAAGTCCCATTGACTACGCACAGACTTATGATATGTGCTGTTCAGATGACTGGGCAAGTTCTTTTTATTCTCCAACTTTAGGGTGATTTGTGATTTCTGCTTCTGTTTGCTTCAGGCTATATTCTGTAAATGCATCCAACTGTGGACTCTCATGTGATCTGATTGAGTAGCTCTAGTGAAAACCACGGGAAAGCATTTTGAAGCTTGTAGGGCTGCCATCAAGGGCCTTCATTTTTTGTGATGCAGCAAACTGAGTATTATTTCCACTGTTTTTTAAATGATTATGCACATGAAAAACAAGTGTGTGTGTAAGAGGGGAGCCAAGAAACTCTGATTTCATTGGAGTTCCTGATTCTGTGCCTGATTAAACAGCTGCCTACAATTCTAGATAAATCACTTTCCTTGTTTAAGGTTTAAAAATATCAAAGCCTACTCTCTGTGGCTTTCAAGGTGTTTGGGGAAAGAAAGAATACACTTCAAGTGCCAACATTTCCAGTTTTATCCATTTCTACTTGCAGCTGTGCACTGATTTCAACAGCACACACACTCTCTCCCCCTCCCACCTTTTTTAAAAAATAACCCCCCCCCCAATCTTTTAAGCCATGCTTCAGATAATCTATATTTAGCACTAAATGGCACACTAAATTTTAGGAACATTATGACATAGTGCTTTGGTTCAAATAATTGCTGGCATTATCTATGCCCGATCAGACAGAAAAAGACAACAAAGGCTAAAAGAGCATCAGCTTAAACCTGCCCGGTATCTGTGATTCCCCCCTCCTCTGCTAAAAGGAAAGTGCTACAACGATGATTCCCAAACCATTTTGAGCTACTGCACCCTTGGGTCCATAAACTCATCCCCAGTGCTTCCCACCCTATAAAAACCACTATGGTTTGCGCAACCCACTAAAGATAACCATGCAATAAAACTCAAAACAATAACAGTGATTTGCACATTTATTCAAGGTTGAGTTAAAACGATTTAAGTTTAATTAATTCAATAAAAGTGACAAACTTGATCCAGTGATATCAGCTTTTCAAAGTGTGATAGTCAGTTACACTTTCATAGTCCACCTGCTGTCCCCTTGCCTCTCTGCACCTGCCTAGTTATCCCATTGCACCCAGGGGGCAATACCGCCCAGCTGGGGAACCACTGTACTACGATAAGCATCTAAATGCAGCCCTCAGGTGGGTAACAGTCTTTTGCCCGACATGAGCCCTGATTGGGCATTTAGGAACACGTTGACTGTAACTGGGTAAGGCAAGAAAGTGGGGTCACCCATATTTACGTACTGGTGTGCGGTCCAACAGTGGGGTAGGTCACATGACTCCCCCCCCCCCCAATGTCTCACATTACAGTCACACATTGCCAAATGCCTCAACAGAGCTGTTGCCAAAAACACGCTGATCCTATAAAAAGCCGAAGGGGATGAATGCCTTTGCCGACCAATTTGCTTTAAAAAATCAAAAATAGAAATACCCATTTACCTCCCATCTGAAATATAATCCCCCATTAAAAACTTTTGGAGCTTAGCGAGAAACAAGCAGAGTTTTCAGCCGGCTCCAGATTCCGAAACGCAGAAGTAATTTAAGAGGCTGCAAGCCTGGGATTTAACGTTATCAATACGGAGGCTCACTCCAAATGTAAAAATGGCAGCTCCCTAGATTATAAATTTAAAGTCTGCTTGATATTTCCACTTGGTGCTATAACAGGCAGAAGACGGAAAACAGCAGCCTTGTAACTGCCGTTCCAACATCATTCATCTCTGTGTTCGACCAAAGTCCCTTTTGGCTTACACGGTTTAAGTTAAGGCTTTTATTTATTTATTTATTTATTTATTTTTCTGTTTCCAGAAAGAACATTGCAAGCAAGGGAACATGAAACAAGCATAAAAGGAGAAGTATTTACAACAAGGGCGCTAGGAAGAAACTTTGAAGCTGTGAGTTTGCTGGAAGAGCGATTAGAATACCCCCTGTAGGCATCAGCCAGCAAACAGGTGTGTTTATAATTAAACATCAGCAACAAACCCGTAAACCTCAAGTTTTGCCAAGTGTGAGGCTCCGGCAGTTATTAGACATAACACCTTTTACAAGTACTCCAAGAGGCAAAATATTACAGACACAACAGAAAAAGGGGTTCCCAAATGACGGACAGCGAGCTTCAGGTTGTCTGTGAATTTACAATCAAGGATGGGAGAGGAAACCATCACCGCATTCGTACTGATGTTTAATTGTACTTTATCGTCTATTTCTGATACAGCATTTTATTTTGAGACAAGTTGCATTGTTTGGAATTCAAACCTTAATTCAATTAAATGTGATAGGTAAAAAAAGAAATTAAAATATCATACAGTGTCCTTTTGTTGTAGCAAAAGGGGGGGGGGTCATGAAGTGTTGCTCTAAAACCCACAGCAGTTTTCAGGTGGTCCATGGAGGAGAAAGGGTGGTGCAATGTGTTTAAATGTGGTTCGAGCCACCCAGGGATGGCTTAAGGTCCCTTCCAACTCTACAATTCTATAATAAAACATAATGTAGGAACAGGGATCCGATCATTGGGCCATCTAGCTCAGCACTGTCTGCACCAGGCATGGGGAATCTCAGGCCCAGGGTCTGAATGTGGCCCTCCAAACCTCTCTATTTGGCCCTCAGGACTTTCCTGGGGCCGTATTTCTGTGCCTGCTCTGCCTCCACCTCAAGTGGTTTTGCTTGGCTGGAATGCATATTTGCTTGCCTGGGTAAAGGTAAAGGTACCCCTGCCCGTACGGGCCAGTCTTGACAGACTCTAGGGTTGTGCGCTCATCTCACTCTAGAGGCCGGGAGCCAGCGCTGTCCGCAGACACTTCCGGGTCACGTGGCCAGCGTGACAAGCTGCATCTGGCGAGCCAGCGCAGCACACGGAACGCTGTTTACCTTCCCGCTGGTAAGCGGTCCCTATTTATCTACTTGCACCCGGGGGTGCTTTCGAACTGCTTGGTTGGCAGGCGCTGGGACCGAACGATGGGAGCGCACCCCGCCGCGGGGATTCGAACCGCCGACCATGTGATCGGCAAGTCCTAGGCACTGAGGTTTTACCCACAGCGCCACCCACGTCCCGCTTGCCTGGGAACAATCCCAAAGAATCCTGGGAACTGAAGTCTCCCTTCCACAGAACTACAGTACTCAGCACCCTTAGCAAACTACAGTTCCCAGGATTCTTGGGGGGGGGGGGAGTCATGTGCTTTAAATGTATGTGTGGATCTGCCTTAAGATGTTCCTACATCCGGGTTAGCAAAGAAGGGTTGATTCCCAACATGTTATTTTACCAGTGTTAAAAGAAGTACAGTGGTACCTCAGGTTACATACGCTTCAGGTTACAGACTCCGCTAACCCAGAAATAGTGCTTCAGGTTAAGAACTTTGCTTCAGGATGAGAACAGAAATTGTGCTCTGGCGGCACGGCAGCAACAGGAGGTCCCATTAGCTAAAGTGGTGCTTCAGGTTAAGAACAGTTTCAGGTTAAGTACGGACCTCCGGAACGAATTAAGTACTTAACTTGAGGTACCACTGTACAAAGAAGCTTGTCTCCTTGCTAGTATCTCCCATCAGAAGACTCTGGGAAACCAGGAAAGGATCACCACTGCAAACAGGAGGACAAGTACCATGTCCCTAAATAAATGTTTTGCAGTGTACCTCCTGGACTTATGGACATAGCCATGAGATTTAAACCACTCGACTGATTCTTTAATGCTGTGTGGACATGGTGCGTACCCCAGCTCCCTCTTGGCCTTTTCCATGCTGAAATAATTAGAGACACCACTTTTGTAAACTTCTGTGCGAGTGAGGAAGGGCTGGAAGTTATATAAGCGCCCAACCACGGAATATACCATCTCAGTGAGAAATGCGAAGTAGTAAACAACAGACAGAGGGAGGCGGTAAGTTGGAAAGGGGTAGCCTAAGCCTTCTACAAAAGGCCGGAAAAAATCAAAGTTGTTGATTGGTCTGCCATCTGAAATGAAGTAAGCTTGACCAGCTGACCTGTGACCCTTACTATCTCCCAGAGCTTCGGAAGCTAAGATGTGAGCTTCCACCAAGTTGTCCACATGTACAAAGTCCATTAGGTCTCCGGGATCTCCAAACAGGAACTGAAACAAGCCCTGTTCAAGGTAGCCAAGGATCCTCGGCAGATGTCTCTGCTCTCCAGGCCCATAGATGGCGGCAGGTCTCAAGGCACAGGTCCTCAGCAACCCTCGCCCTCCCTCAAGTGAGCTTCCATTTGCTTCCAGAACCTTCATCTCAGCTAAGGCTTTGGTCCTCGAGTAATGGTCAGGGTGGAGATGAAGAGGGAAATAAGGCAGAGACTCATCCCCGTTTTCGATCGCTTCGCCCCCAAACACCACATTGTAGGTGCTCGTGTAAACCAGCCTTGAGACGCCCACTTTCTTGCAAGCTTCAATTATGTTTTCTGTCCCCTTGAGGTTGACGTCTTCTATCAGTTTTCGGTTCAGCTGCTCCCGGCCAGACATCCCATAGGAAGCAATATGGAAGACGCAGGTTGCACCTTGGAGTGCCCTTTCCACTTCAGAGACCACACGGATATCACCCTGCACAAATTTCACTCCTTGTGGCATCGGTTGGATGGGCTCGGTGACATCAAAGAGGATGACATCTACTCCCTTCTTGGAAAGGGCATCACCTAGGCTGGAATGTGACAGGCAATCCAATCCAAATAATAAAATATATGATTTTGAAACAAACACCTTACATCAAATAAGGTAATATTCAATACCAGTTAGAATATATTATTGCGCAATCAAAGGAACTCTCAAAACATCAGCAAATAATAATAATTAAACAGAAATCTACCTAACACCCCCCTGTTTTCACTCAAAGGGGCTTTTCACGGTTTTACTGATAATAACTACGTGGTCTGCAGACTTTCATCAGTAGACCAACCCAACCTAAGCCTCCATTGATTGAACTGGTGGGAATCAAAATTATGAAATTACTAGGTAGCACATCTGTTTTACATGCAGAAGGTCCCAGAGTTCAAACCCTGGCATCTACAGGTAGGGTTGGGAAAGGCTCCTGCCTGAAGCCCTGGAGAGGTGCTGTCAGTCAGTGCAGACAATACAGAGCTAGATTTTGAAGATTGAAGTGGGACCTTCTGCATGCATCTATCACTGAGCTACGGCCTTTCCCCATAGCTGTATAGTGTATGTGTGTACAAAGAAATGTGTGTGTGTGTGTGTGTGTGTGTGTGTGTTGGTGAGGGGAGAAAGAAATTAAAATAATAAATTATTTAAAACAAACATATTGCTTCATTGCTAAATATGATTGCTCCATGTGTCCTAAAATAAAAGTATACTAACCGGAAACCAAAATAACCACCTCCTCCTGTAATAAGGACTGTTTCCTTGACGGTGTTTTCTGCATCCATGCTGTGCTTTTTGCTGCTACTTCCAGTCATTCTCTATAAATAGATAAAGATAACACATCATAGCTGTTATTCTAATAATACAAAAAATGAAAAGATGCCGTGGCTCTTAATAGCTCATGAATTGCAAAACCTGCACATTAAAGGATTTTGTTCCGAGCGATTGCTCCCTCCAGATTTCCCCAATGCCATTTTAGATGTGTGCATATATATATTTGTGCCCCCCCCCCCCCACGGACCATATTTTTCCATGTATAAGATGCCCCCATGTATAAGACAACTCCTATTTTTTTGAACCCAAAATTAAGAAATTAAGTTGTTTAGCTTTTTTGAGGGGTGGGGGAGGTCACTTCCGCCAATCGCTCACCCTCCTGCCTGCCACTGCCAATCGCTTGCCACAGCCACTGCCGATAGCACACCTCGCCGCAGCCACCAATTGTCTGCCAGCTCGCCGCCACCAACAGCCCACCCACCCACTTGCCACAGCCACAGCCAATCACCAGCAGGCCTTGCCACAGCCGCCAATCGCCTGCCTAATTGCCGCAGCCACCAATCACCCGCCCAATCGCTGCTGCCATTAATCGCACGTCCCCCCTCTACATTCACTATCCACGTATAAGACGACACCCAATTTTTGCCTAATTCTTTTTAGCAAAAAGCATCGTCTTATACACGGAAAAATACGGTATATCACAACTGACTTGCTGCTTTGGTGCAAAGTGCACTTAGCCCATTTTGTAACCAGAGGCAGCTAGCCAGGTGCAAACAGAGTATGAAGGGAGGTTGCCAGCACCTGTGAGGCAATCGTAATTTCCTCGAACGTTCTGGAGCTGAGTGGCACTCTATAGGTTGCCAAAATGGAACCAGCCTTGCAGAAGAGGTTGGAAGAAGCATTCTTAAAATATAGGGAGGAAATGAGGACTTAACATGCTCTGTGGGCACAGGGTGCTGAGCATCTACTGGGGTGAAAAATGGGGGAGGAGGAAATGAAATGGCATGTTCTGGAAAAGGGTGTTGCTCTCTGGTGCCTCAAACAGGAGCCTTCCTCACTGAAAGATTATGTTGCATAACCAGCACAGCAATCTTTTCCCAGCAACCAGTGCTCAGGAGTATATTGCTTAGCCACACAGAAGTTGCCACCCTGCACAAAGGCTAAATGATTTGAGCGGATTGTCAAATAGGTCATTTGAGGGTCAGGTCTGCACTAGGTCTGCAATCCTCTGCATGCTTATTTGGCAGTGGCTCCCATTACTATCCATAAAAAATGCAGTCAAGTGAACATGAATAGAATTGGGTTGTGGGCAGCCTTAGACAAAACACTATTCTCTTGGCTTCAGTCCCCCCCCCCCTCAACATCTGTAAAATGGGAACAATAGTACTTATCAGATATCCATCCATTAGATGCCACATCTCATAAATAGCTAAAATTGTGTTTATTAGTTAGGTGTCCCTTTATAATATTTCCAGGGGAGTTCACAATAAAAAAATAACAACAATTTAATAATATAGGGTTGCCATATTTCAAAAAGTGAAAATCTGGATACAAACGTTTTGCCCAGAAATCAGCAGTAAAGAGTACGTATTGTGCTATCTCTCCCAATGTTTTAAAAAGACATCTTGCAAAAACAGATCAGTTGCTATCACTCAGCCTAGTGGACCTCACAAGATTGTTGTGAAGATAAAATTACCGTAGGTGGGAGAGGGAATGCAATATTGGTCAAACTGGGTCTACCACTTCTCTGCTTAGCACAGAAAGCACTTCACAGGAATAAAATCCACACTAAAGTGCTAAATCTCAAAGCCCTAACATTTCACCCATCACTATCATACCAAAGGACCTTTGTCCACCATTATCAATCTGATATTTGAAGAATCCAGGATAAGCCATGAATTGCAATAGCACTCCAGCCATAAATGGAAAACTTTAGATATAGATGAGAACTGGTGGCTTATCAGGCATACCATGAGGTCCTTGAACATGAAGCAAGGTTGATGATTGGAGTCTACGGTCACTGCTAGACTGTTGCTATCTTAGCAAGTTCAGATTGTTTTCTTTCTTTTTCTTTCTTTCTTTATTTTTACATTTATATCCCACCTGCCCTCCAAGGAACTCAATGTGTCATACAAAGTTCTCCTCATCTCTATTTAGCCTCACAACGACCCTTTAAAGCAGTATCATAACACTCTGAAAGAGGAGGGAAGCAGAACTTCTTCTGTAGCGTGTAAGACCTCTGGGTGGGAATTGTAGTGGATCAGTCCAATTAATACAATAGGAATACACTTGATTGCATCATCTGAATGGAACTGATGGAGATACATTTCTAAAACCACACTTTTTCTACCCACTCACTGACCGTTTAGTATCAGGTGTTTATTAAGAGGACGGTTGCACTTAAGGCCATAATTGAGGTACTCTGCACAGTATCAATTCAAGGGAGAGCTGAGCCCTGGCATCAAAAACAAATCCTAGGGCCAAATCCAAGCTCCCTTCACAATTATTATAGTTCATGGCTTTGTAGAGCCATGACATGAAAAAAAATTTTTAGCACTGGTGCCAAATTCAAGCTCCGTAGTAATTCCCAATCGTCTCTTCACCCCACGCCCTGCAGTGGAACCCTAACCTTTTGTAACACCACCCCCTTGGTTCCATGAACACATCTCCAGTGCTCCCCATCCTATGGAAAGTATTTGTTTAGGATACAGTGGTACCTCGGGTTACGGACGCTTCAGGTTACAGACGCTTCAGGTTACAGACTCCGCTAACCCAGAAATAGTACCTCGGGTTAAGAACGTTGCTTCAGGAGACCACAGATTCACTGAAGACTGGAGTAAATTTGTAGACTATTTGAAAAGTATTTGCGATGAACAATTAACGTTTGTAGGTTTGCAAGAGGCTCTGTGAAAATAATAATAGAAATATTGTAAAAAGGGGAATAAGAGGGAGGAGGTTTTTTAATAAAAGGCAATATTAGATTAAGAAATGCGGAAGAAGGATTAAAACGGAGGATTTGCAGAAGAGCTGAGGGAAGTCCAAAAAAATGTATCTGTGAAAAATTGTGTTATGTGTTTTTATATTTTTGTATTGCAAAATGAATAAAAATAATGAAAAAAAAGAAGAAGAACGTTGCTTCAGGATGAGAACAGAAATTATGAGGAGGCAGCAGGAAGCAGTGGCGTAGCGTGGGGGGTGCAGGGGGGGCCGGCCGCACCAGGCACAACATCTGGGGTAAGGGCAAATCCATGGGTTAGGGGGCGCAAATCCACAGGTTAGGGGGCGCAAATCCACGGGTTAGGGGGTGCAAATTACTTGCCTTGCCCCGGGTGCTGACAACCCACGCTACGCCACTGGCAGGAAGCCCCATTAGTTAAAGTGGTGCTTCAGGTTAAGAACAGTTTCAGGTTAAGAACGGACCTCCGGAACGAATTAAATTCTTAATCCGAGGTACCACTGTACTGGTTTGCACAGCCCACTATAGAAGATGATTAACACAATAGAATTCAAAACAGTAACAGTTAATTGCACATTTAGTCACTACCCAAGTAAAACTATTTTATTAATTCCACGGAATGGATGGACTTGATCTAGTGATGGCAGCTTTCCCTGCATCTCCCTTGCCTCTTGGCGCCCCCCATGCCCAAAGCCCCGCAGAAGGCGGAGCCGCCCACTTAGGAAACTACAGTACTACAGTACTTCTCTACAGGCTTGCTCCAAATAGGCAAGAGGGAGCACCATAACGCCACCTTCTGCAAAGCAGCCACAGACAAGCCTGAACGAGGAACTTCCCAATGCAAGCCCACTCCCCAATTCCGAGGAGCCTGCATACCCCCTTCTCAGTAATTTAGCCCTCATTACAATCTGTGCAATACGAGCTTGGATTTGTGGGGAGGAGCTATGAACGAAACGGACCGCGCTGAAGACTGGGGCAATTAAAAGAGCCAGTTCATTGGATTCCTCCCCTCGCCCCGCTCTAGAGCAGCAGGGTTATTCCCCCTCCGCCCCACACAGGGTCTGATCTCCCCTACTCCCTTACCAAACAAAGTTTCTGACTTTCTCCTCTTCGCAGTGTGCGATGAGCCGTCTTTCCCGCCCCATCACCCTATATGCCGGCTCCTCCCTATAGGGAGGGCGCGTTACGAAACCACCCCCTGCAGAATTATGCACCTTCCCCTCGCATCGAGGCACGCAGGGAAAGGAAGATCTGCCTATCCCCACTCCGTGCCGACCGGACCCTTTAAAACAAAGCAGCCGCGCCAAAGCACGACACCAAAACTTCTCACGCTTTTATCTCTGCAGTCTGAAACCAGCCGGCACCTCGCTGGTTTCAGTAGCGCCAACATGGCGCCCTCCATAGCGGATATTTTCCGTACAGCAAGATGTCTGAACCCGAGGACCGGGCTTTCGTACAGCAAAACGGTGCTCTCTACTCGGGATAATGTCGTACAATAAGATGATAGCTGCTTTTGTTTATGCTATTATTATTATTATGCCTCCTCCTATTATTATTTGCTGTTGCTTCTCTTTTTATTGTTGTTGCTCTTTGTTTCTGATGTTATTGTATTATTTTATTAGTTATTTCTTCTGCTACTGTTATTACTTGCTGTAGCTTCTTTAGTTTTTATTGTCATTTTTAAACCAGTTTATATATTATTCAATTTTCTGTTTTACAATTTAATGTACTCATTTTTACATCCTTATGATATCAATGACTTCCCTTATCTTTCCATGGTTCATTTTACATATCATAAATCCCTTTATATTTTACAAAAACTATACCTTTCAGTATTCCATTATTACATCCATCAAAACTTATTTACACTGTTGAATTTATCTTAATGCTGCCAGCGTTTTCAGCTGTGCACAGTTATTTCCCATATATTCAATAAACATTTTCCAATCTTCTCTAAACATATGTAACATATGTTATTGTTCTCTTATTCTATATGTTAAGTCTGCAAGCTGTGCATATTCTGTCAATTTAAGTTGCCGTTCTTTGGCTGGGACCTCTCTCATTTTCTATTTTTGGGCTAACAAAACATGGGCCCCAGTAGTATCGTACATAAATAACGTTTTTTGACACCTGGGAATTTCAATCTGAATTATCTGGTTTTTGGAGGAAAGTACTTTTAAACATTTTTTTCATTTTTTTATAATAATATTTATTCCTTTTACAACAATTTAAACACTTACAAAAAAAACCAAAGAAAGAACAGTACATTACAATACAAAAACACTACATAAAAATTAACAAAACAAAACAAAAACAATTTAAAAACACATCAAAAGAAAGAAAAAAAGAAAAAACTTCCAATATATTATCTTTCTTTCACATATTTCCACGGCCTCCTCACACCTCCCTTTTTGTATTCCACTTCTATTAATTATTTCAGCAATTCCTTTCCATCTTCCCCTGTTTTCTATCCTATAATTATCTCAACACCTTTTAACCTTATTTTCCTTTAATTATTAATCTATTTATACTTAATTCCTTATAACATTTCTATTGAAGCCATATAACTTCATTCCAACATTCTTCTAACATTTATTAATTTTACAATATTTCTCTAAATAATCTTTAAACTTTTCCCAGTCTTCTTCCACCGACTCTTCTCCCTGGTCTCGGATCTTGCCAGTCTTTTCCGCCAATTTCATCTAGTCCATCAACTTCATCTGCCATTATCCAACACTTCAGTGCTTTCAAGAGACAGCCATTCTCTCAGCCAGCAAAAAGCAGATGGTTCACAACAAAGTTTAGGGGTCTGGCAGGGCAGGTCCACCTCCTTCTTTGGCATCCGTCAATATCTTAAATTTTACTCGAGGCTTCCTGCCCTGCCAAACAAATCCAGAAACATCCCTCTGCCACCTCCTGAAACAATCCATCCCATCCAAAACTTGCACTGTTTGGAACAAAAGCAACATCCCCGGCAACACAGCAACCCTCATCCCCACCACAACAGCTCGGCCCAACAATAACAACTTCAGATTTATCCATATTTCCCAATGCCCCTTCTCTTCAATCCAACGTCCTTCACAGTTACCCTTAAATAAATTCACATTTTTGGCGGTCATACTGACCCCCAAAAGCCTCTCTTTCTCAGCCGATGTTAGTCCTGTCTCCTCCTGAAGCTCTGTCAAGCTTTCCTTTCCCAATTCAGGTAGGGCTCTGGTCCTCAAATTCATCTGTTTTTCTTTAAGTTCCATCATAACAGATGTCAAATTATGTTCATCAAGTTGCCTTTGAATGGATGGGGCTCTCTCGCACTCCAGTTGTATTGTTTTACATTCAGCAGCAAGGGTTTTCTCCCTGACTTCATCCGCAGTTTGCCGTATCAAGGTAAATTCCTGTATCAATTTCTGGATGGTTTCTGTGTTGGTGTTCACCTTTTGTCCCAGATTATTTAAATTTTCTACAATTAAGTCAATTTTATTATTTGCAACGTCCACTTTCACATTCATCACGTCTGTTTTCCTGTGAAGCTGTTCCAGCGAATCGTTTATTTTCACTAATGCGACCACTAAGGCCTCTTCTGTCGACATTTCGTCTGTTTTTTCCTTTCCATTTGCCATAACACTTGAGAGATTCAAGGTCAATCCCAGAGTCTCAGAGCTTTTTATCTTGCAGCTGGAAATCCCCCTAGCCCAGCTCTTATAAAGTAACCAATTTCAGAGACTTCCACTAGGGGGAAACAGTTTCTATTTATAATAGTCAACAATGTCCCCTTTAAACGCAACTCATACAATCCAAAGTTACTTTCAGTTTTCAGTTACTTTTTACTCCTTTTTAGAAAGCAGCCGGAGACAATAGAAACAATGTATTTCTCTTACTTTGCTACCTGTCAAGGAACGTTCTAAGTGCTGTCAATGAACATTCCAAAACGTCAGTCCTACTAGTAGCCCGTTTCCAGGGTCAGAGCGGCGGTATTTTAACTCCCTTCACTCTCTCCTGCAGGCATACTCAGTCCGCAACTTCCCCCCCTCTTCTCCTGCCTCCAAGGGGGTTTTTATGCTCTTTACCGATGGAAATTTAGTCTTTTACAAAAGGCTTTCCAAGACTTCAGCCTGCAGCCTCCTTGCCTCAGTCTGTTTACAAATAGGGAAGGCGGACTTCCTGTTTTGAACCTCCCCGTTTCGATGCCAAATTAAACATTTAAAATCCAATTCTCCCGTTTCAGCTCTACTCACAGGTAATTACTTTGGAGTCAAATTGTCCACAGGAAAAAGTCAATGCTCTCCGGCAACAGCTATGCGGCTTCGCTCCGTGGAAGAAGCAGACGATTCGAAGCACCGCGCCGCTCACCCCACGTCGCTCTGGGTCCCCGAACCCGGGTTTCCCCGCGAGTAGGGGAGGCGCAAAAGGTGCCCGCCGAATCCCACGTTCACAGGCTTCTCCCGCCTGTGATTTTTACGGGTCTCCGCCTTCGCCGTGGCGGCCAGACCCAAATTTCGAAGGAGCAGATTCCTCCCGATCAGAGGAAATCCGCCATTGCCGGAGGCACCAACCTGGAAGCTCCCTTTAAAAAAAAAAATGTTTTAAACATTTTTTTCAATTCATTATGGATCATTTCCCAATACTCTTTTATTAAACCAATTTAGTATGTTTTAACATCTGATTATAAGTCAGATTTAATTATTATTTTTGAAAGTTTAAAATAGTTTAAAATAATAAAATAATTCCTTCTAGACAAGAGTGGATACAAAAATTTACTGAATATGCTGAATTAGATAGCCTATCTGAAAAAATAAAAAATAAACTGAGAATTGAATTTGTATCAAAATGGGAGGCCTTCAGAACATATCTTTAAACAAAATTATACCATATTAAAATCTGTGGCAGCTTTTGAGTGATCCCAGCAGTTTTTATTAATTGCTTATATAAATATAAACATTCATAAATTGTGAAAATATTAATATAAAAATAGTATTTTGATATGGCAGTAAATTTATGTAAAAAGAGTTAAGGAATAAATGGGAGGTCAGGTATAAAAGATAACGAGATTGTTATTTTTATTGTAACATGAAATTGCAATCACAAATTTTTGTCATAATTTTTATCTTATCAACAGATTGTGTAAATTTAATTTTCTTTCCTTTTCCCTCCCCTCTTAAGTTGTACCCCTTTTCAGGTTGTTGGGGTTTTTTTTGGTTTTTTTTGTATGTAATAAGCATGGAAATAAGCATGGGAAAAGATAAAACAATAAAAAAGGGGGAGGAATCTGATTATAAGTCAGCTAAAGACTGCCAAGTGCTTAAGTCCAACAAATTAAATAATAATATTCTAGTTTGTTTATTGTTATGAAAACTGCTTTGAGGGTCCTGCAAAATAACAATAATGTAAATAACAAAAATAACATGCAGACCTTTAAGGCATTTTACCATCAGCCCCAGCGAGAATATCCAATGTTCAGGAATGATGGGAGCTGGAGTCTACCAACATGTGGCCACAGGGTTCCACATCTGTGATCTAACGGATTAATCAGCTAAGGTTGCAATCATGTACACACTGAAAGGACAGCAATCCCTATTGAATTATTTGGGGGTTACTTCTGAGTAGACACGCCTTAGAATCAGAGTTGGAAGGGACCCAAGGGTCATCTAGTCCAACCCCCTGCAATGCAGGAATCACAGCTGTATTGCAGCCCACATTTCTTAGAATTTACTACACATTTTTAACAGTGCTTTTAGGGTGCTCACTAATCCTTACAGCAAGCCTATATGCTGTAAATCAGTATTATTATCAACAGGTTGTAAAGGAGCATAACAGTCTGAGAAAAAGAAACAGCTCATCAACAGTGGCCGAACCAAGATTTGGTTCACAGGGCCAAAGATTAGGTTTCTTTGGCTTCTTCCCCAGGGTTGGGCAGAGGATGTGACAGAGGGATCCTCAATATCTGGAATCTTGTCACACAGAAAAGTTGCAGGCACCAGTGGACCAGTCTCTAATTTACTACATTTCTCCTGGTTACTATGGGACGTGGGTGGCGCTGTGGGTTAAACCACAGAGCCTAGGACTTGCCAATCAGAAGGTCGGCGGTTCGAATCCCTGCGACAGGGTGAGCTCCCATTCCTCGGTCCCTGCTCCTGCCAACCTAGCAGTTTGAAAGCACGTCAAAGTGCAAGTAGATAAATAGGTAGCGCTCCGGCGGGAAGGTAAATGGCGTTTCCGTGCGCTGCTCTGGTTTGCCAGAAGCGGCTTAGTCATGCTGGCCACATGACCCGGAAGCTGTACGCCGGCTCCCTCAGCCAATAAAGCGAGATGAGCGCCGCAACCCCAGAGTCGGCCACAACTGGTCCTAATGGTCAGGGGTCCCTTTACCTTTATCCTGGTTACTGAGGAAGAATGAAATGTGTACCATCTTGATCATCTTGGAGGAAGAGGTGGGATATAAATGCTAATGATGATGATGAAGATAGTTTTGGATTCTGCCCATGGCAAACAGTGTTCACCGGGATTGCCATCTTCCTGCTCCCCCATCCCCAGCAGAGTTCCTGTGCTTTCAGCATCTGCTTCATAGACAGATATCCAACTGCGGCAGGTTTTGTCCTTGCTCTGTTTCCACACTGTGGAAACAACCCCAGTTTACTTTTTTTGCTTTTTTAAGCCATGGAAAAACCTTTTTTAAACCATGGAAAAACAGCCTTTACTCTGGAACGCAACAGGTGGTGCTATTGCACCAGTAAGCTGAAATAATGATTATTCTCTGCAGCTGCTGCCTTTACGCTTCTCAGATCCAAAACTGCATTTGGGGGGGGGGGGCAAACAGCCCAATAAATGAAAGAAACGGAATAGATTCGAGTTCGGGTCTGGAATAATGTTGGAATCACCAAACAGACCTACTTGGCTCAGGTGTGTGGACAATGAGGGCACTTGGGAGGTGAGACTGTGGAATGAAGGTGCTCCCAAAGCTGGAAAGGTTGGAAAGAATATCTGAAAAGAAATGAATACCAAATATAAAAAGAAAAATCCACATAGGTAAAGGTAATGAGACCCCTGACCATTAGGTCCAGTTGTGACCGACTCTGGGGTTGCGGTGCTCATCTCGCTTTACTGGCCGAGGGAGCCGGCGTACAGCTTCCACATGTTGTTGTTGTTTAGTTGTTTAGTCATGTCCGACTCTTCATGACTCCATGGACCAGAGCATGCCAGGCACTCCTGTCTTCCACTGCCTCCCGCAGTTTGGTCAAACTCATGCTGGTAGCTTCAAGAACACTATCCAACCATCTCGTCCTCTGTCTTCCCCTTCTCCAAGGGAGATAACTTGGATTTAGCACGTATCTCCTGAGAACAAAAACCGAGATAGGCTGTTAATAAAGCAGAAACGCTTATCGTTCCATCTATCTTGCTTCTTTGGAAAACTTTCAATCAGGTAATAAGAGAAGAGTTATTGCTTTCCTGCTGATGTGCATTCAAACAAGTACATTCAGAGCTTCAACAATCAAAGGTACAGCTTTCTGAATTAAAATTTGGAGACATTCTCCATTCCAAAAAAATAACTGCTGGAGCCGACCTAAGGCTTATCAAGTTCACCCTCCTCTTTTCACACCTCCCAAACCAAGAGACAAAGTGAAGACTATCTAGCCTTTGTTGTTGTTGTTGTTGTTTAGTCGTTTAGTCATGTCCGACTCTTCGTGACCCCATGGACCAGAGCACGCCAGGCACTTCTGTCTTCCACTGCCTCCCACAGTTTGGTCAAACTCATGCTGGTAGCTTCGAGAACATTATCCAACCATCTTGTCCTCTGTCGTCCCCTTCTCCTTGTGCCCTCCATCTTTCCCAACATCAGGGTATTTTCCAGGGAGTCTTCTCTTCTCATGAAGTAGCCAAAGTATTGGAGTCTCAGCTTCAGGATCTGTCCTTCCAGCGAGCACTCAGGGCATAAACTTGGATTACTGTGATGTTAAAAGGTCTGCCTTGGACTCGTATCAAGATCATTCTATCATTTTTGAGATTGCATCCCAGTACAGCTTTCGCAACTCTTTTGTTGACTATGAGGGCCACTCCATTTCTTTTACGGGTTTCTTGCCCACAGTAGTAGATGTGATGGTAATCCGAACTGAATTCGCCCATTCCCGTCCATTTTAGTTCACTGATGCCCAGGATGTCAATATTTATTCTTGCCATCTCATTTTTGACCACATCCAACTTACCCAGGTTCATGGTTCTTACATTTCAGGTTCCTATGCAATATTTTTCTTTACAGCATAGGACTTTCCTTTTGCTTCCGGGCATATCCGCAACTGAGTGACCTTTCGGCTTTGGCCCAGCCGCTTCATCAGCTCTGAATCTACTTGTACTTGTCCTCCGCTCTTCCTCAGTAGAATGTTGGACGCCTTCCAACCTGAGGGGCTCATCTTCCAGCATCATAACTTTTATATGCCTGTTGTCTTTGTCCATGGAGTTTTATTGGCAGGGATACCGGAGTGGCTTGCCGGTTCCTGCTCCAGGTGGATCACGTTTGGTCAAAACTCTCCACTATGACCTGTCCATCTTGTGTGCCCTGCTCAGCATAGTTCATAGCTTCTCTGAGTTATTCAAGCCCCTTCGCCACGACAAGACAGTGATCCATGAAGGGGCAGCTTCAACGTACATAGTTCTAAATCCACATGGCTAAATAATGGGTGTTGTTCGACTCCAGCTCCCATCATCCCTGACCATTGACCATTCTGGCTGGGTCTGATGAGAGTTGTAGTCCAACAATGTCTGGAGGAACACGGGTCCCCACCCACCCCAATGGACTTAAAGTCATACTTAGAGTAGTCTGGTTTAAATAAATTGACTTAAGAACTGAAGATGAGCCTGTTGAATCAGACCAGTGGCCCATCTAGTCTTGCATCCTGTTTTCACTTTGGCCAACCAGATGCCTGTGGGAAGCCTGCAAGCTGGATGAAATATACTCAGAGTCGAGTGAAATATACTCGGAGTCGAGAGTGGATTTCATGCTCTTTATTCAGCTCATAGTGGTGAGAAGGAATGGAAGTTCTCCCAGAATGTCTGCTTTATATACATTATTTACACAATGGGCCCCACGTGATTGGCTAATTCCGGAATTCTCCTGTAGGCCAATCAGGTTGTGGATTCACTTCCACCTGGAGCTGGATTGGGCACTCCTGTGGACCAATCAGACTGCTGCATTCCTGGATCCTATTGTTCTAGGACCAATCAGACTGCTGCATTTTGGATCCTATTCACCTCAGTACATAACACTGGACATGAGAGCAATAACACTTGTATTATTGATTCCCACCAATTTGTACTCAGAGACATAATGCTTTGGACAGTGGAAGTAGAACATAGCCATTATGGCTAGTAGCCTTTGATAGTCTTGCCCTCCATGAATTTTAGTGGGGAAGGAGAGCTGAAAATAATGCCAATATATTTCACATCTGGCAGCCAATGTGCCCCTTTGGCTTCTGATAGTACATGGGTAAGATGGGTTTAAAAAGCCCATGACCCAAATGACTATGGTGGCTCATTTACCAGAAGTAATGGATTTAGTGTTAACTCTGCAAGTGTATACTCGATTCTGACCAAACTAAGCCTAGCTTTTAAAAAAACAACCCTCAAAGCTTTTCACAAAAAAAGAACAAAACAACAAAATTATCTGCCAAAAAGCGTCTTTAAAAACCTATTTAAAACTTTCAAAAATAATAATTAAATCAAATGTAAGATTTAAAACCTAATCAAAGCACATAGCAACATTCCACATTTCTGGATAGGCTTGCCTAAACAAAAATATTTTTTATCAGGTGCTGAAAAAGGTACTGTGAAGGTGCCTGCCTGATACCAATAGTTCCAAAGTGTGGGTGCTGCCACACTAAAATTCTATTTCTTACAATGGCACAAGTATTATGTGGCACATGTAACAGTGCCAGTTTTGCAGAGCTGAGTGGTCAAGGAGATATGTATGGGGTAAGGCAGTCTTGTGATTTAGCCAGGACCAGGCAGGCAAAGACAGGATTAATGTTTGATTAATGTTGTGGTTGATGTATATCCAGCTGCATGAGCTACAGAACAGAAGACCATGAAGTACAGTAATTCCTTCTTCCTCTCTTCCCATGTGCAAGTAAAGATTAATAAAGCCACTAAGGCTACAATCGTATAATCACTTTTACCTGGGAGTAAGTCCCATTCAGTACAATGGCTGTTTCCTCTGAGTGGACATGCATAAGCTTGCATTAAAAGCAGCTAATAGGTCTCCTATCTGATAGATATTTCCACACTTTCCTCTCTGCTCAGCTTACGGGAAATGCATCATGTCATCCTGGCAGGAATCCTTTGGTCAAAGATAATCTTCTTTGATCGCTTAAGGATGGATTATTATTATCATTTATCTTGATTGTTACCCTGCCAGGTTCCTGTATGCATAGTCTCTACTCCATATGGAAAGAATTTGTTAAGGCTGATAAATGTCTTTGATCTATACATTGAGCAATGTTTAACTCTTTGTGGGTCAGAACACAAGAAGAGCCTGGCTAGACTGGACCAGAGAGATACCCAGTGTTGGAGAACTTTACACTCACAAATTATGTCCTTTTCTTTTCTCTTGCATGACACTGGGGCTTCTGTCAAATTTGTATTGTGGGATGGGGTGGTGGTGTTAATCTGGATGATGCCCTGAGTCCCTTCCAATTCTTGGGATCCTGTATCTGCAGGGGTAGAATGTATAAGAGCAAGCTTGCCAAACCAGTCCCTTTATCTAAGCATCAGTTTTGGCTGTTTAGTTAAGCACCACCATCAGCATAACCAAAGAAGTTTCTCTGTACCACAGAACAAATGGGTGGGTCTTCCCCTTAACTGGTTGCTAGTTAGGTAAACAATAACCAGAGTGTGTGAGAACTGAGCTGGAAGCAGCTGGAAGCTGGAAACACATAGACATGTTTGGATCTAAAACATGTTTTTATGCTGGATCTAAAGTTGTGACTAAAGGAGAAGCAAGATTTGTTGGGGTGTTAATGCTGTGAGGCCCTACATCCTATGCTTAGGTTGTATAAATGTACATAAAACCATATATCCTAAAGACAATATAGTCTCCACTGACCATTCCAAGAAAAGTAAACCTGGGTAAGAGCCTGGAAACCCTGGATTCTCTCACCACTCGGAGATTGGGGCAGCAGTATTATACACTTAACAGTGAGATGCTGATTGTGCCAGAACAGAAAATTGTGGTTAGGCTTGCAGTAAGGCTGGAGTGGGAATGTGGAAAGAGGAACTGATGGACAGTGGAACAAAGAGAGCAGCAATTAGAGACACTTTGCCCATGTTTGTTTGTTTATTCAATAAAATTTATATACCACTGGATTGTAGAATAAACCCACAAAGCAGTTTACAAAAAAGATAAAACAAACAAACAACGTCATTAAAAATGTTACAACCATAATTGAAAACCCATAGAAGGTTAAAACAGCAATAAAATAGACTAAAACATATTAAAACTCCTACAAACTTTCTAAACATCTTCAGCAGGCACCAAAAGAAATATAGTGAAGGCACCTGCCTCATATCAATAGGCAGGGAGTTGCAAAAGTGTTGGTGCTGCCACATTGAACGATCAATTTCTTACAGATGCAGTGCAAGTATTATGTGGCACCTGTAATAGTGGCAATTCTGCCAGTCAAAGCAGTTGAGTGGGCATATGGATGGGGTAAGACCTAGGTAAAGGGGTCCCAAGTTGTTAAGGACTTTAAATACTAATAGTAACACCTTGAGCTTGGCCTGGTAACAGATTGGCAACCAGCGCAGACATTCTTAGCATATGCGCTGCCGGGGTGCAAAGATCCTCCCAGCTCCCGCAAATTTAGTTTAGCTCCCAAATTAACTTTTATTATGCTTATGTCAGACACCACGCTTACGCCTTATCTCTTGTTTACAAAAGAAGGGAGGTAAAAGAAACAAACTTTTTCATTTG
This sequence comes from Podarcis muralis, assembly GCF_964188315.1. Classification (NCBI taxonomy): domain Eukaryota; kingdom Metazoa; phylum Chordata; class Lepidosauria; order Squamata; family Lacertidae; genus Podarcis; species Podarcis muralis. The sequence goes on along the minus strand of NC_135661.1, from coordinate 38,168,093 downwards.
CTCATTTATTTACAATGCACTTATACTTAAGTATACACCACCACCACACTTAAACTTATAAGTATTGTTTAGGCACCTACTTAGGAGAAATATCAGTCGTGTCAAAGGTGCCGCTGACCCTGCTGCCGCATAGCAGCTCAATACAATACGTAACTGTCAGGGCTGCCTCAGGTCCCAGCTCACAAGAGACCAACGCCAAGTCCAGTTTATATACAAAAATGTTTATTAAAGTCCATTGTACGCTCCACAGCCGAGGCGCGCAGCCCCACGTCTGTTACGCTTAGACCGCTGAAGTCCCCTCTGAGTCAGTCCCTCCTCTGCACCAGTTTAAGAAGGCTGTGCTGCTCCACCTCTTTCTTTCTTTCCTTTTCCGCAGGGTCTTCCTGCCCCCTGGGGTTTCGCCCCTCCTGGATTCCCCTGACGCTGAATCCCCAGACAGCTCTTCCCCCCTCCTGCGTGCTTTGGGACCTGGCTCCTCCCCCGGGCTCCCTGTTCTTCCGCGTGCCTCAACATTTGAACTTGGTGCGCGTTCGCAACCTCCAACCTTCCTCTTGACAGTTACACTACTCCCTGCACTACTCCCCTCCCCTTCCGGGAGGATGTCTTGCTCCAATCTTCCCTCCCTCTCTGCTTTCGGATCTGCTTCCCCTGTCACTCTGGAATCTCCACCCCCTTCACTGCGCTCTGGCGGAGAAGCCGGTCCCGACTCCCAGCTCCCACTTTGGGTTCCCCTGCTGGTCCCCTGCTCCTGACGAGTCCCCCCTGTGACTCCCCTCGGCCTTACCACAGGCGCCCCCTTCTGGGAATCCTCCGATTCACTTGAAAGACTCATGGAATCCCTCAAATCATTGTCATCCTCTTCCTCGCTGTCCTGGGATTCTTCCCCCTCGCTCTCCGTCTCCCCCCTCACCTGTGCCTCTGTCCCTGAACCCCTGACAGTAACATAATATTTTGTTGTAAGAGTTAATTTATCGTGCAAGGCGCCGTTGTGAATGACAAGTGCCGTCACTGAGTCTGACAAGCTCTGCCATTGTGAATGACAAGCGCCGCCACTGGCACGGTGCATCTTTGGTAAATGAGCGCACAAAGTCGAAAGTCCTTTAGTGAAACAGTAGGTATACATTTCAGTAATACCTAGGTATATATGTATTCTGTTTTTCTAGCTTGATCAAAATTATTTATTATTTCAAAACAGTTAGGTAGTTAAGAGCTTAGGTGGCTTCAGCAGCGGGCGCTTGGCGCCCCCCAGAATTCAGCACCTGGGTGCCCCACACCCCTTGCACCCCCGGGTAAAGATGGCCTTGTTCTGCGCTAACTGCAGCTTCCAGTTCAAGCACAAGGGAAGCCCCACATAGAGAGTGCCACAGTAATCAAATCTGGAAGCATCTAGTGCATGAACTACTGTGACCAGGTTCTCATGGTCCAGAAATGGCCATAACTATAGAAGCAGCCACAGTTGGCAAAAGGCACTTTTAGCCACTGAGGTTACCTGAGCCTGCAGTGCCAGAGCCCCAAACTGTGGACCTGCTCCTTCACGGGGAGTGCAAACCCATCCAGGGGTTTGAGATCTAAATATACACAGGGCACGGAGAGGTGAGGTAAACATCTAGAACTTTGGCTGGAACATCTGGTGGCTATTTTAAGGAATCTGAACTGGGAAGGGTCATAGTTTCAAAGCTCAGGTGCATACATAACCTGGATGGTGAGACTATTGAATTCTGGGGTGTAGGTCAAGGGCCACATTCACATCGTGCATTTAAAGCACTATGACACCACTTCAAACAGTCATGGCTTCCCCCAAGGAATTCTGGGAGCTGTGGTTTGTTAAGGGTGTTGAGAGTTGTTAGGAAACCCTTATTCTCCTCCCAGAACTACAGTTCTCAGAGCTTCCTGGGAAGAGATTGAACCATTCTGGGAATTGTTGCTCTGAGAGGGGAATCTTATATATCTCTATCACGTCCCTTGTTTCTCTTCCTCCCCCCCCCAAAAAAAAACACACACTAAAAAGCTCCAAATGTTGTAAACTTTACTCATAGGGGAAGTTGCTCTACCCCCCTTGTTAATTTATAATGTCCCTTTCTGGGCCTTTTCCAACTGAATAGATCATTTTGGATCTCTTCATAATCCCTTTTTGTTTTAACCAGCTTGAATACCATATTTTTTGCTCTATAAGACACACCAGACCATAAGACGCACCTAGTTTTTGGAGGAGGAAAACAAGAAAAAAAATATTCTGAATCCCAGAAGCCAGAACAGCAAGAGGGATCGCTGCGTAGCGATCCCTCTTGCTGTTCTGGTTTCTGGGATAGCTGCGCAGCCTGCATTTGCTCCATAACACACACACACATTTCCTCTTACTTTTTAGGAGGGAAAAAGTGTGTCTTATAGAGCAAAAAATACGGTAATTTGGTTTCACCAGCAAGCTTGCCCGCTCACTCCTAATTCCAAGTCATTTGTGAAGAAGTTAAAAAGCACAGGTCCCAATGCCACTCTGGTGGGGTGGGGGGACTCTTCTACATCCCTCCATTGGGAGAACTGTTATTTAGACCTGTTCTATGCTTTCTGTTCCTTAACCAGTTACTCATCCATAAGATGAGCTCCCCTATTTTTTGGTGACTGCAAAGCTTCCCCAGGAGTCTTTGGTGAGGTACTTTGTCAAAAGACTTTTGAAAGTATAAGTACACATCAAAAGTCTTTAAGTACACAATTTATAGTTTACTTTCTCCTCAATGGGATGCGGGTGGCGCTGTGGGTAAAACCTCAGCGCCTAGGACTTGCCGATTGCATGGTCGGTGGTTCGAATCCCCGCGGTGGGGTGCGCTCCCGTTGCTCGGTCCCAGTGCCTGCCAACCTAGCAGTTCGAAAGCACCTCCGGGTGCAAGTAGATAAATAGGGACCGCTTACTAGCGGGAAGGTAAACGGCATTCCGTGTGCTGCGCTGGCTCGCCAGAGCAGCTTCGTCACACTGGCCACGTGACCCGGAAGTGTCTGCGGACAGCGCTGGCTCCCGGCCTCTAGAGTGAGATGAGCGCACAACCCTAGAGTCTGTCAAGACTGGCCCGTACGGGCAGGGGTACCTTTACCTTTACCTTTTCTCCTCAATACTTCATTTTATTTCTGTGTGAGACTTGGACCTGACTATTTTTCTTTCTTTATTTTTTTTTTTTAAATCCACAATTTGTTTGTGAACCAAGGTTATTGCAAGGTGACCTGTTTACTGAGCATGCATCCTGTTCTGTTTTGCACAACTGTTGTTGGGAGGCTATATGACATTCACTGTTTATTGAGCATTCATTTGTTTGCAGGTAAGTTCAAACATTTGTTATCCCACACTTTATAGAGCACTTCATCATCGCCACAAATCATCCTGGGTTTTTGGGGAAGCAGGTGTGTTGCAGAAAAGTGCCAAGTCCACTTTCATTCTGCATGCCTGAATTTGTCCATATGCAATGAATCCAGGCAGCAACCCAGAAGTGGCTTAATCTTCTGTTTGGATGTCCCTGTTTGGATCCTGTTTCCTGGACAACATACATATCTTTCCTGGATGCTAGGAGCCTGTACTTTGGAATTCCGCTGTAGATTGTGTCTAGCTGTGTTTTTCAACTAAACTACGGTGTTTTATAATTAGGACAGCTGGGAATGGAGAATCATAAAACTGTAGAATTGGAAGTTACCCAAAGGGTCATCAAGTCCAACCCCTGCAATGCAAGAATCACAACTAAGTGAACTTTAGTATACTTTAACCAGGGTGCTGGTAGTATTTTTGGTGGACTAATGTGTCACAAATGCAACCTGAGGTTGGAGATGTACAGCAAGGAAGGCATTGGTTCCAGTCTACAAATGTATTCATTAAATTAATTTATTCAAGAACTTTCAGTCACACGAGACTTTCACACATGCTTTGCAAGGATATTTAATAACAACAACAACAATAGAGTTATTAAAGATCATTGTTGTGCCTAATAGGTGGCCAGCACCTACTAAACACAACACCTATAGGTGGCTGGTAGCGCAGGAGGGTTGTGAAGCTTCACCCTGCTGCCTGGAGTGTTGCTGCAGAGGTTTGCCAAAAGATGGCTAGTCAGAGAACTGTAAAGTTGGAAGGTACCCGAAGGATCATCTACTCCACCCCCTGAAATGCAGGAATCTCAACTAGATCATACATGACAGATGGCCATCCAACCTCTGTTTAAAAACATCAAGCGAAGAAGAGTCCTCCATGTTCCAAGACAGTCCATTCCGCTGTCAAACAGCTCTTACCACCAGAAAGTTCTTCCTAATGTTTTCAGGATTGCACGATCCTTGCATCATCTTTCAGACTACCATCTAAAATAGTTTATTGCTCTTTGGGCAATCAGACCTAGGACATGGACACACACGTACTAATACACATGCAACAAAGCAAAAATAAGAATCAAAGTAAGTACATACAGGATACATGATCTGTTGTGAAATTAACCTATACTTCATCCAAATAAGATTCATTCACTGGCTTTCTGCCGGTGTATTTTCCAAACAGTTTTCAGCCTCCAGCCATATCTGGTCACAACCCGCTTTCCTATAGAGGCAAATTAAGGAGTTTGGTTTCACTAGTAACACGTATGAAGGTCCCTACACTTATTTTTGCATTGACTGTGGAAAACGGGAACAAAAAGGAAGATGTTCTGGCCAGCCTCAGCTCCAATTATCAATATCGCTCTCATCCTTACTTCCCCTTCTCCTCCCTTTGTCCATATTTCAGGCAGATAGCGATTGTTGCTAAATGAATCTTGCTAAATGAATCCAGAACATGTGCCCACGGTCATATGAAGGAAATGCAATCTATTAATCTGTGGAGTAAAGATCCTCCCTTTGAAACATGAAAGAGTTTTCTTCATGTCTTTGGAGGCCTCTCTCAAAGAGGATTTTGGGAGAGATCAAAAAAGGAAAGAAATCACCTGGCTAACAAATGCAAGAGAAAGCTCCCCAGGGAAAGGATAAAAGCCTGATGGGAGCTGGGCATCCGACAACTTTCCACTGTAAACTGCCCTGTGATCTTTGTATGAAGGGCTGTATATAATCTTTTAATGAGAAGGAGGAGGAGGAGGATTATGATGAGGAGGATAGAAAGGGAGCCCCATGGTTAGAATGTCAGAGCAGGAGTGGGGACAGACCCAAGTTCAAATTTCCTGTATCACTAGGTTGGACCTTCAGCTGGTCCCTCTCTCCTCCTCTCAGCTTAACCCACCTCACAAAGTGGTTGTGAGGATAACCTGATGGGATGGAGAGCCTTTTCTGCCACTCTGAGCTCCTTGAATGATGAACAGATTGAATGTCTTATCGTAAGTTGGAGCACTGGTCCATCTTACTCAGTTTTGTCAATACTGGCTGGCAGGGACTCTCCAGGATTTCAGTCAGCGCTCTCTTCTAGATCTACCTGGAGATGCCAGGGATTGGACCTGGGATCTCCTGAATACAAAGCAGATGCTCTAGACCATGAGCTATGGCTCTTCCCAAAAACCGTGCTTGCCCTGTGTGAATCTCAAACTCACGACCTTCAAAATATGAGGCTGATGTAACATGCCAGAGAACCTCAATAGGTGACCACCAATCTTCTTCTTTTTTTATAAAAAAAAAAAATTAACCTGGAAGACCTCTAGAGTGCCACTGCGCCCCCCACCATCCATGGAAAAATTAGCCTGGAAAGCTAATTCAAAGAGGTGGGGGACAGGGAGAGACCGGGGGGGGGGGGAGCGGTTTGCCAAAGGGTGACAGTAGGTTACTTCTGAAGTCAAATAAGTGCGTGAAATTAGCCGAGCCATTTCCAAAGCTCAGAAACAGCTTGTGCTATTTTCTGAGCCAGCCTGACGCAAGCCCAGGAGGAATTGCTAAACAACCCTTCATGCAGCGCTAGAATGGAGTAGAAAATGTTTCACTGTCAAATAACTCGGTCTTGTGGGCCCCGAGGCTGCTTCTGCCCTCATTTTGGCAGAGAATAAGATCATACCTCCCAATAGTTGGCAGGTGGAATTAGATGCACTTGGTGTAAACTAGGAAAAAGATGTCATTTCTCACAGTACGGCAGGAAGAAAACTGAGCCAAGAGCCAGTTCTGCTATACGTTGTGTCCCAAGGAAAGGCCTCTGCCAAAATTTTGCTTCAGAACGTACAGGGGCCTCCAGGAGCTCCAGTATGGCCTATTGTACCTATAATACAGACTTATCATGGTTACAGAGCACTTTTAGGGTTCCCCGTAACCACTAAGCTACAAAGCTCATCAGTTAAAAGCATGTTTTAGGCAGCGTATTATTTTATAGACAGTATAATTAAACTGCAAATGACAAGCAATAATCTTACAAGAGACATTCTGTCTAGTGGATTTGCTGGAGAGCCAGTTCAACAATCTCAAAGTTAGTCAAGTTTGTTAGAGTGGAAAAAGAAGCTTTATATGCACTGGTGATACAAAAGTTACAAGGAACTTTTTTGACCCAAAACACTTCTGATTGCCAAGTGGATTTTTTCATTTATATTATATGGGGATCTTTCCAACTTTACGTTTTGTCAGTTTGCATGTCTTAAATCGTTTGTGTTAACATTTGCCTAATTTCCATCCTTTTCTCTTCATTGGGGTGGGGTGGGGCAGGAGATCAGATATTATGATCCTGTTATGCCAGTCCACTTCTAGCCTTGTGGACAAGATAATTAAAGGATGCCACTCCACACTTTCTGATCAGTGTCAGATGCCTGCTGGATCAAGTGCCCATACACAGACTGACTTTGTATTTGTGGTCAACCTCAGGTGGAAGGCATCACTCATATCTGTTAGCCTGCCCCTTATATAGAGACCCAAGAGATGGCTTTCTGAAACCTATGTTCTCACAAGCAAACAGGTACACAGAGGTGGTTTGGTTTCTTTGACAATAATAGCATTGTAACACAGAGAGTGGTCCTCTATGCACTGGCTGCAAAAAGCACGGGATGGGGGGGGGGGGTGTCAGGAAAAAGGAGATAGGTAAAACCGCAGTAAGTTGTGGTTATTTGGAGGTTTAATTTGAAATCAAGTTAGGTTTAAGCTTGTTGGTGTCTCTGGCATCTCCTCACTGTTACATCATGGGTGGTGGCTTAAATAATGGATGCATGTTCTGTATTGTTTTATTAATACTATTGCTACAAGTATGTCATAGCCTTCAGATAGAACAATAAACTTATGAACTGAAACCGAAACTGAATTTACTGAAACAACCAACCTACAGTTATCCTTCAAAATAGACATTTCTCTAAATTCCACAATGGTTGTCTACAAGCAAAAAAAACCCAAAACCAAAACTTGTATCTTGTGGAAAGTGTATATAAAAGAGTCGTTGTTGTTGTTGTTGTTGTTTAGTCGTTTAGTCATGTCTGACTCTTCGTGACCCCATGGACCAGAACACGCCAGGCCCTCCTGTCTTCAAAAGAGGCATACATTTGTGAAAATAGTAAACAAAAAATATTATATTAGGGTAAATTGCTTGCATAGATAGATAGATAGATAGATAGATGATAGATAGATATGGGGAAATGTCCACTAAAATGCCGAGGAATGGAAGAAATTGAGAGATATCGAAATTGGCCAAGACGCATCCATTCTGTTCCTGAGCTCACTAATACTCAACCTTGTGTATCAATATGGCTCTGCATTTCCACCCCTATGCCATATTTTCAGATTACAGTTGATAATTAGAGCTATTGGTGACGCCTTTGGACTGATTCCAAGGTTGCTAGTTTCTGCCTGAGCTTTTGGAGGAGTTTCTACCACAGTCCCAAAGTTTGTTCTCTTTTTATAGCCCCAGAAAAGCAGGAACTGTGCTCTGGAGGTATTATTCCAGCTATTTCTCTGCTACAGTTACTTCCCATTTCAAAAGCTTGAGAAATGGAGACGTCAAGAGCTTTTGTCTTCATTGTTCCCCGAACGGACTGTTGCTTTCTTGTAAACTCGCCTGTGTCATTTAAATAGGTAAACCGAATGCTGACGCACAGAAACAGAACAAAGATGTTCACAGTCAAAGACCAAAGACATGGGAAAGTGCCCTTTGTCTCCTCTTCTCTGCCACCAGAACAAAGCTGTGAGAGCTTTATTTGTGTCATCTGAAGTCTCTGCAACTGTGCTTACCTGGGGATCTGCTTTCCAGAAGGAGAGAAGCCTCTGGATCTTTAGGGCTGGAGGATGCAGACCATCCCAGGTTTCATCCTTGGCATCTTCAGGTAAGACTGGGAAATATATCTATAAGAAACCCCAGAGAACTGCAGCTGCAAGTGAACAAAATAGTGTCTTCAGTGTTGGCTGGTGAACACTGAGACTGGTAGAGCACAAGGCAGGCAGATGGCGCCAGAACCAATGCCAGGCAGACCCACCACCTGACTGGTTGTAAATAAGAAGACAGACAACTGGTTCTCAGAGTGGTTTCAACAACCAATCCCCCTTCCCAGTGAACTCTGGGAACTGTGGTTCTGGGAGGGGAATAGAGGCCTCCTAATAACTCTCAGAACCCTTAAAAACTGCAGTTCCCAGAATTCTTTGTGGGGAGCCAAGACTGTTTAAATGTATGGTGTAAGTATGGCAATGAAGAGATACTTCATTTTGTCTGTCTTGAATTTCCCCCCATTCAGCTTTATTGGATGGCTCCATTGGATTCCAGTAATATGATAGAACAGGAGAAGGCATCTCTCTGTCCTTTTTCTCCACTACTGCTCCTTTACAGGCGTTTATTATAAGCCCATGATCAGTGTGTGGATGTCTGGGAGCAGAGCCAGACCTCCAGATCTCACTCCCAATTATCAGCAAACTCCCACAGGTTTGAATTTATTCCATAGGGCAGGCGTAGGGGAAGTCAGACCATCAGTGATCCTGATGGTCTTGGGATCACTGAGATCCAGTGTGGTGTAATGGCCAGAATACTAGACTAGGACCTGGGAGACCCAGGTTCAAATCCTCACTCAGCCATGAAACTCACTGGCTGACACTGGGCTAGTCACTGTTTCTTGGCTTAACCAAGAAGAGATGTTGGGAGTGGGAGAGAACAGCGTATGCCACTTTGAGCTCCTTAATGGAAAAGGTGGGATACAAATCTAATAATTAAAATTTAAATCCACAGGCGGGGAGCAAGGGCAGGTTTAGCTTGCACACTAATTTTTGACTGCTATAATGTAATGTTCATATATCCTATATTAATGCAGGGATAGCCAACGTGGTGCTTTCCAGATGTTTTGGACTGCAACTTGTATGAGCTCCAGCCGCCATGGTCCCAACATCTCCAGGTAGGACTGGGAAATAATCTTGTCTAAAACCTGAGAGCAGGTATGGGAAAATGTTGGCCCATCAGATGTTCCTGAACAAGAACTCCCATCACTCCTGATTGTTGGCAATGCTTACTACGGCTGATGGGAGTTATAGTTCAGCAGCACCTGGAATGTCAAAGTTTCACAATTCCTTCCCCAGAGAGCCACTGCCAGTAAGTATAGCCTGGTATCAGGAACCTGAGGCCACTTACCTGTTGTATTACTACAATTCCCACCATCCCCTGACCATTGGCCAACAACTGGAAGACTGCGGGAACAACACTCTTGCTTTGAAAGATTTCAGTCCATGCTAATTAAGCTGCATTGTAGCAACTTAGAACCAATTGGTAGAGGAGCAGACACTGTAGGTTAGATACAGTTATAGTTTTCCTCAGACCCATTGCAATTAATGGGCATGCCTAATATAGTTCCATTGATTTCAGTGGGACTACTCTGCATAGAATTCAGTAGGATACAGCTCTGCATTAAGGATGGGGGATAAACCCAGGGTTGTTTTTTTTTATTTTGATGGGAAACCATCTGATTCACATTTTTTGAAGCAATATGCAAAATCTTTCTCCTTCAAAATTAACCCTACACCAAATTACAGTTTTCCAGCCAGCCAGTGTGTACCAGAATGCCAACATTAGGGGGAAATGTACATAAGATTGCATACATTGAAGAAAAAAACAACTTACAGAAGTGTATTACGTTAGAGAAAATTCTTGCAAAAGTGTGGATAACATGCATTCAGAAATGTGCATGTTGGGGAGAAAGGCACACCAAACCAACAACATTTTTTTTCATGAGGATTAACAAAAAAATAATAATATTCAAAATTGCTGCAAAAAAATGTGGAGACTGGAAAAATGAGAAACTGATATGGACAGATCCATCCTTTCTTGCATTTGTGAAATCCATCCTTTCTTGCATTTGTGAAATAAGCAGAGTTGAGAGGTGAGCATCAAAGGACAGTACAGAAACTCTCCAAACTAATGATGCACATCCATCCATCACTCCCCACCCCCACTTTTCCTCTTAAGAGTGACACCTGTAAGCCTGCAAATGATGTAAGAGCTGTCAAATGCCTTGGGGTGTGCTGCTTCGTGTTCACTCTTATCCTCCTGCCTCTGTCAATCATTACCCAAGCTGTGTGTCCCTTAGAAGGTGGAGTCTTCTTGGAATAAGATTACAAAGAAAAAAGAAAGGTGAGAGGAAATGTCATAGGGGTTTGCCCTATTTGGCAAGCAGCTCAGATAAGCCACCCCACGCTTATCTGTATGTATGTATGTACATACATACATTCAGGAGACAGTTGCTCTTGCAACTTCCTTGCTTGAAGTCCCTAAAGATCTTTCGCAACCCCATCTGCAGCTGACCCCTCCTCCCTTCATCCTCTTCGCACAGAAGATACAGCCCCTTATAGCAATGCATGCATTCTGAAGACTGCTAGGGGGTCGTTTTCTTTTTGTCCTATTCTGCTGTGCCTGCATGTTGCAGTCCTGTCTGTCTTCTGCCTGCGACCGCTGCCATGCACCACTCTGAAGCTGACAGCTCCCTGTTGATCTACATGGGTGCAGTGGTGCTCTATGGAGGGACGATCCTTTACCGAGCCAAAAAGAACTGTGTGGAGAAGGCAACCCCCTTTTCCTGGGGTCTCCTCTTGCTCCTTGCTTCAGGAGTCCTGTGTTTCGCCACGCTGAGAAGTTACCTGGGCTTGAGTTTGTTCTCGCTGATGTGCTTCCTCTTCTGCATTTACACATCTGATCAAGCCCTGCTCCCTGTGGACCACAAAGCAGTACTCATCACAGGTAAGGAGAAGGAAGAACTTTGGCTTTCATTAGCTCTTGAGAGAATCTTTTACATTACTCAGTCGTCTCTGAATTAGCACAGTTCTGACTCTCTTTCATCCCCAAGGCTTGCACCCTTTTATTTATAAGCATCCATTTCTCTGCTCCATCCTTTTCCAGGCAGGGGGCCTTTCAGGTGCAGAAATATCAGGCCGTTTGCTCCAATCAGGAGCCATATGAAATTTCTATCTTCTTAGCAGCACAGAACTGTGTATGTTCTCACTCCTTAAGTAAGCATTCATCAAGACAGCATGAGAATTACTGGAGGTCTGAACTGTGAATTGAGTTCATGCGGAGTTGGGGAATTTCTACTTGGGATTTTTATTCAAAATGAGCTGGTGGTTCTGTAGCTAACAGAGAACCTAGGTTTACTTTTTGCAAATTTGGATAAAGCAAAGCCTTAGAGTGGGGAAAAAGCACAATTTCATTTTTGACACAGATCTTTAAATGGTGCATCAGACTTGATGGATTGTGGCAAAACTGCTTCCAATGACAAAACGCTATGCACCCAGATGCAGATTATTTATTTGCCAGTGGGGTGTCTTGTTAAGGAAAGGACATTGCTATTCATTGGTCCCTGTGAGGTGGGAGGGAGAGGAAAGAGAAGGAAAATCCATCAATGGTTTCTAAAATAAATAAATAAGGGTCATTCACAAGGAACACCAGCAGACAGAACACAATGTTCACTTATGAGCTCTTGCATGCCTGTTTTCTGCATTATGCTGGAAGGTTGAGGCACATTGTGTTTCAGCAACACCTGGCTCATCTTGGAGTGTTAGGTGCAGGAAAAAAATCTTTCTGTTTCTTCATTTAAAAGGTTGGCACTGAGTCACTAACAACTGTAAACCAGATTGTTGGAGAGGTCCACAGAGACGCTCCTCAGTCTAAGTGTACCAAATTAGGTAAACAAGTGATAGAATCACATCTGCAGTCTGTGTTCCCATCGTAATTGTCCCAGCCAAGTTCTGTTCTGTGTTGAAGCAGATGCAATACAAGAAGGGACAAGCAGCGAGAACGAGAACAAGTGGTTTATTCAGAAGACATAGGCTTAAAAACTGATCTAAGCCACCCTCTAGATTACTCATGCTTTACAAGATGATATCTGCACATTTTTATTTGTCTTAACCCCCCATCATTATTAAAGTGCCTCATTCATTTGTCATTTACATTGAGTTCCTGATCCCCACCCCGCCCCCCAAAAAATTCAGGCCCACATCCTCCCCACCACCAACACCACTTTGCGAATTTAAATTCTCCCACCTGAGCATAGAGGGTAGATTTAACCATTTTCTTCCCCTGTTGCAGCCTTCAGGAACATCTCTTTCTGAAGCTGTAGTTTGCATTTGGGAGGAAATCTCTCACTGAGACCAGCAGGGAATCCCCCCCCCCCCCAAAGCTAATTCCAAGTTCAGTGGAAGGATTTTACTCAAGACTGCATCAGCGGGAGGGAATGACTTCCTGTCCCTCCCATGTCCCCTCCTTCGTTCCCTTTCACTGGTGCTACTCCTCAGCTGCCTCCCGCCGGTCTAGCATTGTGCAGGTCCACTGCCGCTTGGCCCCTTCCACCGCCCTGACCTGACAACTACTCCTTCCCCCTTTTCCTCTGGGCAAGGGGCTGGAGCTGTGGTTCGTCACCCATGGAAGCCAGCCATCTACCCCTGCCCCCTGCCCGTCTACATGAGTCAAGGGGAATAGCAGCGCCAGAGGCTGAATGCAGGGAACCCCCCTCCACAAAAGGTGGGAAGATTTGGTGTCCTTGAAAGTATATGTGCCCCCACCCCCACCCCTTTATTTTGACCAACCTGTCCCATATTTTGCCCAGCCAAAGATGGCAATTCCAGTCTCCACTGTTCCTCATTCCAGGGCAACGAAATATGTGATAAGCACCTAGAACTCCTTAGAGTTTGTGGCCCTTGCCTGGCTAATTCAGGAATGGGTTCCTCAGTTAGATTTTAACCCTTGCTGGATCCAGGAATCAGAAGAGACTAACCAGTTTCCTGACTGAGCATTCACTTAAGTGCAGAAAAACAGTATTACTATAAGTCAGAACAATATGGGTGTTCACCAGCACACAACTTCCTGTACCGCTCAAATCAACATTCCCATAATTTTAGAGATATCAGCTCTCAGCTACGCCTTATTGTTCCTTTTCTGTATGCAAAGAATGACTCCCAGATACCATCTGAGCACACTGTACCTTCTTTGGTGGCCAGAGCAATCTGAAAACAAGTCACACGGGGATGCATAAGCAATGGTGAAGAAATGCAGAAAGTGCTGTGTTAAAAAAATGCTAAGCAATAGTAATGTTAGCATAGCATAGCCCTGAATGGGAAAAAGTCTGTATTTGAAGTGTAATGATGCCCTCAAGCAGGACATGAGTGTAAGAGCACTCTGCCCATCTGTGATCTCCTCATAGTGGAGGTAGAACGTAGCCATTGTGGCTATGAGTTTTTGATAGCCTTATCCTCCCTGAGTTTGTCTAATAGCCTTCTAGTGACATCCCAGTTGGCAGCTTTCACTGCCTCCTGCAGGAGTGAGTTCCATTGTTTAATCATGCACTGCATGAAGGTACTTTCTTTTCTGTGTCTTGAATGGATGAAGGATGGAGAAATGAGCGTGGAGTTGTGTGTGTAGAAACCATTGGCTTTTGCATGGCTGGAATGCAGTCTTATTTTCCCCCTAGCCCCACCTACCTTTGGCATGCATCTCCTAGGGCATTCCCCATGACAGAGAGCAGGTCTTGGCATGAAAAAGGTTTCTTATACCTCCACTGTGCTTGCTTGCTTGCTCTCTTACTCACTCACACACACAAATACAGCCTCGTTGTCTGCTGTGTTGGAAACATAAATGAGTGCTGTACTATTGCCAGCTCAAATATTTAACTTGTGGCTTAGTTTGCAGTTTTGTTCCTTTATTGATTGTGTTTATTTTAATAATTGCATCCTGCTTTGAGAATTGTGATGGTTATAAGTCAAGGCCATGAGTAGCATAAATAAATAGAAGAAGTAATCTTTTACAGGAAGCGATAGTGGCATTGGACATGCATTGGCGAAGTACCTTGACAGTTTAGGATTCACCGTGTTTGCCACCGTTCTGAATGAGAGAGGGCCTGGTGCAGAAAAACTGAGGCAGTCCTGCTCCGATAGACTTTCTGTTCTGCAACTAGACATCACTAATTCGGTGCAGATTAAAGAAGCGTACCTTGAAGTAAGAAGGAAGTTGCAAGGTGCAGGTATGTGCTGTGAAGGGAGTGTACACAATCCTCGTGGGTGTTGCTTGTGATCTGAAATGATGTTTTGCAAAGTTTCAAATGTTGTCTTGGTTGATCTAGGCCTCAGGATTCCAACACTCCTATTTCAGCATCAAAACCTGACGTGCCACTTGGTGCAGAAATTAGATGCTGCTTGCCTTTGGAATACGTGAACATACAATGAAGCTGAATGTTGGAAGATTGATGGCAGATAAACGAAAGTACTTTTTCAGCACAGGAGGCAGTGAGGGCCACCAACCTAGATGGCTTTAAAAGAGAATTCAACAAATTCATGGAGAAGAGCGCTCTTGATGGCTATCAGCGATGGCTGTTTTCTGCAATGGTTCTGAATACCAATTGCTGGAAACGGCAGGAAGGAAGAGGGCTGCTCTTGTGCTCAGATACTGCTTTCTCCTTTCCCAGAGGCATCTGGTTGGCCACTGTGAGAAACGGATGCTGGACTATGTAGGCCATTGACTTGGTCCAGTAGGCTCTTCTTATTATCTGAAAGCTGAGCCAACATAATTCACCATATGTAACCAAAGCACAGCCAGCCTTTGAAATTTACCTTTCTTCTGCACTTTGCAGTATACTGTATTTCTGCAGCCATGTAATGCACACAAAAAAAGCACGTGCTGGGCTAAAGTGTCCATAAAAATACACAGATTCATGAAAATTACACACACAAATGCATTGCGTATTATATAAAATACATAAAAGCCCCTTGCACAGACTTTAAAATACAAGCATCCATTATTAGAATGAACCATGAAACAGTCCCACTAAAACATAAAAAGTGTCCTCAATTAAAATTAACAATAAAAGAATCCTATAAAAGCAACACAGTAATTAGTAATACAGTGGTACCTCGGGATACAGACGCTTCAGGTTACAGACTCCACTAACCCAGAAATAGTACCTCGGGTTAAGAACTTTGCTTCAGGATGAGAACAGAAATCGTGCGGCGGCAGCGGGAGGCCCCATTAGCTAAAGCGGTATCTCAGGTTAAGGACAGTTTCAGGTTAAGAGCGGACCTCCAGAATGAATTAAGCTCTTAACCCGAGGTACCACTGTACTTTAATAATGGATGCTTGTATTTTAAAGTCTGTGCAAGGGGTTGTTATACGTTGTAAACTGCACAGAAGTCTATTTCAGCATAAACCATGCAAAAACCTATTTTAGCATTGAGCAGCATAGAAATTAAATAATGATACCAGCTGCCTGTTGCTTCCTCCCGTCTGCAGTCAGATGTTGTCAAATCAACTATCAAATGGATTGCTATATGTCAAGATGTTCTCAGATATTGACACTTCAACATCTTTGGGTCAAAGGCTGCTGTTAATTAGCACATATATCTGCTGCATATTTGGAGACAATTCAGTGTGAGGGATGGATTGATCAATCCATTTTGGTTTCTCTGAGGGGTTTTTTTAAAGTCTTCATGAAAATTTACAAGCATTTTATTGCAAATTGTTCACTATATACACATCCTTGTATGCAATTCTGCCTGATATACACACGTTTGCAAAGCCATATCCCTGTAATCAGTGCTGTTTTTCTAGAAAAAAGAGGTGCCAGAGCTCACCATGAACTTTTCCCTTGTTCTCTTAGAATGGCAATGACACCCACCTAAGAGTTGCCAGAGCTGAGCTCCAGTGAGCTCAGGCTGAAAAAAATATCCCTGGATTCTTGTATGGTATTCTCATTAATTTTTGTGTTTTATGGAGACTTTCCACTAATGTATTTTATAGACATTAGGTGTTTGGCACTTTCCAAACCAACACACAAATGGTACCACAGCCATCTTTTGAAATTTGCATTTTTCCTAGTTTTTCAGTGTAGGTCTCCAGCCATGTAAGCCAACTAATGTATATAATAATGCATACAGTAGGGTACAATAGGCATAAAAGTCATGTATTAGTTAAACCTCCTTGCAAAAAAATGCATTCCATTACTGGAAATTGTGTTGCAAAAAAATGTATATATTAGGCAGAAATGTGTGCAAAAAATTGTATATTATGAGAAATTTGAATTAAAATCCTGATGAATTCTCATGGTGACTTTTTTTTATAGAAAAACCTCGAACAAAGGTGCTGAACCGAAGAATGGAAAAAATGAGAAAGTGAGAGCAGCTGAAATTGTCAGATTTGTATAGCCTTGTTTCCTTCTTCCTTGCCAGATCTCTGGGGTGTCATCAACAATGCTGGGGTCCTGGGTCTCCCGGGAGATGGGGAACTGCTCCCTATGCAATCTTACAAGCAGTGCATGGATGTCAATTTCTTCGGTCCCGTTGAACTGTCAAAAGCTTTCTTGCCATTGCTCCGCAAGTCCAAAGGAAGGCTTGTTAACATTTCAAGCATGGCAGGTGAGTCAAACAAAATATGTTCATGCCATTCATATATTTACAGGCTTGCTATTCTAGGCTGGCTGTTCTCTGCTCACCATCCTGCTGTCTTTATTCCTGTCGCAGATGCCCAGTGTAGGAGGATTCCCAGTTGAAAACTCCACTCCTGCAAAAACAGTAACAACAATATGCAAGTCATGATTGAATGGATGGAAGTTAGGACAGAGCACACTAGGGCAGGCTTCCATATAACTGTCTAGTCTGGAAGTGGTGGTTGCTGGGATGGAGACCACAGCCTTCATGGTTAGACTCAAACACAGGGCTCAACTTCCTTTCCCCCCACCAAGAGGAGAAAGATGGCTTCCCCGCTCCCCATAGAAAAACAACTGAGAAATCTGAGGTTTTAGCATAGCTGTGATCGGACAACATAATGTTCTACCACACAAAGGTAGCAGCAAAGGCCAATTCATCTAACTTACATCTTCTTTCATATGACTAGTGTGATGATGATGATTAATATTAATAGTGTGATTGTTTTACTGCTCGCAGATTTTGGCACTCCCTCCTGAGAGAAGTTTGACTGGCTCTCTTCTTGTTCCAGCTAATTTTTTTTTGTTCCAACAGGCTTTGGGGAACTGACTGCCTATCATGAAAGGGCTGGTGCCAGGCTATTTTTATTGGAATTATTTGTGTGGTTTTAATAGAGTTTGTATATGTACAGTGGTACATTGGGTTACATATGCTTCAGGTTGCATACGCTTCAGGTTAAAGACTCCGCTAACCCAGAAATAGTGCTTCAGGTTAAGAACTTTGCTTCAGGATGAGAACAGAAATCGTGCTCCGGCGGCGCGGTGGCAGCAGGAGGCCCCATTAGCTAAAGTGGTCTTCAGGTTAAGAACAGTTTCAGGTTAAGAATGGACCTCCGGAATGAGTTAAGTACTTAACCTGAGGTACCACTGTATATAGTTTTAGGTCTAACAACATTTTTTTAAAAAATGATAGTTTTTTTCTATGTTTTTGGCAGTTCCTATTTTTATATGTAAGCCTCTCGCCTTCTGTTGGATGTCATAGTTCCTGCATCCCCTGCGGTGCCCCATAAGCTTTGCACCCGGTACATTTGCACCATTCGCGCTCCCCTAGATCTACCTTTGCACAGGTCAGAGCTTCTGTACCCCTGGTGCATACTGTTAAAGACATTAATTGTCCTTAGCTTTAATTTTTTGACAGTTCCAATAAAGACAATGTAGCAATTTTTCCAAACATATTACTTAAAAGTGGACCCTATTTCAGAGCCATAAGAAGATAACATTATGAGATGTGTTCCTACAGAATAGGGAACAGCGCATTATGCATCTTTTAGAAATCTCACTTCTCTTTGGGGGCCTGTTAAACATTTGAAATAATGGAAACATGACTTGCTCGAGGCACTGTTGTCCGCGAGCCAAGGAAATTTGTGTTGGAATCTCTTCAGACTACAAGGTTTCCTTCCTGGCAGTCGGGATTGATGAAGACAGGGTAAAGCGAGGCAATTGGAAACTTGTTAAAAATGTTCCTTCGCCTCCTGTCTGTTGCTTTAGGCTCCATCTCCAGCAATGGCAGGAGTCCAATTGCTGAGCCAAATGGCGTATGTATTCATCAATTTCAGCAGGTGAAAAAATCCGGTTTGTCAAAAGTGTCAGCATCACTTTCGGTTCTGCAAAATGAGAAAACAGCCAACTGAAGAGCATTTGGAACAACAAGCTGATAAATATGTTACCAAAATATCCACAAACTCACTAACTAACTTCCTGTTGTATGTGTGTACTTGTAGAGATCATGAAAAATGTAGTTGGGTTTGCATTATAATGGGAACCTGCCTCATTTTTCCAGAAGATGTATTTCCAGAAGAATACATCAACAGAAATACAGCTATCCTTGAAAATTGTGCTTCTCCAGATTTTGCCATCAAGTGCATATTAGAGAAAATTGGGGGGAATGCATAATTTAGTGGAAATAACATACAAAGATGTGTTTATATTTGGAGAAACGGCTTGCAAAAAAATGTGAATATCAGGCAAAATTGAATGCAAAAGTTATGTGTATTAATTGTTATTGCTGCAGCAACAAGCAAACTGTTTGTACAGATGCATCCAGATCAGTGTTATATTTCTAGAAAAATTGGTGCTGGAACTTACCATGCACGCCTCCCTTGCTCTCTTATAATGGCAATGGCGCCCACCTGAGAGGAGCTGGAACAGAGTTCTGGTGAGTGCCGGCTGGGGAAAAAAAAAAAGCCCTTATCAAGATTGGTGATCTATCAGTGCACAAGGGCTATAACCTTAAAACACAAAGAAAAAAGAATGTTGATTGAGTCACACTGAGATTGGCCTTTTTGCAGTGTTTTATTAGTGTAAGTTTTCATTAGACATGAATGAATATGCCACTGTAGGTCTCTTTCAGCTTCTGATTTTTCCAGCCTTAAAATCATTTCTCCACATTTCCTTAACAGATCACATAATTTTAAAAAGCCCCCATGAAAATTCATCAATATGTTAGGGCAAATTTCTCATAATACACATACGTTTGTATGCAATTTTGCAAAATATACAAATTTTTGTGATTTCCCATAACATAATGCATCTTAATCTTATTTTCATTAATATGAGCATCTGAAGATGTGTGACAGATTGCCTGTTCTGGTCTAGGAATTAGTGTTAAGACTTTCTCCCAGTTAAACCAGAATTTGGGTGGAGTGTGATGCAGAACAGAGTGAACACTAGAACAATAAATTGAAGGGAACAGAGCAAACCCATCCCTAGGGAAAATGTTAATGCAATGGTTTCATGTCAACTACGTATTGCTGGGGACACGTGGATTGGATTGGCAGTGACCATGCATCTCCCCATACCATAGATTGGGTCATAGCCATTGTGCAACACCAATTCCATCTGTGTCAATTGCAACAACAGTCACTGTTGCAGGAGAAACAGGGCTTTACTTTACCCTTCTGTGCCTTCTTGTCACTGCCCTTTTGTTCCATTATACGCAGTCCCTGCTCACCGGAGTACATAGCAATGAGGCTTAACGAAGTCAATCTGACCTCAGTATTGGAATTACCGTAGCTAAGCAAGTTAAAGGGAGATAACTTGGATTTAGCACGTATCTCCTGAGAACAAAAACCGAGATAGGCTGTTAATAAAGCAGAAACGCTTATCGTTCCATCTATCTTGCTTCTTTGAAAAATTTTCAATCAGGTAATTAGAGAAGAGCTATTGCCTTCCTGCTGGTGTGCATTCAAACAAGTACATTCAGAGCTTCAACAATCAAAGGTACAGCTTTCTGAATTAAAATTTGGAGACATTCTCCATTCCAAAAAAATAACTGCTGGAGCCGACCTAAGGCTTATCAAGTTCACCATCCTCTTTTCACACCTCCCAAACCAAGAGACAAAGTGAAGACTATCTAGCCTTTGTTGTTGTTGTTGTTTAGTTGTTTAGTCGTGTCCGACTCTTCGTGACCCCATGGACCAGAGCACGCCAGGCACTTCTGTCTTCCACTACCTCCCGCAGTTTGGTCAAACTCATGCTGGTAGCTTCGAGAACATTATCCAACCATCTTGTCCTCTGTCGTCCCCTTCTCCTTGTGCCCTCCATCCTTTCCAACATCAGGGTCTTTTCCAGGGAGTCTTCTCTTCTCTTGAGATGGCCAAAGTATTGGAGCTTCAGCTTCAGGATCTGTCCTTCCAGTGAGCATTCAGGGCTAATTTGCTTCAGAATGGATGGGTTTGATCTTGCAGTCCAAGATCTCCTCCAGCACCATAATTCAAAAGCATCAATTCTTTGGCGATCAGCCTCCTTTATGGTCCAGCTCTCACTTCCATACATCACTACTGGGAAAACCATAGCTTTTACTATACGGACCTTTGTTGGCAAGGTGATGTCTCTACTTTTTAAGATGCTGTCTAGGTTTGTTAGTTCACTGGTGCCCAGGATGTCAATATTTATTCTTGCCATCTCATTTTTGACCACATCCAACTTACCCAGGTTCATGGTTCTTACATTCCAGGTTCCTATGCAATATTTTTCTTTACAGCATTGGACTTTCCTTTCGCTTCCAGGCATATCCACAACTGAGCGTCCTTTCGGCTTTGGCCCAGCCGCTTCATCAGCTCTGAATCTACTTGTACTTGTCCTCTGCTCTTCCTCAGTAGCATGTTGGACACCTTCCGACCTGAGGGGCTCATCTTCCAGCGTCATAACTTTTATATGCCTGTTGTATTTGTCCATGGAGTTTTCTTGGCAGGGATACTGGAGTGGCTTGCCGGTTCCTCCTCCAGGTGGATCACGTTTGGTCAAAACTCTCCACTATGACCTGTCCATCTTCGGTGCCCTGCTCAGCATAGTTCATATCTTCTCTGAGTTATTCAAGCCCCTTCGCCACGGCAAGGCAGTGATCCATGAAGGGGGCAGTGATCCATGAAGGGGATCTAGCCTTTACAACCTCTACATTTTGCCCTGCAGCTCTCCAACCAAAGGATGCGTATTTAAAAATGTGTAGCAACATATTTTAGTGTGAAATTGCTTGTAAATGATGCATATGTTGGGCAAAATTGGGTACAGAAATGTGTATATTAGGAGCAATGTACATGAAAATGAATATGAATTTCCATGCAGGCTATATCTAATGTTGAGCTATGCTATAATCCTTCAGTCTCAGGAGGCTGTTTTTATTACTCCCATAGGAGGTATCCCCATGCCAGGCCTTGCTGCCTACGGTGCATCCAAAGCAGCCCTATCCATGTTTTCTGGAGTCATGAGGCAAGAGCTCTCCAAATGGGGCATTAAAGTATCTGTGCTTCATCCATCAGGCTTCAAGACATGTAAGTTGCTGGTACTTCACCTGGTTATCTAGCTCATGGAGGGGGGGGACCTCCTTGGAGTCCTTACAGCCAAAACCATGAATGGCACAGAAACACCACTGTCACCCACAGGAATGTGCAAAGCCTGTACTTCGCTATTTAGGGTCCCAGGTGGAGTCTTAGTGATAGGGTGCATAGGGCAACACTTCTAGGAGTTCATCAATCATCTTCAAAAGGGGCAGACTTTTAGTTCCCCTTCCACAGAGGTGGCTGGCCTCAAAGGATTGTCTTCTTGTATAAATGCCAGTTTCCTAGAGGTCAAGGGAAGACACCCCAAAACAACTTGGGTTTATTAGATTCTAACCAGGCAGCTAATTTGTTTGAGAAGGTTTATTGCCAAGGTATGATGTCTTTGAATAGCCTGTGAACTGAAATGTGCAAAAGGAAATGCGGTTAGCCGGATGATCTATCATGGTTGCGTCCCACCTGAAATAAATCTTTTCATTCCGCATTATGTTTTTGAAGCATTTGTCTTGAGGTGGCAAATTGGAAGCTGTGTGCATGACTCAGAAGATAATTAAACCAGCACACATCAAGTCCAAGCATGCCATCACTTTCCCAGACAAATTTTTTATAATAGCATTTATAAATAAGTGAACTAGTCTTCAACTATCCAGGGAACTCCTGAGACCACACACGCACACACTAATATGGATTGAAAAGATGTTCATTCATTTCTGAAGTACAGTCCCCATGGATTTGTGTGTCATTGTGGCCTTTTTCAGTTGGTTCATTTGTTCCTTGGTGGCTCTTGTGAATGGCTGAATATCTGTCCATATCACAAATAAGTCTTGCCCTGTATCAGCTGACTTTCCTAATTTCAAGGGGGAGATTGGACAGTATCTGTTTAGCTCAGAGATTAGAACTAGAATAGGGAAAGTGGTGGAATTCACTCTAGGCAGACAGAGCATCAAAGTGGCCCATAGCACACTTGTCTTCTCTCTTTGCAAAGCATTAGTAGTAGTAGTAGTAGTAGTAGTAGTAGTATACTGCCCTTTATCCACATATGGGGTGGTTCACAGCATACAAGTACAATATATAGAAATATAATCATTTATACATAATAAAAATAAGGACAAAAGAAAACCAATACTCCTTCCCCTCCCGCAACACATTTAAAAGGGCATTCCACAAAGAGCCTTAATCGCAGTGAGTTTCTGCAGATTTCACCAATACTGGTGTGTGTGTTTCTTAAGAATTTTTAGAATAGGACCTTTGTTCCTATATGATTTAATCAGCTACTCTCATCATCTTCACTGTCTGCTAACTGGGCACTGCTGAAATGTGTATTTGCTTCAGTTTGTGTCTCATTGATTTACTGTTGAGGCGATTAGCTTAGCCATTAACCACCATTAACATCCATTGTTTTATCGTTAACATTTCTCTCACCTTTCTGTCCACCATGACTTTGCCAAACACACACAAAAAGGGCTGTCATTGTCCTACATCTTAATGTGGAATTTATTACTGTAACCAAAAAATGAGCTTTACTTGTATTTTGTGTGCATCAAAATGTGAGGTGTATGCAGATATTTTTTATAAGAACATTGATCATTATGACATTATAATAAATGGTCATTTTCCCTACCATCCAGTTTATGTTTATTAATACATGCAAAAATATAATATGCATTCAAAAATGACAAAAGGGCGGTAACTCCATTTTTTATGTGTGTGTCCATCACCTCCTCATTGTCACTTGAACAGACAGTAACCCTGAGGCAAGATATATACTTCAGTGGGCAACTGCCAGCTCATTGAGTTGTCATCATAAAAAAATGTAAGCAATAATATTATTTTCAAAAGGCTAAAGGACCAGCTTGGGAATGATTAAAAATAGCAAAATGAGAACTGAAGCAAAATTGTATGGGCACTGAGTCCATGGAACAAACTGGTACCAGGATTCAGATTACATCCCTAATCTAGCATGCATATGTTCCAATCTGTCACCTGGGGTAGTTCCTTTAGGAACCCCATATTCCTTTTTTTTCTAGTTATTTTATTTTCATCAGAACACCTGATGTCCTATTATGAAGCCTAGATGTTCAGCAGTGTTTTGTTCTGTCTTCCAGGTATCCAGGGAACTCCAGAGATCTGGAATAAGGAAGAACGCACCCTTCTTGAGAATCTCATGCCTGATGTGAAGCAAGATTATGGTGAAGAATACATCCTCAAGCTGAAGATGTCTCTCAATGCCATGCAATTTCTTTCCATGTCAGATCTCTCTCCCGTGCTTTGTGATGTTTTACACGCATTATTGGCAGAGCGCCCATGTGGTTTATACACTCCAGGCAAGAATGCTTACAAATACCTTCTCTTCTTCTGCTATTCTCCTCTCTGGTTTTATGACTTTTGCATAAGGAAAATGTTCAGCACCTCAAACATGCCCAGCGCTCTCAGAGCAGCAGAGAAAGCAAACAAGAACTTGTAGGCAGATACTGCCTGATTTAGTCATTTGTCTGTCAGGCTATTTAGCTGCCTTGTGAATGTTGGGAATCTTGCATTTCATGTGTTAAAAACACATTCGATGGATAAAAGAGGGGAATGTTTAGATTTAAGGCAGAAACCCTCTCTATTCTGTACATTACACCTCTTATCTACAGTTTTTGATACCTTTTTCTCTTGAGTTAGGCTGAACTGAAACTCCTTTTTTAAAACATTTTATTAATTTTCCAAATTTAACAAAAATAAAATTAAGAAACAATACAAAATCAAAACAAAATAAATTGACTCCCCCCTAGTCCCTTCCTTGGTTCCATTGTTAATCAACGTACCGCATGTCCATTGTAAAATTTGAGAACCATTTAAATTACTTAGTATCCATTCATACAAAATTACAGGTAATCCTAAAACCCTGCTAATGTATTAACCTGTGTACAATGCTTCTGTATATATGCAATAAACATCTTCCATTCTTCCTTAAATTTGTTGTCGTCTCTTCCTCTTAGCTTCATTGCCAATTTTGCCATTTCAGCATGTTTCATTAATTTAACTTGCCAATCTTCTTTAGTTGGGACACCTTCTTCTTTCCAATATTGTGCTAATAATGTCCGTGCGGCTGTAGTTGCATACGTAAATAAGTTCTTTTGTGATCTTGGTAAGACCACTCCTGTAGTAGGAAAGCTTCTGGTTCTTTAACAAAGGTTATTTTAAACATCTTCTTCAATTCATTATAAAGTATTTTCCAATATTTCTTTATGATTTTGCAATCCCACCACACATGGAAAAATGTCCCTTCTATTGTTTTACATTTCCAACACTTGCTTTCCTTAGTTTTGTATATTTTTGATATTTATTTTATTTTTTATGCTTTTGCTAATTTAACTGGTGTTAGATACCAGCTAGGGACATGGGTGGCGCTGTGGGTTAAACCACAGAGCCTAGGACTTGCTGATCAGAAGGTCGGCAGTTCGAATCCCCCCGACCGTTGCACGGTCCCTGCTGCTGCCAACCTAGCAGTTCGAAAGCACATCAAAGTGCAAGTAGATAAATAGGTACCGCTCCAGAGGGAAGGTAAACGGCGTTTCCATGCGCTGCTCTGGTTTGCCAGAAGCGGCTTAGTCATGCTGGCCACATGACCCGGAAGCTGTACGCCGGCTCCCTCGGCCAATAAAGCGAGATGAGTGCTGCAACCCCAGAGTTGGTCACGACTGGACCTAATGGTCAGGGGTCCCTTTACCCTTACCTTTAGATACCACCTATACATCATTTTCATATAGTTTTCTTTAAGCGCCACACATGCTGCAAATTTTATCTCATTTTTTCCATAGTTTTCCCCATTCCTCCATCTGGATATTGTGTCCCACATCTTGTGCCCATTTAATCATAACTGATTTAACCTCTTCATCTTTCGTTTCCCATTCTAACAACAGATTGTACATTTTTGATATTAATTTCGTATCATTTTCTATTATTTCTCTCTGAAAAGTTGAAATTTCATATGGTAATCCTATCTTTTTATCCTTCTTAAATACTTCATTTAACTGAAAATATTGCAACCAATTTGTTACATTCTCTCTAACTTCATTAAATTCTTTCAGTTTTAATTGGTTTTCTGATTCAATTAACAACTCTCTATACGTATGAGTATGCAGAGCTTGAGGGAGCGAGGCCAGCAAATACTATACCAGTTCCCCTCCACTCATTCAGTGAATGCAGCTGTGTCATTTGAGCAGTACGTAATAGATGGTTTCTGACTGGGTGAGATCACCCATAAACCAATCCAAGCAAGAGGCAGAAGCAGCAGCCTCGGTGAGGATCTTTTGGCCTACGTATTTTGAGCAGAAATAGTCACAACCCCGAAATCACTAGCCCTAAAATTGATTGCCACACTGGAATGTGTGGAAACGCAGAAACTGGCAAATGACAATTTAATGGAAAGCTTGTACAATTAAGAGCAGCTTTGTCATTGGCTGGAATGCTTGGAACTCTGCCACACCCACTGGAAAGCACCAATGGCATTATAACATATAAAAACCTTGTTCACCCTAGGTTGGGCTGACCCAGGTCATCCTGGCAACAGTGTGGTCAGGTCATGCTGGTTTCTATAAAACTCGCAATAGGTTTTCATCAACCCATCCTGACTGGGAATGGCATCCTGAGAAGCTACAGTTGTTTACTGACTCCTGCACTCACAATAATGCTTAATGGTGCCACCTAACCTGGGTTACCTTGACATGGGTTGCACAAGGTGTACCTCAAGGCAACCCCATCCACTTTTGCAACTCCCAAGCTAGTAGATTCCTCCATGGAACACTGAGACCAAAGTGGAAGATTATTTAAAAGGACCACAAGCGTGTCATTAACACTACAAACAATAATTTGTGTTATGTCTGGGCAAGCTCCAAGATATGCATGCCAGGTAGGCAGATAAAAAAGGGTGTGTTCTAAATGTTCCGCAGGCAGCCGCCAGCTTAAATCAAATCTGTCATTTGTTTATTGAGGAAAAAGCACAGCATTATTTCTTCAGAAACATTGCTGGTGGTTTCCTATTTGATTTCCATGAGTCAAGCTATCAGTTTAAGTTGTCCTGTGGCACCACTGGCCAGCCTCTTTTCAGAGCTGATGAAAGGGTGTTGCTAGCCCATAATATTCTGGTGACTTTTCTCTCTCTTGAAGCAAAGATGGCCAGAGTGCTCACTGATGACTGGAGGAGATGTGGAAGAGATCTCACAGCTGCTGCCACCCCCGTTATCAGGAAGGAGCAAACTAGACGTGTGTGAAAGAAAGGGCAAAGCTGCCATACTAGGGAGAGATGTGAAGAGAGAATAATTTGATCTCTATAAGCTGACAGCAGCAGACCCTCCAAGTGTCCCTATTTTCCAGGGATGGTCCTACTTTCTAATTTGATCCCAGAATGTCCCTATTTTCATTGGAGAAATGTTGGAGGGTATGGAGTTATCCAATCCCCAAGCCGTTTGAAGGGAAGTTTTTAAAATGTTTATTGTTTTATTATGCTTTTGTATATGTTGGAAGCTTCCCAGAGTGCTGGGGCAACCCAGTAAGATGTGTGGGGTATAAATAGTAAAATTATCATTATGGAATGGGACGTCCTTATTTCCATCAGATAAATGTTGGAGGGTATGCAGCAATTTGGGGAGCTGCCATTCTCTCTGCAGATCTGGTTTCAGGTCGGTGGATTTTTGGCTGTTGGGGCGTTGAAGCAGGCCTCTGCCCATGGATATTTGTAAATAAACACAAGCATTTCAAAAAGCTAACAAGCCTCCACAGACCTCTTTCCAAAGGAAACCAAACCCCAACACTCACCCCACCCTGATATGGGGAAAATCTGCAGAAAATGGTGTGGTGAGTGCACCCAGCTGTAACATGCCTGACCAGACTTTGTAAGATTCAGATCATGTTCCCTTGATCCATCAGTAAAGTTGCTCTGCCTGTCTGCAGTTCAATGCCCACTTACTTGGGAGTAAGCCCCATTGAACTCAGTGAAAGTTACTTCAGAGTAGTCATTGTAAGAGTGTGCAGTAAGACACTCATGGATGCCCCCAGATTCTGACCTTGAGAGCCTAGAATCAGCAGACTGTACGAATTTTTTTACATCGCAATCCTGACCATGTCTACTCAGAAGGAGGCCTACTGAGTTCAGCAAGGTTTACTCCCACATAAGTAGTGTTAGGATTGCAGCCTGAGTCGTCTAGATGTCATTGCCATGTCTGAGTGATGCACCTCAGCTTGTAGACAGAGTAAGAAGAACTTTTAACATGCTAATTTCTAGATGATATAAAGATAAAGGAGCTTTTGGATGAAAGACATAGGCAAAGGGGAAAAATAAAAATCAGTAACAAAACACAGTGCCCAAAAACACACCATCAAATACATTTCAGTTATACAACATGTTTTAATTTGTTCACCTGTGTTTACACCTTTGCTTCTTAAAAACTAAAACACCCCCCCCACACACACACATCATCCAGACATGTAACACTATTAGAATACCTTCCTAGATGAGGACTTTTCGGCTCATGCTACTTGATAATTCTTTGCCAACAGCCATAATCACTCCCATAACAGCAAACTCAGGTGGTGAGTGCCAAGAGGATTTAAATTAGAATGGGATCACTGGGGAACAAGAAGAAGTGATGTGTTTGGGAGAACTTCAAGATTTGCAGAAATATGACGACAATAAAAATGCCTAATGGGGCAAAACAAAAACCGCATGAGAACTGAGCATGCTCAGTAGTCACTGAGTTACAGGAGGGAATGATGGCAACCAGCTTGGATGGCTTTAGAGGAGAAATGGACAAATTTGTGGAGGAGAAGGCCTATCAATGGCTACTATCCACGATGGCTGTTCTCTGCCTCCATGGTTGGAGGCACTAATGCTTCAGAATACCAGGTGCTCTTGTGCTCAGGTTCTGCCTGCAGGTTTCCCACAGCCACCTGGGTGGCACCTGTAATAACAGGATGCTGGAATTGATGGGAACTTGGGCTCATCCACCCAGCTCTTCCCATATTCTTAATGTTGAGCATCAACTGGAAGAGGAAAGGTAGGAGGGAGAAGGAAAGTCTGCTTGAGCACCTTTCATATTATAGCTGAGGTGAAGAACCTGTGAGCTTCCAGGGGCTGTTGGACTATAACTCCCATCCTTCTTGGTTTTGGTCATGCTGGCTACAACTGATGAGGGCTGGAGCTCAGCCATCTTAGACAAAAGGCCTATTTAGCCCAGCATTCTGTTCTCACAGTAGGTAACTAGATGCTTCTGAAAAGCCCACGAGCAGGAACTGAAAGCCACAGACCTCTCCCCACCTGCAATCCCTAGCAAGTAGTATTCACAAACATACAGCCTCACATAGTGGAGGTAGAACATAGTGATCACAGCTACTAGCTATTGATAATCTTATCCACCATGAATTTTTTGAATACGTCTAAAAGCCCTTCACATTAGCAACAATCACCACGTCTTGTGGTAGTCAGTTCCATAGTTTAGTTCTGCAACTATGTGAAAAAGTACTTCCTTTTGCTGGTCCAACATTCAGCTTCATTGGATGATCTGAGTGCCAGCTATTTCAGTGGGTGGCAAGCATGACTATGGTTCCATCTCTGAAGATGCATTCATATGCAGGGAATATGGAGTTAGTTTTCCTGTTTAGACTAAACGTGATCCACCTGGAGAAGGAACTGGCAACCCACTCCAGTATTTTTGCCAAGAAAACTCCATGGACATTAAAAAGGAGAAGCTTTGAGAAGAAAGTGAGAGTTTCCAGGGCATTCTCTGGTTCATGGGGTCATGGAGAGTCAGACATGACTAAGACGACTAAGCAACAAGCTGGTATGGATCGATATACAGCCATGCCATGCAAAATGTCATTCACACTAGTGGGCATGGTGTGACACAACAACAGATGTCACCCAACATGTCACCACACGACCCCCCTTTATGTGCATGTGCGACCCGTGAAAACAGATGGAAGAAACCCTATGCCCCCAACTTCATTATGCAATTTTCCTGGTTAATGGGGTTGCAAGTACCTGGGAAGCAGATGAGTATGTCTGGTAGGCAGGTAATGCAATCCATTGCAAAACGGGGATTATATTTATGTACTCTAATCTCTGCTGTGTGGTGCACAAGATTCCAGTGGGTTCTTACAGAGTTGAGAAAACAATTTCATAACTTCAGTTAAAGCATGCTGCTATCACGAGAAACATGTCTCACATTATAATTTAATTAAAGAAGACCAAAGGGAGAATAAATGAAACAAAGCAAATATAATCTAATTGCTGTGACTTATTTTGTGTATAGAAACATGCAATGCTATCACCTACCTAACTTGTGTGGCTGGCAGAAGTGAATGAAAGGAGGGGTGGGGGAAAGGCGTAGTAGGCTTAAATAAAAACCCAGGAGTTTCCTAGACATTTCTTAATAAAATAATAATAATAAATGAACGAATGACGCTAGACGACAGTTGATCTTGTCAAGGTTTCATCAAGAGATTTAGTGAAACTTCAAGTAAACATAACTGGAGAGATAGGCTTCTGGCAGCTTCTAAAGATGATTCATTTGAGAGAGATCAGTGGGCATGTGATTAAGGGATCATGGTGATGAAAGAAACCCCAAAAGGTGACTCAGCTGAATGTGAGACAGGGGAGCTTGTGAAAACACAGATCCTGGGAGCT
Source organism: Podarcis muralis (assembly GCF_964188315.1). NCBI lineage: Eukaryota > Metazoa > Chordata > Lepidosauria > Squamata > Lacertidae > Podarcis > Podarcis muralis. The sequence goes on along the minus strand of NC_135661.1, from coordinate 38,137,827 downwards.
AAGAAGAATAATATTGTGTGATGAAATGGCTAGAGGTGACCAGGGTTTTGCTTTAAAAAATAAAGTTAATTGTGTGTGTGTGTGTGTGTGTGTGTGAGAGAGAGAGAGAGAGAGAGAGAGAGAGAGAGAGAGAGAGAGAGAGAGAGAGAGGTTGAATTCAGGGATAAATATAAGTTGTTTGGAAAACCCCAGTAGTTTTAACAATTCCCACAGTAGTTTAACAATCCCTCTTCACAAGGAACTCTAGGAATTGTAGCTCTAGGAGAGGAAAAGTGTCTCCTAACAACCCTCTTCACCTTCAACAAACGTCAGCTCCCAGGATTCTTAGGGGGAAGCCATGACTGTTTGAAGTGGTATCACAGGGCTTCAAATTATGGGTGGACCAAAGTCCACCACCTCCCATAATTCTCTCCAGCAATCACACAAAGTTAACTGGAAACAAGGTTTGGGGGAAAAGGAAAAGGAAAAAGGGTGAATGTGGCCAGGCCACACATTTCACATAAATTGCAAAATGGCAAAGGGGACTTTATGACAGCTCTCCGTGTTGTATAATGAATGGCCTATAGTATTCCGCAGTGGCAGCGGACCTTAAGCAATGTCACTGAAAGCACAATGTCACACTTTAATGGTGCATATTCTAAAGAGGCAGTGCTGTGGGGAAAGTTCTGCCTCTCCAAAGAGGCTGCGACATTCAGCAATCTTTCCAAAGACACCCCAAAGGTAGCTCACACATCACCTCCCACATAAGTGACATCTTAACTTGTTTCTCAGACTACGAGGACAAATGACAAGGATCGAAATGTACCCAGGTGAGAACGTAGTTTGTTCTCACCTTTCTCAATGTGGGCAGACATCATTTGGAAACACTGATAGAAATCTGAGTTTCTGAAAACAGGATAGCTTTGTGAGAAGACAGCGAGAGCCCATCTAATCCAGCGTGTGGTTACACCTGGGGAAGGTCACACACAGCTGTGTTTGATGTGTGCGTCAGCTCAAAACAGTTTACATTCTTATTATTACACAGCAGCCCAGTCTCTCTGGAATGAAAGTCAGTGGAGATTGTAGTATCCATACGGTTTTATTTACACAAATATACAGCCTGAGCATAGGATGGTGGGGTTCACAGCATTAACACACCAACAGATCTTACTTATCCATTAGCCACAGGTTTGGGTCCAGGAAATAAACTTATTTGACTGGTTCTGCAAGCTTGTCTGTTAGATTCCAACCCACACTAGATTCAGACCCCCAAGAACTGGAAAGCACTCGGTGCATTATCCAGTCTGGCTCCCCCAAACCTACATTACTACTACTACTACTACTACTACTACTACTACTACTACTACATCATAATTCAATATGTTTTCTGCCCTTTGCTATCATGTCCCAGGGTGGGTTACAACAATTTAAAATGGAAAATACCACAGCCTTATTTTAAATATGAGCCATTTGCACCAGTGTTAGGAACCATCTATGAATAATTTCCACATTGTTTTCTCCAACAGAGGCCAAGAATGAAAGGGGGGGGGAATGGTTTTGTGGACCAGAGTTTATTCCATATCAGTTTCCTCCCTCCAGGTCTTTTTTCACATAGCATCTTCTAATCAGTTAGCCCTCACTAACTCTGAAAAAGACCTGGAGGGAAGAAACTGATATGGGATGAACTCTGGTCCACAAAACCCCCCCTTTTTTTTTTCATTCTTGGCCTCTGTTGGAGAAAACAATGTGGAAATTATTCATAGATAGTTCCTAACACAGGTGCAAATGGCTCATATTCAAAACTCAGCCCTGTTGGTGACACAGTGGAGCCACAGAGACTTATAGGCATTTATGGTGGACCTGCTCTTTGGTCCAGACCTTCTGGGCAGCAGTTTTCAGGAAAATTAGCACCACTGTTGGTAACTTAGTCCAGCCAGATCCAGCCCCGTGTCTCCTTTCCATATCTAAAGCCAAAAATTCTTCAGTTACATCAGGAACACTTCTCTTTTATATTTGGGTGGCTGCTTGCCTTGTTATAGCTCAGGGATGGTAAGGTGGTTTAAATTTTACAGTCGATAATTGGCTCAAAAAGGCTGTGTCTAGCACAGTCATTGAAAGACTTACTCATCCAGTGCTATGGGGAACTTCAGAGCTTGAGGATTGTGCAGTAATTGGTGGACCGTTATTATGTATCTTAATAATTGCCCCGTCTCAATATAAGCCATCTTTTATTTTCTTTCTCTCCATCTTTTATTTTCTCCAAGATCTTATCTTTTTTCTCATTCTGAGCTCTTTTCTTTATCGCATTCTGTTGTATCAGAAACCCCCTCATGACCGCTTTACTTGCATCCCAGATTACTCTTTTTTCAACTGTAGTTTTCAGATTTATTTCAAAGTATTCACTCAAAATCTTTTGGGCCTTCTTAACAATCTCCTGGTCTCTTAATACGGTGTCATTCATCTTCCATCTGAAGGAACCAGTTGGAGTTAGTTTCATTTCCATCTTTACTGCATTGTGGTTGGGGCAGGTTTTTGGGCAGATTTCCACCTTTCTGATCTTAGGTGCCAGTCCTCTAGTTATCCATATTTGGTCAATTCTTGTCCATGTCATTTTGGCTTCAGAGAAGAATGTCCCCTCTCTTCCTAAGGGGTTCTTTGTCCTCCAAATGTCAATCAAATCCATATTGTCAGTTAATTCAAAAAAGGTCTTTGGTAGTCTGCCCTCTTTTGTCATACTTTGACTTTGCGCTTTGTCCATGTTCGTAGATACCACCCCATTCATGTCTCCCATCATAATGATGTTATTATAGTCCATATAGTCCAACATTGTTTCATGCAGCTTCTTGTAGAATTCCGATTTCCCCTCATTTGGTGCATAAATCCCCAAAATCAGGAATTTTCCCCCTTGTATTTGAATTTCAATTGCCAAAATTCTTCCTTGCTCATCTTTAAAAAGAAGTTTTGGTGACAGGCCTTCTTTTGCATAGATCACAACTCCTCTCTTCTTCACTCTGTCAAATGAAATAAATTCTTGGCCTAGTCTCTTATTAATTAGCACTTTCCTGTGAGGCCTAATCACATGCGTTTCCTGTAAGCAGATAATGTCCAATTGTTCCTTTTTTAACAAATGAAAAATCTTCCTTCTTTTCTCTGGGGAATTAAAACCATGAATATTCCAGAGCTTAGAAGTTGCAGAGACATGTTGAACTATTCTATGCCTTCGATGGCGGTGGTATCACTTCCAGCTCGTCAGCACCCAAAGGTGTAGGTATCAAACTTAACGGTCCGGATCCTGAGGCTCCTGGTTCCCCTTCAATCCCTTTCTGAAGGTCTTCTCCGTAGTCACTCAAAAATTTTTCCTTGTCTTCAACTGTCTTGATTTTAACTTTCTTCCCCCTAAAGGTAAAGGACACTCCCTGGGGGAACTCCCACCTGAAAGCAATTCTGTTACTTCTCAATAGTTTCACCAAGTCTCCGTAGCTAGATCTAAGATCCAGTAAGTGTTTTGGGATGTCCTTGTAAATATCCACTCTCAAATCCTGAATTTCAAGAGTCTTTTGAAAATGTGCACTCAGTATCTTGTCTCTTTCTGCCTTCGTTCTGAGAGAGATCAGGCAATCTCTGAACTTGCCCTTCCTCCCTCCTTTTCCAAGTCTGAATGCACTTACAATTTTAAAGTCTTTATCTTCTTCCAAAGGCCAAAATTCAGTAAATTCTTTTGTCAAATATTCGATTAAATCCCCTTTTTCAAGTTCTGGAACTGATCTCAATCTCAAGTTATTTTCCTTACTTTTTAATTCTATCATAGACAGGTATGCCTGGTGTTCGCCAATCTGTTTGCGCATAGGTTTTACTTCCTCTTGCACAGCCTCTGCTTTCTGTTTAGCCTCCTCGGCTAATTTAAGATTTTCTGTGGTGGCTTCCAATAGTTTCCCAATTGATTGTGCATTTAAAGCAACTTGTTGAGTCAAATTATTAACACTAACTGTGTTTTGGTCGATTTTAGATGATTGTTCAGCCACTTGCTTACTCAGGCCTTCCAATTTTTCAAAATTTTTATCTAATACTGAAGGAGAATCTCCTCCTGTAGCCATTCCTTCCGGCCTAGGTAAAGGTAAAGGTACCCCTGCCCGTACGGGCCAGTCTTGACAGACTCTAGGGTTGTGCGCCCATCTCACTCTATAGGCCGGGGGCCAGCACTGTCCGCAGACACTTCCAGGTCATGTGGCCAGCGTGACAAGCTGCATCTGGCGAGCCAGCGCAGCACACGGAACGCCGTTTACCTTCCCGCTAGTAAGCGGTCCCTATTTATCTACTTGCACCCAGGGGTGCTTTCGAACTGCTAGGTTGGCAGGCGCTGGGACCGAGCGACAGGAGCGCACCCCGCCGCGGGGATTCGAACCGCCGACCTTTCGATCGGCAAGTCCTAGGCGCTGAGGCTTTAACCCACAGCGCCACCCGCGTCCCTTCCGGCCTAACTTGCTCTAATTCTTCCTCTTGTGTCACAGAGACAATAGGGACAGATGATCTGCGCAGCTGTGAGATTATAATAGTTTGTTGTGATTTAGCTTTGGCTGATCTTGTTCTCCCAGTCCCACTCATCCCACTTCTGTCTATGCGTCAAGGTCAGTCAGATTGCAATTCCCATGGGAATCCACAAGTCCACAGATAAGAAGAAAAAAACCCCAGTAGTTGTAAATTTCCAAAGTTCCTCTAGAGGGAGTTTAAATGTATCTTAAGGGGGAAAACAAAGTTGTTGTTCCTACAGAATTTTTCCAAGTTGCTCCAAATCCCTTAAAAGTTAATAACAGTATCAAACAACCTCAAAGTCCCAAAAGTCCTCCAAGTCCTTTAACCTTTGCAGAGTTAATCTTTAAGGTACTTACAATGTCTCTAGAGAGTGCCAGATTCAATGTAACAGTTCAATAACAATCCAATGTAGCAATCCAATGTTACAAAGTCCAGCAATCTGACAGTTCTAGTAGTCTGGCATCCTGACTGCCAGGGTTTCTTAGTAAGTTTTGTAAATCCACAGAGAAAGAGGTAAGAAGACGTCCTCAAAATAGGAGAGTAAAATCCACAAATATCAAGGCAAAGTCAGTTCAATTGATGCACGGATTAGTTCCTTTTAAGAATCCCCTCTTCAAAAGCATTAGAAAGATTTAAGTCTTTGCTTTGAGTCTTTAAACAGTACCGGGAGACGGACTTCCTGGTTGCGTCTCCGCTTCAGCCAGATCTTAAGTAGATTTAGTCCCGAATTCAATGAATTTCCCCTACTCACGGGTTGCTGTTTTTATAGCCGAATGTTCCCAGGAAAAGGGTCAGCGCTCACCGACAGCAGCTTTGCGGCTTCACTCCACAGAAAGAGCGATCGACTCACAGCACTGCGCCAGCCCTTCCATGCTCCGGAGCCCCTTACGGGGTTCCTTCAACGTTTCAGGGGGCGCTGATGGTGCCCGCCGAGTCCCACGGCCACAGGCTATTGCTGCCTGTGGTTTTTCAGGAAGGGTCTCCGCTTCGCCATAGCGGACGACCCGTTTCTTGCGGAGCTTCCCCTTTACAGAGTAAAGAGGACCGCCATTGCCGTTCGCGCCGCCCTCGGAAGTCCGGGTTACAACGATTTAAAATGGAAAATGGTTGAAACAGATTGCAATTGCTGGAATGGCTGGGCATGTCTCAGGAGTCAAAGGCCAGGTACCCTAGATTGATGTGGAACATTTGGAATCCACTCACTGATATGCTGCATCAGGGCTGGGGGATCTGTTTCAGTCTGGGGACCACATTCTTTTGTAACCAGCTTTCCAGTGCTGCATGCCAGGAGTGGGAAAAGCGAGATGCTCTAAAGCAGGCAGGACCAGGTGCAAGTGTGGGCTGGGCAATAGATGCAGCTCTTACTTTTGTATATTTCAGCCACACAAAAGTCACTTTCCTCACTTGTTCTCTCCAGAAACAGGCACTCAGAGCCTTTCCATCTCTGATACTGGAAGTAGATACTGGAGGTAGATCCTGGAAGTAGCAGGAAGATCATGAGTAGTAGCTGCTGCTAGACTTATCCTCCATGAATTGGGAGCCAGGATTACATATTGTGGGAATGAAATGTGTGTGAAAAAGTATTGGCCCTCTGCCAGCAGCCTAACAAATCAGAGTAAATCAGAGCACAGTTACCCATTGAATAATTCTGTTCAGTGGTGTAGTGGAAAATACAGAAGTGCAGGGGCCCTTCTGGAGACTCACAGTCATGCCCCCTCCTAAGATCATACAACCTTATAAGACTGTGCAAATATGTTATAATGATACAATAATAATAATTGGATAGGGTTGCCTTATTTCAGAAAGTGAGAATCCAGACACAAAAGTTGTTGAGGTGGGTTTTTTTTGTTTTTGTTTTTTTGCAAAATCGCAAAAAACGCCCCAAGGTTTCTGAGCTTCTTTTAAGGTAAATTGGCAAAAACTACACTGTCAACATGGGTTGCCATAAGTCCAGATTTTCCTGGACGGTTTTTGCCGATTTCCACCCAGACACTGCTTCTGACTGCTGTATTCTGGGTATGTCCGGGAAATTCTGGACGTATGGCAACCCTATAAGTGGGGATAAATTGCAATGATCAGTGTGTTGTTTTTCAACAAGATTTGCTATTTTCTGTGCATATACATGTGCAAATGATTTTGAACACTGCAGTCTCTCCCCCCCCCCCCATGACTTTGATTGTGTTTGCCTTGAAGAACTTGCACACCATTATCTTGCAACTGAAGCACTTTGTGTGCTCAGCGTTTCTAAATGTTTGGAGCATATGAAACAATTAATCTGTGCTCTTCTGATGAGCCTGATCTAGTGTGACCCTAGAAGCCAATCTCCAGTGCCCAATTCACTCTGATTTGTCTCCAATCAGCACAAAGGGTAAGAAGATTAAACAGCTCCCCTTTCATGCTGATTGGGCAACTATAGGACACTGGAGACAGGGACTCTGCTGGGAATATTTCTGCAGAAATAGAAATGTGCCTTTGACCCATCATGTCACTAGACCATAACACCTCTGCTCCTGTTAGCTGAGAAGTAAACTGAAGGCATGTGGCATTGGACAGGAGCTACAAGCAAGGTTTTTGTTGCTTTGCTCCCACAACAGCTTCAACCAGGAGCCATCAATCTGAGTGGTAAGAATTTGAGATTCCTGCAGCACAACCTGTAAAGTCCACATTTGTTCTTTAACTTAGCACTATGCTGGTTCCCCAGGAGTCCCCCCCCCCATCCCTTTTCTTTTCTTTTTTCCAGGGGGCAGTGAAGGAAGGATCACAGAATTTAACGCCTAGTAATTAGGGATAGAAAATGTCTTGTTTCCCCCCCATAAATCTTATTTCATCCACGGAGTCTGCCATAACATGTCACCTGGGAAAGTGTGTAGCAAAGTACATGCTGTCCTGCTGCTGGATTTAAAAAGATGAAGATGTTCTTTTTTGTTTGGAGAACGCTGGTTGTTGCCAGAGGCTTATCTTCAGCCAAGGAAGGTGTTAGTTCATCAGTTCCACTCTGTTGGAAATCCAGGCCTAGTCCCAGGGATTCAGTTTCTGAGAATCACCTGGGACAACTTCCCAGTGATTATTCTGCAAGGCAGCGAAACAAAGCGGGGGGGGGGGGGGGGGAGGAAGGAAGGAAGGAAGGAAGGAAGGAAGGAAGGAAGGAAGGAAGGAAGGAAGGAAGGAAGGAAGGAAGGAGATCTGCTTCAGAATGGGATTAGGGAGAAATAACTGGCAAAATATTCCATGTGGGATTGTTCCTCAATTTCGGTCTTGGCACAGCTGTCAAATCTTCCTGGGTTCTTGGCTCTTTGACTTTTGCTCGCTCTTTGTCATAGCTGGGACTGTGTGTTTTCTGTGGTTCTTTTACTAACCAGAAAGGGTGACCAAAATGATCAGTGGGATGGAGCAACACCTCTGTGAAGAAAGCTTGCAGCGTTTGGGACTTTTTAGTTTAGAGACAAGGTGAGTAGCAAGAGACATGACTGACATTTATAAGATTATTATGCATGACCTGGAGAAAGCAAGTAGAGAAAAGTTATACTCCCTCTCCGATGAAGCTGAATGTTGGAAGATTCAGAAGAGAGAAAAGAAGTACTTTTTTTCAGACAGTGCATAGTTCAGTTATGGAACTTGCTCCCACATGAGGCAGCAATGGCCACTAGCTTAGATGGCTTTATAAAAAGGATTGGACAGATTCATGAAGAAGATCGTGTGAGGTTGTCTACTGGTAACACTGATTTTTCACTCCCTCTCATATTGTGTGGGCTATACAGTATGTCAGCATTCTTGCGTTCAACTTTGGCCTCTCAGCTATTTGCTATCATTCTATGTGACGGCACAGAATGTTCCCCTTGTGGGCAGAGTATATAGATCAGAGGCAGAGCACATGTGATGTTTGCAGAAGGTCAAAGGCTTGATCCCTGGTATCTCCAGTTAAAATATGGGTGGCCTCAAAGGGGGAGAAAGTTCCCTCAGACTACCCTGCCTTTCCCTCCTTCATGGTCAGCCAATAGTGTTGAGGTACAGGAACATGAGGGGACCATCCATACAGGAGTGATGATGCAACCTGCAGGAATGCCAGGGTAGCTGATATTGATGCACCCTCCTTGTTCTGACAAGTGAACAAAGGCTTTCGAGTTTGTGACAGATGTGCAATCAAGCAGAGGCTGGGTAAATGTTTCTTTTTTCTTTGACGGGGCTCCTTTCATGCTAGAAGTTTAAATGGTAATAATTACTTACAAGCATGCATGCACCTCTAATTAAGCACTAAAGGTTGAAGTTCAGTGGGATGAATGCCTTTTATTAAAGTTCTCTGTGTTTTACAAATTGGATCCTTGCAGCCAGAAACCAGAAATACTGAGTTTCACTGCAGCTTACTAACTATGTAGAGGATTGCAGTTAGGCCACAGGGTTGGGGGTCAAGGTCTACCCAGCCAAATTCCAGCCACTCTTTGCCAGCTCACTATTCTGATCCTAATAAACAAGACACTGTGTTATTTATCATTGCTATTTTGATACATACATTTAAATATCTAGGATCAACACAGTTCCCTGCATTTTTGGATTCTCCTTGGGAATGGGGCTCTTGGAAGGTTGGGGGCAATCACAATGATCTCTTTAATTTCAAAATTTATCACTACACTACTGCAGCCACTTTTGAGGTCTTGCTGGCACCTGCCATTCCCAGTGCCACAGTCAGTGTCACAGTGGTCTGAGGTCACTGAAGATCCATTACTATTTCTGCAGCAGGGTCCCAGCAGAATCTCTGTCCCCAGCATCCTAGAGCCACCGAAACAACACTGTGTGCTCCAAAGCTAAGCATTAAGGAACACTGAAAACAGCAGGTGCTTCAACTTCAAGAGTATACAATCAATCATACCTCAAGATGAATACGCTTCGGGTTAGGCATTTTCGGGTTGCGCTCCGCAGCAACCCAGAAGTAACGGAGCGCGTTACTTCCGGGTTTTGCTGCGCGTGCTTGCGCAGACCGTCAAAATGATGTCATGCGCATGCGCAGAAGCACCAAAATGTGACCCGCACACACGCAGACGCGCGGACACAGGTTACATTTGTTTCAGGATGGGAACAGGGCTCCGGAAGGGATCCTGTTCACATCCCGAGGTACCAATGTAGTGTGTAAGTTCTGTTATGTGCAGTGGAACTTCAAGGGAAACACAAAATTATTATTATTGTATAACTGTAAGATTATTGCATAATCTTAGAAGGGTGTATTCTCTTAGAAGGGGTGTGAGGTGGCATGGCTGAGACTACCTTGAAGGGACCCTGAACTTCTGCATTTGACACTAGGTAAAGGTAAAGGGACCCCTGGCAATTAAGTCCAGTCACAAACGACTCTAGGATTGCAGCACTCATCTCTCTTTACAGGCCGAGGGAGCTGGCGTTTGTCCGCAGACAGTTTTCCCGTCACATGTGGCCAGCAGGACTAAGCCGCTTCTGGCAAAGCCAGAGCAGCACACGGAAATGCTGTTTACCTTCCTGCCGGAGCAGTACCTATTTATCTACTTGCACTGAGTGCTTTCAAACTGCAAGGTTGGCAGGAGCAGGGACCGAACGATGGGAGCTCACCCCGTCGCAGGGCCTCAAACTGCCGACCTTCCGATCGGCAAGTCCAAGCAGCACAGTGGTTTAAACCACAGCACCACCAACGTCCCATTTGCCACTACCAGTGCTTTTTCCTAAAAAATAATAATAAATGTTTAGGGGTGCTCTCATTTTGACTCAAGAAAACCACCATTTTATAGTTCAAATCGGGGAAAATAAATACAGTAAATGGACAAAAGTACAAAGATTCATAAAATGTTTAGGGGTATGCGTACCCCCAGAAAAAAAGCACTGGCCACTACTGGTCACAATAGCCAGCAGCTAGAGGATGTGTTGTTTTATCAGAGAAACAGGGTAGCACTAGATCAGTGCTGGAGAACCTCTGGCCTGCAGACAATGTTGGGCTCGCCAGCCCTCCCCATTTGACTCACCAGGCCATTTAAGAAGCACATAAAAAGAGCCCTTCTGCATCAGCCCAGTGGTCCATCTACTCCAACATCCTGTTTTCGCATGGCTGTGGGAAGCCCACAAGAAGGACCTGAAGCACAAGAGGACTCTCCCCTCCTGCAGAAGCATTACTTCATCCGACAGTGGAGGCAGAGCAGAGCCATCATGGCTAGTAGCCATCGCTAGCCCTCTCCTCTGTGAATTTGCCTAATAGTCTTTAATGCTATGTAGGTTGATAGTTATCACTGCCTCCTGTGGAAGCAGGTTCCTTTAACCATGCCCTACAGTATGTGAAAAAGTCCTTTCTTTTAGCTCTCATAAATCATCCAGCATTCAGCTTCCTCAGACGTCCACAAGTTCGAACGTTACGAGAGAGGATAGAGAAAGAAAACGCAAGGATCAAGGGGCCTGTGCTGGCAAGGTGTATATTCTTTACTTAAGGGCTGTGAAAACGAATAGCGATGTGTGGTTAAAAATAAAAAATAAAATTATTATTATTTCTTTTTTTTTTCTTTTTTTTACAGAGATAGCCAGAAAATAGAGTTAAGAAACTTTGGCAGCAGTTCATTTTACACTGTACAGACCAATTACGGCCGCTGTCAGGCAGAATGGAATTTACCACCCTGGGAAGGCGTGAAAAGTTTAAAGGTGTTCTTGCAAATCACAGAGCAAGCCACATGAAAATGAGATCTAATCCCCACCCGCTTCACCCAGCTCTGAGAAACTATCTCTCAAGATTTGGTAAGCTGGCTGGGTTTTTTTTGTGTTTTTTTCTGAAGGGCCAAAGACAGCACTGCAAAGAAGCTATAAATACAAGGCACTTGAAGGCCTGGCTGTTTTATAAGGACATAAAAAGAGCCTGCTGTATCAGCATCCTGTTCTCACGGTGGCTAACCAGAAGCCCCAAAGCAGGTCCACAGCACAGCAACACAGGTTTCCAGAAACTGGTATTCAGAAACATGGCTGTTTCTGACCATGGAGGCAAAGAATAGCCAGCATGGCTAGCCTTCTTCTTGATAGCCTTCTCTACCTCCATGAATTTGTCGAATCCTCTTTTAAAGCCCTACAGTTTGGTGGCCATCACTGCCTCTTGTGGGAGTGGGTTCCGTAATGTAACTATGCTGTGTGAAGAAGGACTTCTTTTTGTCTGTTCCAAATCTTCCAACATTCAAGGGAAATAGGGTTAATTGTCACCATGGCCAATTTGGTTGCTAACATGTGCTCTTGTTTTTCCTCTAAGGAATTAGACACAGAGGCAGAGAGAGAGAGAGAGAGAGAGAGAGAGAGAGAGAGAGAGAGAGAGAGAACACATATTCTGTCAATGGGGGAATGTATCTTAGCTGAGTAAGTCAGGGCTCAGCAGAATGGAACAGCCATCTCATGTGGCATATGCAATGGTTGGGGTGGGGATGGGAGCAGCGTGGAAGGGCAGGGATGTCCTGTGCCCTTAGCTAACCTGCTTTCCTCAGGTGCATTGGAGGAGAGCACCAGTGTTAATCCATAGAAACTTAGACCTGCCTCATACCAGGTCAATCCATTGGTCTATCTAACTCAGTTTTTTTTTGACTTGCACTGGCAGTGGCTCTGCAAGGTTTCAGGCAGGAATCTTTTCCAGCCCTACCTGGAGACACCAGGGATGGAACCTGGGACCTTCCGCATGCAAAACAAGAGCTTTACAACTGAGCTATTGCTCTTCCCCTCAGTTGCTCTTCCCTTCAGTCTAGTCTGATCTCCTCCTGTGTGTGAAATGGGGAGAGCCAACTTTTCCCAAGGCCGCCAAATGCATTGAAGTGGCCCTCCAGGTAATAAAAGAGCAAGAGGTTTCTGAGGAGGGGGGGAGGAGGAGAAGGAGAAGGAATAAGCTTCAAAACGCAAATTTGTGCTAATGAATCCTGTGTGCCTTTAGTACAGTCAACACAGACTTCCTGAGGAAAAACCTCAACAGGCAGTTTCTTTCCATTAGGCAACACCCTCCCCCAGCGCGCTTCTTTCTTTCTTTCTGCAGACCTGTTCTGGCTGTGCTGTGATTTACAGGGGCCATTGGAGCATATATTGCATTCCTCTGATGGATTTGCAGGACTGAGAAGGACATCCTCTGGGAGACACTAAGGAAGAGTAGTTTTGCAAAGGCAGGGCACGTGGAAGGTCAGGCACAGATTAGAATCCTCTTCCTGGCTGGACTTAACTAACTGGGATTTATACAAGGGATCATGCCTCAGCTGCAGCCTGCAACAGAAGTGGGGAGGGGGTGAGTGTTAAATGCTCTACTCCCCACACTGATTCTCTGCTGGGAATACCTCACTCCCCAGAGCTCTTTTTCCAAGGAAGTGTCCATAGGGATTTTACATGTTCAGTAATATCTTGCTTAATTGAGAAGAGCGGGCTGCTAACCTTCCTTCAGATATCTGAGCCAACCTCTTACCACTGTTATATAGTGCGGCCCTTGGAGGGTTGCCCATGAGGCTGACAGGGTAACACCTTTCTGTTAGAGATGTGCATAAAATCCTTTTGGCAGGCACACCGTTTCCTCGTATTCCTTGAATCCAATTTTGATTCTCCCAGAAACACACACAAACTCACACAGGCTTGGGTTTGCTGACACGATGGAAATGTGGAGGTGTACCATGAAATATCCAAACTAATATATGCTCTCTGCTAATTGCCTCAGCATTTGGGCGAGCTCAGCTCACAGACCAAGAAATTGATAAAATATGGCATTAATAGCCACCCTTGACAAATGGCAAATGATTAAACTTTAACTCGGTGTGTGAATTGAGCTAAAGTTCAACCAGACACAATTTAATCAGTAAACCGCTAATTAACTAGCGGTTTACTTCAGCTAGTTAACATCTGTACACTTCTGGCAATGGACACCCTGTTTGACTGATTCTGGGACCATCTCTTAGATTAGGCACAATGAGGCAGCTGCCTTAGGTGATAGCTACTGAGAAGGAGGGAGGCAGGTCAGCAGCAGTAGCCCCCCATTCTTCTAAACCCTAAGCCAATCTGTTCTGCACCCCCTCAGCTAGCCCATAGCCCATAGCGGAGCAAGTCATTCAGGTGCCTGGGGAGGTGTGCATGCCCTGTGTCCAGGGGCGGGGCGAGCTGCCCGTGGGAGCGGGGTGAGCCAGGGCAGGACGCTCTGTGTGCCTCTGAGGAGTCTGCCTGCCTCCTCCCACTCAGCCGCCCTACAGCTGAGGGGGAGGCAGTGGGCGGACCATTTGGGGCAGCACGGAGCCTGTGGGTGCCCAAGCCACTGCGTCACTCCCAGGAGAAACACGTGGCTCGGGCGCGCTGCAGGCCCCATGGCGAGTGCCGCCCGGCATTTTGTCAATGCCCCTCAGTGGTGACACCCGGGGCAGCCCAGCCCCACTGCACCCCTTCCTCCGCCCCTGCCCATAGCAAGTGGGCAGCCCTAATGTGACTTACTTCAGTGTAAATCAGTACAGCAGAGGTGAGGAACTGCATCTGGCCAGTGTGTCCAAACCCTCCATCCCCATCCTGGACCAACTTTGACAGATACATTTAACTGTACAAGAACAACTTCACTCTTTCATCTTCAGACACAGTTGGCATGTATCCCTATTCCTTGGCACTGTTTTTCTGTGAACTGGCACCCATCCAGAGGTGAGTGAGAAATCCATCCGCAGTTACTATGATATTGATCGTAAAACAAGAGGATTCTTGTTTTTTATTCCATTTGGCAGCTATTAAAATAAATACATGACGGAATGGGAGACACTTGTTTTCATCAAGTCATCATCAAAGGAACTAGAGAATGACTTGACACCCATTTCTTAAAGGATTAGGGATGTTTATGGTTTAAACACATTTTCCAGTGTCAATACACGAGGAAGTCCTTTATGTACAAAGGCTTGAGAAGAATATTATTGTAAGTGTTGGAAAGCTTAGAGAAATTCAAAGAATTTCGTACAGGATTTTTTTAGGAGCAGGATTTGTGGCTTTTGAACTTTTATAGATGGGGAAGTCAATTAATCATGAAGACCAATGATAAGATTAAGCATTGGGCCAGTTAAAGAATGAGTGACCATTATAAAATGAAAGCTGGGGGTGTGACCCAGGTTATTCTCTTTTCCACTACACCTTTTAAACATATTGTAACCTATGCAATGGTGTTTCTTCTTGAGAAGTAACTCTGTGCTTTGTGTAAATATTATACACCATTCTCTAAAACGGTTGGCTCGGAGGGGTTAGCATACCATATAACAGGATGAACAGGTCATGGAACCAGGCCAAAGGGTGATCTGGGGAGATTGAAGATATGAATCATTCAGGCAAGGAGAAAAGGCATCGCCAGGAGCACAAACAAGGAAGCAAACTCTCAAAAGCCCCTTTCAGAAGTTACCTCCGCATACTCCAAGGTGCATGGATGAGTAGTGTGTGTGTGTGTGTGTGTGTGTGTGTGTGTGTGCATACTTGGTTGGTTGCATGAAAGAGCCCATGAGCATCCAGGCTGGACGCTGGAGACACAGAAGCATGCTTGCTCTGTGCTGGATCCAAAGCCATGACTAATGGAGAAGCAAGATATGTTGGGGGTGTTGATGCTGTGAGCCCCTCCATCTTATGCTCAGGTTGTATATATGTGCAAATAAAACCATATATCCTAAAGGCACCACAGTCTTCGTTAATCCTCATTCCAAGGAAACGGAACCTGAGTAAGCCCCTGGAACCCCTGAATTCTTTCACTGCTCAGAGATTGGGGTGGCATGTAGTAGTGCTTTAACAACCTGGGCTAAGTGGTTTAAAAAACAAATTGCCATCAACCTCCTCATATTTCCTCCTGCCCTATCACCCGGCATGTAAATCAGAGGATATGGTAGCTTTTAGTACAAGTCTTAATGAATCTGGTTTCTTTTGTCTGAGAGATTTTTATAACCAGACTGGTGCTCTTTCACATCATCAACTCTCCATGATTAGTAGATGCCAAACATTACCAGTTAAGCATTCAGCAGCTATTTCATTTCATTTCTTCCTTGATACATCTGAACCTTGTTAGTATTTGAGTGTATAGCAGTGCTGCCAACACCTTGTATTAAGGGACCAGTTTCTAAAATATACACAGCCTTATTTTAAATATGAGGCACTTGCACCAGTGTTAGGAAACATCTATGAATAATTTCCACATTGTTTTCTCCAACAGAGGCCAAGAATGAAAGGGGGGGGGGAACGGTTTTGTGGACCAGAGTTTATTCCATATCAGTTTCCTCCCTCCAGGTCTTTTTTCACATAGCATCTTCTAATCAGTTAGCCCTCGCTAACTCTGAAAAAGACCTGGAGGGAAGAAACTGATATGGGATGAACTCTGGTCCACAAAACCTTTTTTTTTTTTTTCATTCTTGGCCTCTGTTGGAGAAAACAATGTGGAAATTATTCATAGATGGTTCCTAACACAGGTGCAAATGGCTCATATTCAAAACTCAGCCCTGTTGGTGACACAGTGGAGCCACAGAGACTTATAGGCATTTATGGTGGACCTGCTCTTTGGTCCAGACCTTCTGGGCTGCAGTTTTCAGGAAAATTAGCACCACTGTTGGTAACTTAGTCCAGCCAGATCCAGCCCCGTGTCTCCTTTCCGTATCTAAAGCCAAAAACTCTTCAGTTACATCAGAAACACTTCTCTTTTATATTTGGGTGGCTGCTTGCCTTGTTATAGCTCAGGGATGGTAAGGTGGTTTAAATTTTACAGTTGATAATTGGCTCAAAAAGGCTGTGTCTAGCAGTCATTGAAAGACTTACTCATCCAGTGCTATGGGGAACTTCAGAGCTTGAGGATTGTGCCGTAATTGGTGGACCTTTATTATGTATCTTAATAATTGCCCCGTCTCAATATAAGCCCCAAAAAGTATGATATCATTTGGAAGTAGCTTTAACAAGCACTTGGCCAATGTGGGTTTCCCCCCATTTATGACTTACTTTGCCCACTTATTTTTTCCCCTTTATAATGAGATGTTAGTGCTCTTTCACTGGTTTTTCTATTGTAAAAATCTATATTTATTCTACTTTTTTCTTGTATATTTTCCATGTCCACTATCTATCTATCTATATCTATCTATCTATCTATCTATCTATCTATCTATCTATCTATCTATCATCTATCTATTATCTTCCTTCCTTCCTTCCTTCCTTCCTTCCTTCCTTCCTTCCTTCCTCCTTCCTTCCCTTTCTTTTTAAATTAAAATAATTTTTTGAATAAAAAAAATGCAAACTGACGCATAAATGTGGCAAACTGAACTTAACACTGGAAAGACAAGAAGCTGAGATCCTGGGAACCTGACCAAGTCCCAGGGGCCAAATGGAGAAGTATGGAGAGCAGCATACTCCACACTGAACACAGAACACATATTCTCACAAATGTAGGAAGCTGCTTTATACTGAGTGTTGGCCCTTTGGTCATGTAGCTCAAGACTGTCTACACTGACTGGCAGCAGCTCTTCTAGGTTTCAGACAGGGTTCTCTCCTGTTCCTACCTGGAGATGCCAGGGATCGAATCTGGGACCTTCTGCTTGCAAAGTAGAGTGACTGAGTGACAGTCCTTCCTACTGGCCAAGGAGCAACCATAGCATCACTGAGAATGGAAAGTCAAAGAGAATGTGACAAGTTCATGTTAGCATACACCCAGGCATTATCTGTAGCAAGACTGGTGAGGGAAGTGTGTAAATAAGAAGCTGGAAATAGCAACAAGGATAGAATAGAAATGGAAGCACATCCTATAAGAACATAAGAGGAGATCCTCCTGGATCAGATCAAAGGCCCAGGGAAGGCTGGGAGAGAACATTCACAGCAACAATTACAAGGCTTGCTTACAAGATTTCTTGGTCCCCATTAAAGCATGTTTTCATTGTTGCTGTTGAACAATATGAGTTCTCTGTTCTTTCTATGAAAATTGCCTGCCATTCCACCCGCTGATTTTCTTCTCCAAGGGACACTGTGGGACACAATACAGCAAAGTCCGCTGCCTAATATTTATGGGCAGAGAATTCCAAATAGTAGGAACATAAGAATATAAGAGGCTGCTGTATTAGGCCATTGGTCTATCTAGTCTAGCATCCTGTTCTCACCGTGACCAACCCTAGCCAAGTTGACACTGGAAGTCCCTCCCTAATCAATGATTCTATGACCTGGTCCAATGTCACTCAGTGAATATGCCCCCCGTAACAGTTTTGGTGGTAGTGTACAAAACAAAAATGCTATTGAGCCATCATCCCTCTTGTATGTTTCAATCATAACATGGCTTGACATGCTGTTGATTTCTGCCTGCCAAGTGTGGGGCACTTTAGTGTATATAAAAAAGGTGAGGTGGACTTGATAGAGGCATATGAAACAATGCACTAGAATACAGGGACCTCCAATGAAGCTGGATGTTGGCCACTGTGAGAACAAAAGACCACAAGGGCCTTTGGACTAGAAGGGCCTTATGTTCTTAAGTAGTTATGAAAGGTAAAGATCTGCTTTGCAACAAAAAATGATTTGGCGTGAAATGTATGGAAAGTGTGTGGCCTTCAAGAAATCACCATGATTTGGCCCTCCTAGAAAGTAGGAGCAACATAATATTAAGGTAAAGGTAAAGGTACCCCTGCCCGTACGGGCCAGTCTTGACAGACTCTGGGGTTGTGCGCCCATCTCACTCAAGAGGCCGGGGCCCAGCGCTGTCCGGAGACACTTCCGGGTCACGTGGCCAGCGTGACATCGCTGCTCTGGCGAGCCAGAGCTGCACACAGAAACGCCGTTTACCTTCCCACTAGTAAGCGGTCCCTATTTATCTACTTGCACTTGGGGGTGCTTTCGAACTGCTAGGTTGGCAGGCGCTGGGACCGAGCAACGGGAGCGCACCCCGCCGCGGGGATTCGAACTGCCGACCTTTCGATCGGCAAACCCTAGGCGCTGAGGCTTTTACCCACAGCGCCACCCGCGTCCCTAACATAATATTGCTTGAGATTAATTATGTTGGATTATGTATTGCTTTTATTGCAGTTTATTAGTTTCGTGTTATCTTGCAAGCTGCTGCAGCGCCTTGTGAACTGCTCAGAATGTGGCCTGTAAATCTCAAGTGAGCCAATAAAAGAAAACTACAACTATAAAATTACTTTGCACAGAGAACAAAGAGCAATAGACGCACACAGTCATTTGTCTTAAGGGTGGTTCCAGTGAGGTAACGTGACAAATCTTTCCAGCATGTTCATTGACAAGTAGGTTCTACAAAGACACACATTCTACCTTCTGCTTGTGCTGTTTACCTCAAAAAAGGCTGACTAAAAGTTGTTCTACATGGACCTCACTTTTTTTTATTGTCTCCGGTCTATCATTCCTCTAACTTGGCGACATATTATACCCAGATGACACTAGACTTCTTTGTCAGCTATGCTGGTTCTTCAATTCATGTATGAATTCACAAGAGTTAATAGTTAAGAGAGCCAGTGTGGTGTAGTGGTTAAGAGCGGTAGTCTGCTAATCTGGGGAACCGGGTTCGCGTCTCCACTCCTCCACTTGCAGCTGCTGGGTGACCTTGGGCCAGTCACGCTTCCTTGAAGTCTCTCAGCCTCACTCACCTTACAGAGTGTTTGTTGTGGGGGAGGAAGGGAAAGGAGAATGTTAGCCGCTTTGAGACTCCTTAAAGGGAGTGAAAGGCGGGATATCAAATCCAAACTCTTCTAGTAAATCCAACTTTATTTTTAATGAGCCCTGGAAGCCTGCACAGAGTTCATAATTGACTCCTTCAGCCAGGACACCCCACTGAGTCACTCTCCAGGACCCGGCCTCCTGCGTCGTATGGCAGCTGTTTCTCCAAAAGGGATGTGTGCCAGATACTCACCTATTTATTTATTATATTTAAGCCCCACCAACTCTCCAAGGGACTCAAGGTGGCATACATAGTTCTCCTGCCCACACAATTTATCCCCACAGCAACCTTATGAGATAGGTTAGGCTGAGAGACAGTGACTGGCCCAAAGTCACCCTATGAGCTTCTTGTTGAGTTGATAATGCATACAATATGCCAGACAGAGCTTTATGGCATACCTGTCAACTGCCCTGGAAAAAAGGGGACAGTGGCCAAAATGGCTGCTGTGATCTCATGCAATTTCCCACTGGCTGATGCAAATATCTAACTATGTAGAATTCTAACATTTGATCCTGATGTTGAAAGGTTTGGTATGTATTTCCCTCCAGCACAAAGATCTAGCCTTTTAAGAAAATCAAGGGGCTGGCCGCTTTCATGCTTCCATTAAAAGGTATGCACTTGTGGAATAAAGTTCTGTTCAAGCAAAGTCTTCCATAACTGGAGCAGAAGGTCTGTTTCTGCTGGAGAATTGAAGGCAAGCAGCTTCCTAAACAGCACACATGAAATGATGGTGACATCTGGTGGTCATTAATGTTTTACTTGTAGCATCCGAGAGAAATCTCAATGCTGTTGAGCTAGAGTCAAAACTGCAGAGTCTGAGGCAGGCTCGTGGAAAGCTAGTCTGAAGCATGGGGCAAAAGTCTTGTTAGAATCAAGTTATAGACTCAATCAAAGAAGTAGCCAGTCCCTGGCTGGGACCCCAACCAGCTTAGCCCACCGAAGCCTGGGCAGGTATACCCAGGTGCTCCCACCCCTTGCACAGACCTGATCTGAGGCACAAAACCATGACTTACCGTAATTTTAAAACCTATGTCTTGGGAATCTTCCCCTGCCTGAATGGTGGAGAAAGTGTGTCGAGAAAAGATTTCCTCCGACTGTCATAACAATAGAACTTGTGGACATCCAAAGAAGATGAATGTCAGAAGATTTAGGACAGATAAAAGAAAAGACTTCTTAATGCAGCTCATATTTAAACTGTGGAACTTGCTTCCACAGGAGGCAGTAATGGTCACTAACTTGAATGGCTTTAAAAGAGAACTGGACAAATTCACGGAGGAGAAGCCTATCAATGGCTATTAGTCAGGCTTCTTGGGAAATGATTACACAGCCCTGGTTTCCTAAAACATCTTGGAAGGGCAGAAGTTACTTAAAGGCAGAGGCCAACGCAGCCAACCCTGTCTGAATAAAGTCTAGCCAAAATCTCCAGAGAAGGTCTTTCCTCGACCCACTACCAGAGATCCAGGAATAGGAGTGCCAGTGTTTTGTAGCTCCTCTACAAATACGTTCTACCACCACGGAGCTTGCTGGCCTTCCCCAAGTCCCTGTTTGTTTATGGGCCTTGTATTTATCAGACTCAGTCAAAGGCTCCTTGGATCATGGATGCATCAAACTGAGAAGGGATCAAAGGCCATCTGTTCCAACCCCCCTGCCCCTCTGTTGCACTACAGAATCATTTGCACATTGATAAGCTCTGTTGCTACTTGTAATGTTATCAAAGAATAAGGAAATAACATAGGAGGCACATATTACAGTGTCGGAAAGATATATGCACCAAATATGTGTCAGAGGATTGCCAAAGCATGTGCCATCAGGACGCAACATCTTCAAAGCAAGAAGTCAGGTGATTCGTTATTCATATCTAGAAATCCCCCACATTACTTTCTCATGCATGCTCTCTTGGGTTGGGGCAACTGGCTAAAATGTTTTAAAATGTTTTAAATGGTTCTAAATTTGGTTCCTCTGTTTTGTTTTTGTCAGGTTGATGTTGGTTAAATGTTTAGTTGGGGTTGGCAGTTATTTTAATTTGGGTATAACTGTAAACTGTTGAGTATTGTTATTATTGGTTTCTAAGGATTTATTCAATAGAAGCGTGGCTGGGGAAACCCAGCAAGATGGGTGGTGTGTGTGTGTGTGTGTGTGTGTGTGTGTGTGTGTGTGTGTGTGTGTATATATATATATTTGCTTTCGTAGATTTTCACGGGTACAGGAATGCAGGTTTTGGTGTCCTCGGGTATCTTCCCGTGTAAAAGTTGGGGTGTCTAGGCGACGTTTCGACGAGGTCTCACTCGTCATCTTCAGGCTGGTGCTTTCGGCTTCTTGTTACTGGAACAGAGCTTTGAAACCAATGCTTTAGACAAGTCAGAACACAAACCCAAACTTTGGCTCAGATATGTTGACGACACCTTTGTAATTTGGCCACACGGGAAGGAAAAACTGGACAGCTTCCTCACACATCTCAACAGCCTACACCCCAAAATACAATTCACTATGGAAATAGAAGCCAACAACCAACTTCCCTTTCTTGACGTCCTAATCTACAAAAAACCTGATGGCTCCCTAGGACACACTATCTACCGGAAAAAAACACACACCAACCGCTACTTACATGCACAATCACACCACCACCCTGCACAAATAAACTCCGTAGCCAAGACTCTCATCTCCAGAACCAAACGCCTGGCTGACAAAGACCACTTGACAACTGAGTTACAGAATCTCTCAAATGTGTTAATTGCCAATGGATACCAGCAAAACAGGGTTACGAAGCTAATCCAAAAAGAAACACCCCCCAAAAACCAAGACACAGAAGAAAACAATGGCATGGCCCTCCTTCCTTATATCAAGGGCACTACAGATAAAATTAGCAAAATCCTCCATAAACACAATATCAAAACAGCCTTTTGCGCCAACCAAAAAATAGCCAATATCCTCAGAAACCCCAAGGATAAAATCCAGTTGGAAAACCAAGGGGTCTATGAAATACCCTGCAAAGTCTGCCCAGCCACGTACATTGGACAAACAAACAGACGAATAAATGCACGTATCGCAGAACACAAGAATGCCGTCAAAAAAGAAGAAAAAACTTCCTCTCTCTTCCAACACATGAAAGAAACAGGACACGAAATTAATTTTGCAGATTCCAAATTGCTCTCTAACATGGAACATCACCACAAGAGAATAATCATGGAAGCCATCGAGATAGAGAAACACCCTCACAACATGAACAAGCGTGACGACACATCCCGCTTGCCAGACATCTGGAAATTAGCCCTCCCCACAAAAACTGACACCAGATCCAGAGGCACACAGAACGCCATCACCAATCAACCACACCAGACCCAAACCCAGACCCTCTCCACAGATAAATTACAGACACCATCCAGTAGCCAAACCATGGTGGCACCTCCGGATGCTGCACCCCCCTGCAATCCCTACACAGATCTGGCTGGCACAGGCCACAAAACCACAGCTCGCCCCTATACACGAAGCCAAGCCAGAGCACAACTAAATGTAGTACACCCATCTTCTCAGAAAAACTCTTCACAAAGTTCAAGAGGTCAAGACACAAAGGCTTTAGCAACTAATCCACACCTAATGACCCACCTAAGTGGTACTCAGGATATCACTCAAGAAATCACTCAAGATATCCCTCAAGCAATTAAGGAACAAAAGAAGAAAAGGCACACTAGCCTGGGAACTTCCTCTCTGCCCAGAACATTGGAGGCTATACACCATACCTCCTCTACAGTATTTATAGGAACTCAAACACTGAGATCCTGCTCTGTTCCAGTAACAAGAAGCCGAAAGCACCAGCCTGAAGATGACGAGTGAGACCTCGTCGAAACGTCGCCTAGACACCCCAACTTTTACACGGGAAGATACCCGAGGACACCAAAACCTGCATTCCTGTACCCGTGAAAATCTACGAAAGCAAATATATATATATATATATATATATAATTTGTTTTATGGTGTTTTATTAGGTATTGTTATTTATTTCACGACAAGGTATGAGAAAGGTTTGGTTCTCCAGATTTCACTGAACTACAACTCCCATCTGCACCAGTGGGCATAGCCAGTTGTCAGAGATGACGGCAGCTGTAATTCAGCAACATCCAGAGGTGCAAATTGTTCCAAACATCAGATCTATGGGATTGCAGAGGCGTTAAAACTGGGCAAATGTCTGTTTCTGTATCTTTCTGTTTCTCACTTTCTCAAAGTTAAATTCAGTTCTCCCCATTTCCACATCATTTTGCAAACTTCTTTTGTAAAAGAATCCTCATGAAAATTAGTGCAAATTTCTCCTGAAATATGTATTTGAAAGTAATTTTTGTATTTCACCAAATATAATGCATTTTGGTATGTTATTTTCATCTATCCATCTATCTGCACTTTTATCCTAGTGCAGGGTTTCCCAAACTTGGTTCTCCAGTGGTTTTGGGGGCTACAATTCACATCATCCCTGACCACTGGTCCTGCTAGCTAGGTAAGGCTCCCTCAGCCTGAAAAGCAAGATGAGTGCCGCACCCCATAGTCCCTTTGAATGGACTTACCTGTCCAGGGGTCTTTTACCTTTATCTGCTAGTTAGGGATGATGGGAGTTGTAGTCCAACAACAGCTGGAGCCCCTGCCCTAGTCTAGTGTATACACTTCTATGTGCATATTCAATGGCTAGAGAATTCAGAGCTGCAAAATTCAGAGAAGTAATGCTGCCCCGTGTGGTAAGCTGTTGAACCGCAAGCAGTATTTCCCTAGTAAAGCAGGTATAGGAAATCTGTTGTTGCTGAACTACAACTCCCAAAAGCTCCAGCATAGAATCAGATCAGAGGATTGAAGTGATGGAAGGGACCCAAAGGGTCATCAAATCCAACCTGCTGCAGGCATGGCCAAAGGTGAGGGATAATGGAAGTCGTAAGATAACAAGGGAAGAGTTTGTGGTGATATCTGACACATCTTTTTCTAGAAAAATACCACTGACCACAGGTGTGTGTGTGTGTGTGTGTGTGTGTGTGTGTGTGTGTGTATCCCATCACCCACAAACAGGCAATACCCCAATCCAACAGGTCTATCCCCCAGAAAAAATCACATTTCACAACATAGGAGCAGTATGAGTGGGGGCTGGGAGAACCACATTGAAGAACTCAGGCATGGAGGAGGGGTAATCTCATCCTTTCTTTCCACAGTCGAAATCATCTGCCAGGAGAGTTGGCCAGGGCGCAGGCCACCACCAGTGGGACACTCACCACCACTATGCCACATGCTGGTGGCACTGTAGCTGTACCAACAGCTGTGTCACCTCTGTCACTTGTGGAGAAGCACTCTGGAGGACCACCACACTCATTTTCTGATTTGGTTGGGTTGTTCTCATTTTGTGTTCTGCATTCCACCCACCCCACATACTGTCTGAACTAATGAAGAGCAGGTTAAAAGTATTTGAAATAAACGTATAAAATGCATTGATAAAAAGGTCTTTGTTGACTGCCCCACATATGACCACCTCATTTCTTCCATTGTTCGTACAATTTTCTCATTTGAGAGGAGAACTTAAATGACCATCTCACATCAATAGGTGGTGCTGGTGATCAGAAATCACTTTCAACACAGAAAATGAAAAGTTTGTATTAAACAGTGAGAAATCCCTCCCAAATGGACACAGTGGTATTGTGGAGAGGTGGAGGGGGGGATGGCAGAGTGTGGACCAAAAATACACTTCAGTTGGAATTGGTTCAAAAGAAGAAGAAAAGAAGGAACATGGGCCGCCCACCTGTGACTCCCAAGCCTCCCCCGATCTCCTTCCCCCTTCATTTTGGGGAGGCTTGGGAGTCACGGGAGGGCGGCTGTTGCCCAGGAGGGGCGCAAGGGGCGCGGTTTCTCTGCCGGGCAAGGTGCAAACCCCTTCTTCCCACCCCTCACGTTTTTCTAGGGAATGGTGGCAACCCTAGGCACAGTGCACTCTACTGAAACATAGGGTTCTCTACCTCCTCCAATCTGTCAAAATGAAGGGGGAAGGGGGCAGGAGATCGGGGGAGGCTCATTTGTCGTGGGTGGGCAGTGCAGTTGCCCAGGAGGGGTGCAAGATGTGCAGTTTCTCTGCTGGGCAAGGCGCAGAGGGGTGAGATGACTTCGATCCCCTTGGCCAACTGGAGTGGCGGCGGAGCTGGCGTGGAGCCAGGCAGCTGAGCGTGAGGGAGAGCGTATCCCTGACGGCAGAATTTAAATTGACTTTTTCTGCTCCACTCTCAAACATCCAGGGGAGCAAACTGCACACTGCCCCTTGGGCATGCGCAGGCACTATGTTGCCTCTCCCCCAGCTGTAGGGCGGCTGAGTGGGAGAGGGCAGGCAGACTCTGGAGGCCCCGCGGTGTGCTCCTCCCCTCCCCTGCAAGGAGCTCAGTGATGGCACCCAGGGTGGGCTGAAAGAAGCAGCCACCATTACACAGCTTGCCTCAGTGTTTGATGTTTAAAATATTTATTTCTTATTTTTGGGCTCAAAAAATAGGGGGTCTTCTTATACATGGGTATATCTTATAGATGGGAAAATAAGGTAATTCCTCCATCAACAGCCATGGCATACCCTCCAACATTTCTCTGATGAAAATAGGAACATTCTAAAGAAAAGGGGGACATTCTGGGATCAAATCAGAAACTGGGGCAGTCCCTGGAAAATAGGGGCACTTGGAGGGTCTGCCATGGCCAGATGATACCTCCTTCAATGAGAGCCATGAGCGAATGGTACTTCCCCCATCAGAAGCTATGGGGAGACAGCACTTCTTCCATCAGGAGCCATGGAGCATTCTGTGTGAAGGGTTTTACAATTTACTGCTGTTACTCATTACATTTTTTACTCTACTCCTCAAAGAAGCTCAAGGTGGCACATGTGTTTCACCCCAGCCTGATTTTATTATCACCCCAATCCTGTTAGGTAGGCAAAGCTCAGAGGTAGGGACCTCCCCGCTGATAAGAGATTTCTACACAGAGCTTGAATGGTCAGCTGTCAGGTGTGCTGTAGTAATGGGTTTCCTGCATTGCCAGGAGGTTAGGCTAGATGCCATATGTCCGGAATTTGCTGGACATACCCGGAATACTGTAGTCACAAGCAGTGTCTGGGTGGAAATTGGCAAAATGTATGAAAATCCGGATGTATGACAACCTATGTTGGCAGTGTCGTTTATGCCCAACAACTTTTGTGTATGGATTTTCACTTTTTGAAATATGGCAACCCTAGATTACATGACATTGGAAGTCCCTCCCTACCAGTGGCGTAGCGTGGGGGGTGCAGGGGGGGCCGGCCGCACCGGGCGCAATATCTGGGGGGGGGGGCGCTCACACTCGCAGCTCTCTGCCCCTACCTGGCTCACTCACTCTCACTGCAGTGCTGGCTGTGCGAATCCGATCCGAGCCGCCGGGTCGCCCCCCACTGTGGAGGGGGGGGTGCCAGGCGTGCGGTGCGGTGCGGTTAGGGGGCGCAAATTACTTGCCTTGCCCCGGGTGCTGACAACCCACGCTACGCCACTGCTCCCTACTCAATGATTCTGTGACCTGGTCCAATGTCATTCAGTGAACATGCCCCCCATAACAGTTTGGGTGGTGGTGTACAAAACAAAAATGACTGCAGCAGTCAGACTAACCCACTCCTGTGTATCAAAACAACTCCATCTGGTTTTACTAGGGTAGGACATGTTTTCTTGGCAGTGGAAACGGGGAAGATAAGAAAACAGCTTACGCAGTTAGAAACTGCAAAGCTCCACTCTCTCTTCGGCTTTTGCCCTCTTTGACTCAGAAGAGAGAAATAAAGGGACGCTGGTATGGATTTCTAGGACAGATTTGACTTCTGAAACTTTTGGCTTTGGTGAAACAGGAGCCAGAGGGGCTTGCGTGATCCTCCCACTTTTTAGCAAATCATTCAAGGAGACTGAGAAACTTGATCCTCCTGTATTCCCTGTGCAAGTGAAAGGCACTCTAGAAGGTAAGGCACTTTAGCAAACACTAGAATCTCTTACTGAATACAGTTTTGCTGGTGAGGGAGTTTCTCCCCCCCCTCTCTCTGTGTGTGTGTGCATTTAATTTTTTTTTAATCAGAGAGCATTTTTCATGTAAATGCATCACACAGGGTAGCTGACACCATTTTTTAAAATTGCAATTCCATAAAAGCAATTACGAGAGACAGGATCAGCAGTTAAAAAACATTCTTAAAAACTCTTTCTAAACACACACATATACACTTGCACAGACACAGGAAAAATGGCTGCCTGTTGCATAAGGGCGAGATGAAATGGTTCAAGATTGATTTAGAATCGTGTCTCTTAAATATGGTAAGTCTAAACCAAAAAGGGGTTTGAAGGGATGACTCAGCTGTTTTGTTAAGACACCAACAGGACGGGAACAATATGAGTCAACAATTGTGCATGCCAACTGAGTTATAATGAAGCTGCTAGGAACTGGATTTCTTCAGACTCTTTAAAAAGAGTGTATAATAATAATAATAGCAATAATAATATATTTTATTTGTATCCCACCCTCTCTGGGATACAAGACCGGGCTCAGGGTGGCTAACATCAAAGTATATAATACATTAGAACACAAAAACAGACAATCAATTAAAATACAGCTTAAAATCAGATTTAAACTCAGAATAAAATCAGATGGCAACCCACGAATTATAACTATAGGGGTTGGGAACATTAAGTGCTCACCAGGCCCAGCTATTTGTGTTGGTCTCATATGAGCTGGTGAGAAGAGTTAGAGAGGCGACTTACATGCAGGGTCTTGTAAAAAAAGGGGGGGGGGTCAGACTGGGCCCTGACCAAAGGCCTGGCGGAACAGCTCCATCTTTCAGGCTTTGCAGAAAGATGTCAAGTCCTGCAGGGCCCTGGTCTCTTGCGATAAAGCGTTTCACCAGGTTGGGGCCAGGGCCAAAAAGGCCCTGGCCCTGGTCGAGGCCAGCCTAACCTCCTTGAGGCCCAGGACCTCCAAGGTGTCATTGTTTGCTGACCGTAAGCTCCTCTGCGGGGCATACCAGGAGAGGCGGTCCCGTAGGTATGAGGGTCCTAGGCCATATAGGGCTTTAAAGGTTAAAGCCAGCACCTTAAACCTGATCCTGTACTCCACCAGGAGTCAGTGCAGCTGGTATAGCACTGGATGAATGATTCCGTGGCGAGGACCCCATAAGGAGCCTCGCCACAGCATTCTGCACCCGCTGGAGTTTCTGGGTCAACTTCCCGGGCAGCCCCGCGTAGAGCAAATTACAATAATCGAATCTGGAGGTGACTGTCGCATGGATCACAGGGGCAAGATCAGGACGGGAAAGGTAAGGGACCAACTGCTTAGCACGGTGGAGGTGGGAAAATGCCGCCTTTGCTGTAGCTGCAACCTGTGCCTCCATAGAGAGGGAGGTGTCGAAGGTTACGCCCAGACTCCTGACAGAAGGTGCTGGTGCTAACTGCGTCCCCCCCCCAAGAGATGGGAGTTGGCCCCCCAACCCCATGTTGTCCCGACCCAGCCAGAGGACTTTTGTTTTCGAAGGATTTAACTTCAACCGGCTCCCACGTAACCATCCAGCCACAGCTTCCAAACATCTGGTCAGTATAGTCCATTTAGAGAAACTTTCCTGGTTTTGGAGACCTTTTAGAAGGCAAAGTGTATTCAATCACTTACTTCAAAATGGGTTCAGGCAAATTATTCCATTTCCCCCTGACATTCCCTTATTGGATAATTTCCACGTTTTATGTGATACTCCACATGGCAAAGCCACTTCTCAAAAAGTACTGGAATCTAGTGCAAGTTGAGTGCTCATTTCCATGTTATTCACTTCCAGGGTGTGGGGGAAACTGCTTGCGAGAGCTGGGAAATTGCAGGAGATTTGTGCTGTAATTTCATGTGATGAAATCTGGTCTAGTATCCCAGGATACAGTCATTCCTGTTATTTAAAATGCTAGCGCAACAGATCAATCAGAAAGCTAAAGTTCCATAACACAACAGCTATCAAAGGAAACCTGGGATAGAATTGCTAGTGTTAAGTATGCAAGAAGAGCCTCCTGGATCAGGCCATTGGCCCATCTAGTCCACCATCCTGTTCTCCCAGTGGCCAGGCTGGTGCCTATAGGAAGCCCGCAAGCAGGACCCAAGGACAAGAGCACCCTCCCCTCCTGTGGTTTCCAGCAACTGGCATTCAGAAGGATTTCTGCCTCCAACTGTGAAGGCAGAGCATACCCATCATGGCTACTAGCCATTGACGGCGTTTCCCTCCATGAATTTGTCTAATCATCTTTTAAAGCCATCAAGTTTGTTGGCCAAACTTCCTGTGAGAGTGAGTTCCACAGTTTAACAAAATGGTCTCAGAGTTTAACTAGCATTATAAACAGGAAAACTAACACAATAATACCCACGTCTGAATGCAGGGGTGAGGTCCTCCTGCTCATTCTGCTGAACCGTGGACTTCTTTCCCAAGTCCTGCCCCGATGGCACCACAGACAGGGACCAAGCTGTTTTCCATGACTTATTAGTAATGGCAGCTCTACAGACTCAAGAGTTACTAAGGCAGAAGATCAGAAACCTCAATGGGATTGCAGGAAAGGGAGTGTTACGGTGGTAAGAAATTTGACTGAGTTCTCAGCTGAAAGCAAACCTACCTAATTCACCCTCTCCAAAACAATACACAACCCAAAACGCGCTCTGAATTTTGCATTGCAGTTCGCTAACCAAATACTTTCTTCTTTATTTCATATCCCGCCTTTTTCATGCTCAAAGCACTTAAAATGAAGAAAACTATGATAATAATCATTGGGACGCGGGTGGCGCTGTGGGTAAAACCTCAGTGCCTAGGACTTGCTGATCGTAAAGTCGGCGGTTCGAATCCCCGCGGCGGGGTGAGCTCCCGCCGTTCGGTCCCAGCTCCTGCCCACCTAGCAGTTCGAAAGCACCCCTAAGTGCAAGTAGATAAATAGGTACTGCTTTATAGCGGGAAGGTAAACGGTGTTTCTGTGTGCGGCACTGGTGCTGGCTCGCCAGTTGCAGCTTCGTCATGCTGGCCACGTGACCCGGAAGTGTCTTCGGATGGCGCCAGCTCCCGGCCTCTTGAGCGAGATGAGCACACAACCCTAGAGTCGGTCAAGACTGGCCCATACGGGCAGGGGTACCTTTACCTTATGATAATAATCAATCAGTACAAAAACACACATGATAATAACAGGAACAATCTACAAAATCAGAACGATCTGGGAGAAAACTGCGGACTGACCCCTCCATCTGCTGCTGTCTTTGGACACAATGGGACGCGGGTGGCACTGTGGGTTAAACCACAGAGCCTAGGACTTGCCGATCAGAAGGTCGGTGGTTCGAATCCCTGCAACAGGGTGAGCTCCCATTGTTCGGTCCCAGCTCCTGCCAACCTAGCAGTTCGAAAGCACAAAGTGCAAGTAGATAAATAGGTACCGCTCCAGCAGGAAGGTAAACGGTGTTTCCGTGTGCTGCTCTGGTTCACCAGAAGCAGCTTAGTCATGCTGGCCACATGACCTGGGAGCTGTCTGCGGACAAACGCCGGCTCCCTCGGCCAATAAAGCAAGATGAGTGCCGCCACCCCAGAGTCAGTCATGACTGGACCTAATGGTCAGCGGTCCCTTTACCTTTAATGTGTTCAAATACACATATACTAGATCAGCAATGACTGATAAAAATGAATTAAATTAGGAGGGTTGGTTTGTAAAAGCATGTCTGTTAGGAAAATAGAATACAGAAAAGTGTACCCATTGAAATGCTGACAAATTTTCATGGGCACTTTAAAACAAGAACAACCTAGAGACATGCAGGAATATGGAGCTGAATTTAAGATTGGGACAATGAGAAACTGGAAATTGAGAGATTCACTCTTTCCTGGTGATGATTACCAAGGAATAGGTTGCTTTCAGTTTGCAAATAAGCTTGGATTTTTTAAAAATTAAAAAATCCTAAGCTTAAATAACAGAAAGCAAAACAGACTGACATTTCAACACTACTCTTTCCATACAAGTAATCACAGCTCAATATGCTTCTTTCAGGAGAGGGGGGTGTCGATTGGCAGAGAGTGTGTGACCCAAGAACCTTGCAGTGGATGGAGAAAAGAAACAACAATACTGTTGTGCCAAAGTTCTACGCGAGTTAAATTAGTTATGAACCAGTGCTTTTTATTTATGCCTGCATTCCGGAAGTACACTCAAAGGAACGGGGAAAGTTGCCCTTAAAGCTTTCTGATATTTAACACCACAGCTTGACAATTGACAGGGGGCTGTTTGTAAATAAGCCTGAACAGTCGTGTTCACCTGATTACAGGTAGCTGGGGACCACAATTGCTTTGTGAATCAACCCTTGTTCTCTTAATAACGGGTTTAGCAAAGTGGTTAGGAGACTGAGCTCCATATGACTCAGGGAGTCCCTGCTTTAAACATTATCTCTCCCATGAGATCATTTGGCAATATGAAGACAAGCCCCCCTTTAGTCCTCCCTTCCATAATATGGGGTATAATAATACTGACCTTACAAGAGGGATGAGGAATCTGTGGTCCTCTAGAGGAATGGTGGGAGACCTTGAGCCGAGCCCAAGGGTCAAGTTAGACCTGCCTGTCATGCACCGGACATCATATGACATGAGATGAGGTGCAGATAGGCACACGACTGGGCTTAAAAGCAGCATCCACAGGCACTATGGATTTCAAACCATGGGCAGCAAAGGAAAATGGGTCCCCTGAAGTCATTGTGTCTTTATGTAGTTGACAGGTGGGAGGTCCTATCTTTCAAAGCTGGTCCACAGGACATGGAGGAGGTTAAGGATCTAGCCCACTGGCTGAATCCTGTTTCCCACTACTAGTCTAAAGGGAAAAACTCAAAGTGTGAATGGGGATAAGCGGTTCGCATTGCACCTCCCCTCCAACCCCCAAACATCCCTGTGTTTCCCCTCCAACCCCCAAACATCCCTGTGTTCACTGAGGAAGATCAGCAGGGGACTTCCACTCACATTTGCTTGAACACGATTATGCAAACTCCCCATGCAATGCAAGTTCTTGCTTTATCAGAGTCCTCAATTGCAGAGAGTTCTGCTTGTGTTCAAGTGGAGTGTGGAAAGGCCATAGCTCAGTGACAGAGCATCTGTTTTGCACACAGAAGGTGCCAGGTAGAGATGGAATGTATAAGGATGGAGAGCCACTGCCAGTCAGAGTGGACAATTTATGGAGCTAGATGGACCAATAGTATATGGCAGTATATGGCAGCTACCTTTGTTTCTGGTCCAACACAGGGAAGACCAGGGACTCAGTATGTGGGGTGATGTGCATGGGGATGTTGGGAACAGGACTTGTGTGTGTCATTCTGTGCCTGATGCAGCTTTCATGTGTTCAGGCAAACACTTGAACATACTTTACATGTTGTTGGGACTCCACTCCCACTTGTGCCAGCCAGCATGGCCATTGACCAGAGGGGATGGGATCTGTAGTCCAACAATATCTGGAGGGCCACAGGTTCCCCAACCATGCCTTATAGAGTTAGAAGAATAGCTATATAAAACATACCAACACTTTGTACACTTGAAAGTATCATCATTCCCAACAACTGTAAAATAGAACAGAGATCATGCAAGGAGGTAGAATAATCTAATTATTCACCTCTCTCTCTCTCTCTCCCCATCATCTCCAGGACAGTAGGAGGAAAAACTCATCAACATGAATATCGAGGAGTATTTTGCAAGAATTTCCTACAAAGGCCCCCTGGAATGCCTGGACTTAGAAACGTTAACAGCGGTCTTTCAACATCACATCCGATCGGTGCCGTTTGAAAACCTCAGCATGCATTGCGGCGAAACCATTCAGATAGACTTAGAATCAGTCTACGACAAAATTGTGAAGCGGAATCGTGGTGGCTGGTGCATGGAGAACAACCACCTCTTATTCTGGGTCTTTCAGACAATGGGCTACGATACCAGCCTTTTAGGAGCCTACGTTTACAGCCCTCCTCAAGACACCTATGAGAAAGACATGAATCACCTCCTGCTGAAAGTGGTGATTGATGGCAAGGCCTACATTGTGGACGGCGGCTTTGGGATAGCCTACCAAATGTGGCAGCCAATGGAACTGGTGTCTGGGAAAGATCAGCCTCAGACACCGGGCATCTTCCGCTTCACTGAAGACAATGGAGTGTGGTATTTTGACAAAATGAAGCGCAAGCAGTGCACAGTAGGTACCGACAACAGATTCCCCTCCTCTGTTACCCCAGAAAACATGACCTGCAAGAAAGTTTTCTCATTTACCCTTCAGCCACGGACGATAGAAGAGTTTCGGCCTATGAACCTGCATCTTCAAACTGCTCCAGATTCCCTGTTTGTGAAGAAGTCTATCTGTAGCCTGCAGACCACCAGCGGCTTTCAGGTTTTGATTGGGTGGACGTTGACGGAAACCACATATAATTACAAGGGCCACGTGGATCTGGTGAAAAGCACCACCCTTACTGATGAGGAAGTGGAGAAAACTCTGAAGGAGCGATTCAACATAAGATTAGATAAGAAGCTTGTCCCCATTAACACCAGCTTGATATCCATGTTTTGATTTGAAGAGCTACCAGAGCTACAAACACTCAAAGCAAATTGGGAGGATGATGCTTGAATCACAGAATCATAGAATTGTAGAGTTGGAAGGGACCCTGAGGGTCATCTAGTACAACTCCCTTCAATGCAGGAATCTCAACTAGACATGATGATGATGAATGTAATAATGTTTTTTCTCGATTAATATTTTACCATTCCTTGCTATGATGGAGTGTGAAATCAACAGTAATTTTTATCACCAACTCATGCTGAAAATAAAGAAGATAACATCAACAAAATGTAAAGGTTGCTGTGTTGCCCCATGAGAAAAAATCCTAAATCCTAAAATGGGGGCGGGGGGAGAGATAGCAAACATTTGATGTTAGGAATGCAGATGTTAGGAAGCAGGAACATTCAATTATTGATTCACCACATTTAACAATCTAAAACCCAGCTGTTAATCAGGGCAGTCTTCATCTTAGGGAGAAAAAATAGACAAAGGCATCTTGTTTATACCACATTTCTAAAACTTTTTATTCTGGTGGGAGGGCTTTGAGAGAAGTCAAAAAGGGAGATGGGAACCTGCCATGGCTCAACTGGAACCACTCAGCTATATGGGTTGCAGCCAACATTAATTCTACTTGGAGTAGACCCACTGACTGCCTTAGAGACGTTAATTTTAATAGGTCTACTCTGAGAAGGATTTAGTCAGCAACAACCCATTGAAATTAATTTGTTGTTGTTTAGTCATTTAGTCATGTCCGACTCTTCGTGACCCCATGGACCAGAGCACGCCAGGCACTCCTGTCTTCCACTACCTCCTGCAGTTTGGTCAAATTCATGTTCGTAGCTTTGAGAACACTGTCCAACCATCTCGTCCTCTGTCGTCCCCTTCTCCCAGCATCAGGGTCTTTTCCAGGGAGTCTTCTCTTCTCATGAGGTGGCCAAAGTATTGGAGCCTCAGCTTCAGGATCTGTCCTTCCAGTGAGCATTCAGGGCTGATTTCCTTAAGAATGGATAGGTTTGATCTTCTTGCAGTCCATGGGACTCTCAAGAGTCTCCTCCATTTAGGTCCATTAATTTCAATAAGGATACTCTCACTAGAACTTAAGAAGCATAAAGATCCCTGTGGTACCTGGCCAAATCTAATCCAGCATCATTGTTCTCAGTGGCCAACCAGATGCCCATGAGAAGCCTACAAGCAGAACAAAGGTACAATAGCAGCTCTACCCTCCTGCAGCTTCAGTAACTAATTCAGAAGTGTTACTGTCACTGAGCATGGAGACACAGCATAGCCATCCCGGCTAGTAGATATTGATAGCCTTATCCTCCATGAATTTGTCTCATCCTCTTTTTGAGCCATCCAAGTTTTTCACCATCACTATATCATGAGGGAGCGACTCTGCAATGCTGGATACAAGCTACTGATTTCAGTGGTCCAATGCCCCATATTACGTGTCCAGCTGTTTCTCATATCAAGCAAGCTGTTTTGTCGGGTTAGGACACCTCTTTTAAAAAGTTAAGAACCAAAGTTCAATCAGTTCATGGATCAGTGGAACTGGAATATGAGCAGACATTTCAGGTGGACTTTCTCCCCTCCAAGCTTTTTAATGACCAACCCCCGATAAGACGAGAGAGAGAGGGGAAGAACGGAAGAATTAAGATCTTTGCAGATCTGGAAAAATTCAGCTCAGCTCTTTATACACGCAGTACAGCAGACTGCAATCCGAAAAGCACAGGGAAATCACAAAACAAAAACAGATCAATATCTTAAGAGGTAAGATATTTTTTGTTTTGTTGTTTTTAAAAAAGCTTTTAAGAGCAACTTTAACTGGTGTAGAGCCTTGGATTTTGGATAGGCCCTCCTAGTTCTGCTATAGCCTGCAGATCTACATCTGGCCATAACCAAGAACCTGATCTTTTCTGTCATGGTGCTGGAATGGCCTCCTCCAGAAATAAGAAATGCAACAACTTTGAAATCATTTCATTGGATGCAGAACACTTACTTGCCTTCACTGGCTGTTGATGTTAGTCGCTGTAGAATTTTAAGCAATTCTAAGTATACTGATTGAGCTTGATTTTAAAACAGTTTGTATATTTTTGTGTTGTATTTGTTTATTTTTGAATTGCATTCAAAAATAAGATCTGTACACCATCTTGAAATGGTGTACTGTACACCATCTTGAAATGTTCCCATAACAGCAGTACAGTTGTACCTTGGAAGTAAAACAGCTCAGTTCCCGAACGTTTTGGCTTCCGAACGTCACAAACCCAGAAGTGATTGTTTACGAACTATTTTTGGAAGCTGAACATCCAATGGGGCTTCTGCAGCTTCTGATTGGCTGCAGGAACTTCCTGCAGCCATCAGAAGTCGTGCTTTGGTTTTCGAACATTTTGGAAGTCAAAGGGACTTCTAGAACGGATTCCATTCAACTTCCAAGGCACGACTGTATATAAATATCTTAAATCATGTATAAATTTCTGCTGAATGTGTAAAACTACTTAGACTGAGTCAGACCATTAATCTATTTGTTCGCTTTAGGTGGTGGTGGCGGCTCTACAGGGGCTTAGACAGAGGAAGCAGTTTTATACCAAGATCATTTGTCCATATAACATAATATTGCCTATACTGACTGGCAGTTACCCTTCCACAGTAATCTTTCATGGCCCTACCTGGAGATGTTAAGAAACCTGGAACCTTCTGTATGCAAAGCACCTGCTCTGCTAGAGAGCTACAGCCCTTGTTACTGATGCAGAAAACACAACCTCCGCAAACAAACCAGTTCACCATACTCAACACATGCATACCAGGTTGCAAGAACAGAGCACTATCAAAGGAGAGTCTTTGTTAGGCACTTAGTAGATCTAAACAGGTATTTGTTCCTGCACTTCTCTGCTTCAGCTATGCAATTTCTTTGATGCTACTCTCCTTAAATATATTCAGAGAAACCACTGTGCAAGCTGGCAGGACGGGGAAAGAAGCCTTTCAGGCTGTCATAATTTTTAATTAGCCGCTTTAACATTTGCCTTCCAGGAAACATGAACATTGAAGAATATTTCACAAGGATTAGCTACAAAGGCTCTCCCGAAAAACTGGATTTTGGAACCTTAGCGGCGATCTTCCAGCACCACATACGAGCTGTGCCCTTTGAAAACCTCAGCATCCACTGCGGGGAGACGATTACTCTAGACTTAGATCATGTTTACAACAAGATCGTGAAGGAAAAACGAGGGGGTTGGTGCATGGAGAACAACCAGCTCTTGTCTTGGGTTCTGAAAAAGCTGGGATATAACACCACCATACTGGGAGCT
Source organism: Podarcis muralis (assembly GCF_964188315.1). NCBI lineage: Eukaryota > Metazoa > Chordata > Lepidosauria > Squamata > Lacertidae > Podarcis > Podarcis muralis. The sequence goes on along the minus strand of NC_135661.1, from coordinate 38,100,832 downwards.
TATGTTTACAACCCGCAGCAAAACACCTATGCCACTCAGATGACCCATCTCATCATCAAGGTGGTCATTGACGAGAGGGCCTACATCGTTGACGCAGGCTTTGGTGTCTCCTACCAAATGTGGCAACCGTTGGAGCTGGTGTCCGGCAAAGACCAGCCACAAATGCCTGGGATCTTTCGTTTCACAGAAGACAACGGTATTTGGTACTATGAGAAAATAAGAAGGAAGCAATACATTCCCAGTCAAACCTTTGCCAACTCAGATCTCTTGGAAAAAAGGGAGCGCAGGAGTATCTACCTGTTCAGCCTTGAGCCAAGGACGGTAGAAGACTTTCGGTTCCAGTGCTCCTATCTCCAAACATCCCCAGATTCCGTGTTTACCAAGAAATCTATCTGCAGCCTCCAGACAAATGATGGGTTTAGGGCTTTGATTGGATGGACACTCGTGGAGACAAAATTTAACCACACGGAAGGCACAGATCTGGTGAAGCACACAACGCTGAGCGATGACGAGGTGGAGAAAACACTGAGAGAGAAATTTGGTATAACTCTGGAGAACAAGCTTGTTCCTATTAACATCAAAGCGACGTATACCATCTAGTGTAGAAAACAAAACACAGCACAATGTTATGCAATTGCAACAAGCTTTACCATCTTCTTAAATCCATCATTCTGTAAATTGCAGTTATGATTAAAACCTGTCCATAAGCTGTAAGCACCCCATGTTAGGCAGAAGAGGATAATTGTATATTGTGGGGTTTTTTTCACCAGCACTGACAACCCTGTAGATGCAAACCAGTGACTGCAAAGTACTTAACATGTCTTGGATAATGAATTTTGAAACGATTTAAGCACTTCAAAATGGAGGAATCTGCATTTCACATTTTATTAAGTTACATGGATCTGAATTCAAAGCAGGACTTGCTCCGATATGTACCCAGAACTAATGTGTGAACGAGGGATACTCCAGTCATTTCAATACAGGAAGCTCGTCTAAAGGAATGTTTTTAAGCAAACTGCCATCCTTTATTAACATAAAATGGGGCAGCCCTACAAAGGATACACTGCATCCATGAAAAAAATGACTCATTTGGGCTTATTAACTCTAAGGAAATGGGAATTTTAGAATTCAAATATCTTAGCTGCCAACAAACTAGTTCACATTAAAAGCTACATGACCTAAAATGTTAGCAACAGACTGAACTCACCCTCTCTTCTTACCCCTAGAGTCTAATGCTGATCATCTTTTACGGAGCTCTGCACAGGTATTGTGAAAGGGAAGCTTTAATTAAAATACTTCATATACTCATCTCGGATTTGTGAGGGCACATACTTTAGACGAACACAATGTTTAATATAGTGAGCAGGCGGTGAAAATCCTATGTGAAGCCTTAATCTGAAAAATATGGATATTGATATAATTTTAATTACACGAACTAATATTGACAGAGGCTTTTGCTCCAGTCTCCATTTATTTCTGTTCATATATACACTGGTAACACTTGTGAGAGTTATACTTAAGTCACCAGCGCTAATGAAGTCTTGGTCTGTGTAGTTCCCCCACCCGCTTTACGGATCTGCTATTACAGTACATGGCTTAAAATCCCTCCAAGCCAATCAAAAAATCCTTCAGCTTCATATCTCTATAGACTATTTTGTATGTGGCTTACTGCACAGCATGTTCTTATTGGAGAAATGGCTTTCTGGTCCTTATGAAGCTGTCCATGTTTTGGGGGAATCCACCCACCCATTTGGAATGTTGGACTTAAAAAACAACAACAACAAGAGCTTCTGCAACAAAAATTAAATTCCATAGAAGACAAAGAGAGAAATGTGCTTCAAATGTTTAATTCTGATTTTACAACTCCACGGGGTTGAGGAGAACTGCGAAATGCCTGGAGGATCAGGCCTGCTTCCACTGTTTATTCATTTCCACTATTTAAGTGAATACAAGTGGGTGAAAGTCCCAGTAAAATTTTACTTAGCAAGACGGGATATATACCACCTTTATCTTCAAAGGAGTTCAAGGTGGTACACAAGGTTCTCCTCCTCCCCATTTTATCCTTACAACAACCCTGTGAGGTTGGTTAGGCTGAGACATGGTGACTGGTCCAAGGTCACCCAGTGAGCTTCATGGCTGAGCGGGGATTCAAACCCTGCTCTCTAGTTCAACACACTAACCATTGCACCATACTGGATCGCAGTTTTAGATACTTTGGGGCTATTTTAGGAGATGGGACGTGTTAGACTGCCCTTTTAAGCATATCAATATTTTCAGCTTTTGTTTTGGCTTTATACTGGCTTTAATTCTTGCATTAAAATTTTGGCATTAAAAGTCGTTCTGAGTTTAAATTTCATTTTCAAAAAGTGATGAATAATTCCTAATACCATAGCTAATATTAAGAAAAGAACAAGGACAACAACTTTTCCTCCGCCTAACTAGGCTGCTGAAAGCTTGCAGGTGGCGGAGAGCTGGAAAGGTTTTTACGAGAAAGGACTTTGAGCTCAGTTCCAGTAGAGAAAACAAATTTCTGGGTTGAAATACACTCAGATGTATCCTCTCCCTCAATTCTGTGTTCACCCCTCACTTGACCCGAGGTAGTAGACCTCGCTGAGTTCTGGCAGGGGAAAGGGAGGGAGGGTGGAGAACACAAACTAGATATTGCAAGCTTGAAGTCCACCAGCACCTGCTGTAAACTACAGCAACAGAGACCAAAGTCTAATTGCATTTATGGATCAGTGAAGTCAAAGAGACAGGATTCTGCCAGGATCAGCAGAATTGGACATTTCTACGATTTGAAAAGCTTCAGTACAAAATGGAGGGGGGGGGGAGGTGGCAGGGAAGCTCTGTAGAAGAAGGGCTCTGGAAACATCAGCCAAAGGAATGGTGAAAGGTTCAACTGCATGGGTACAAAACCGTGATGAACTTTATCGCCAAATTCAGACCATAACACATAACAAAGTCCTTCAAAATGCATCTCTCTGAGACACTGCATTATGCCTCCTGGGCTGCATTCACGCAGCAGTTTCTTCCATTTCCCCCTTTTCGCATTATATTTGAGCTTGCAGAAATGATTCCTTACATTTCCGGAAAACTAATGGAATACGGTCAGTGCTTTTCCCCCCCTAGGGGACCGTAGGGGTACGCATACCCCTAAACATTTTGTGAATCTAAGTTTGGCCTCATTGAGGGGCATTATTTCAGTATGAGTAGGAAAACGAGTTCCCTTAAACATTTTTTTAAGGAAAAAAGCACTGACTGTTGTGCAAGTTTAGGTCTCATTTCCCTGTGATTCGATTCCAGAAAAACATCTGTTTGCAGCCCCCTTAACCCAGAATATCACAGGAGTAAAGTGACACAATTTGGGGGTGGTATTCCAGAATGTGGCACTTTCCTATTTTATTTTATTTTTATGGGTAGGGGGCAGGATCATGGGGAACAGAAGCATGTGCGGAAAGTGTGGGGGAGTAGTGATGTCGTCCCATGACGCTCATTGTTGTGTCACACCATACAGACTGATGTGAATGAAATTTAGGGCAACATGCTGGTATATCCGTCAAAAAGCCACAGTTTCATTGCACAACAACACTAGCATTATAACCAGGAAAATTAATGTATTTCAGAAGGCACCCTATGGGTTTCACTTAGTTAGTTTTGGCAGCCAGGATGTCAACGCAATTGCTGCTGCTGTCCTTTGAAGTGTCAGCAAAAATAAAAACGCAAGAAAAAGAAGAAGTTGTGACTCCACCACTGCTAAGAATGACACACACACACACACACACACACACACACACACACACACACACACTTTTATCATCCCCCTGGGAAAAAATCAGTGAAATGGTCCCCTCAGTTTATGCTCACAAAGGGGGTGGAGGATTTTAAGAGGCTACTTGGACACAGTTGTAGCTTGGATTGCTGGTGACTAACAGGGAAACAAAAACCCTCTCTACTTCCCCCCCCCCCTAAACAGGACTTGAGTCATAAGGGAAATACCGTATTTTTTTGCTCTATAAGACTCACTTTTTCCCTCCTAAATAGTAAGGAGAAATGTGTGTGCGTCTTATGGAGCGAATGCAGGCTGCGCAGCTATGCCAGAAGCCAGAACAGCAAGAGGGATTGCTGCTTTCACTGCACAGCGATCCCTCTTGCTGTTCTGGCTTCTGAGATTGAGAATATTTTTTTTCTTGTTTTCCTCCTCCAAAAACTAGGTGCGTCTTGTGGTCTGGTGCGTTTTACAGAGCAAATTTATTCATTAATGAGTAAGAATGGCAAAGTGGGGCATGTTCAGAGTTGTTCTCCTCAAATGATAGTCAATAAATCATTTCCTAGCTGAAAACACATTTTTTTCAAAAATTGGGAAAGGGAAGGGAGACGCTGTACAATCATTAACTTTTACTCCTGATCGGTAATGCTTTGTGGCCAGATTTTGAGTAATTGACCCAGCAGCATTTAATTAGCTCTGGAAAGATAAAGAAGCTAACACATCAGATTTTTCTGACAGTAATAAGACCCCCTTCTTAAGTTAGAAAAAAGCCTTTATCTTTACACATGTGATCCGCCTTGAATAGCTAATAAGGTATTTTTGAGACCAAGGTTTTCATCTGTTTATCATAAGCGCAAAATACTCCAGGCATTGAGCTACTTACTTTTTGTATAATTGAGCCTGGGGCCTTGTTTCAATTAACTGTCCAATTCCATCCTGCACTGGATCCAACCCTATTCCATGAGCACAAGGCCACTGGAAGGAATTCAATCCATAGTCTTCATGTACAAATAAATTTAATAATTGCCCAAAACTCCTTAACAGTCAATAGAAGACATACTTCTATTTGTTTTTTGCTATTATTTTTACTGGTGAAAATGTTGATAAAGGTAATTAAACAAAATCAAACATTAGCCCAAATAAATTTATTGAGATGTGAAGCTACAAGAACAGGTGACTCTGCCTTCCCTCCCTTCTCTCTTTTACGGGTCACAGTTTTAAACAGGCAAAAGTATTGGGGCGAGGACCTTAAAACTGCCCTAGAAAATTAAAAATACACCAATAAAAATATTTTTCAAGGACATAAATCAATTACGTAAATTAACTTTTTAAAAAAAGAAATATACTTTCTCAGCAACTTCCTGTTACCCTAGCAATATGTATAAAGAATATATATATATATATATATATATATATATATATATATATATATATATAATCACTATCTTATAACAGGGTTGCAACTCACCTGGCTTTGACACACACTGCATGCAGTTAAGATTCATAATCTAAAGCTGTCCTCAGCCACGTGTGACAACCTGTCTCTTCATGCAGTGCTCAGTCAGTGCTTGTGCTCTTAAATGCCTATGCTAAAAACTGTACAGAGATCAAGAGTATGTAAAATGTTCATTTATGTAGCTGCCAACTCCAAAAAATAAAAATAAAAAAATGCACCAGTCCCAGAGAGACAAAGAGATCCAGGGATTTATAAAAATAACTCGTATTACCATGGTCCAAAATAAAATTTCCCCACTCTAAAGTGCACAGAAAGCATCCAAGTGATTTAATCTTGAGGTTTCAAAAACATTTTCTTTGCTTTGGTAGGCCTTGTGTTGCTGTTTTCATCCTCTTCTATGTCTTCCACCATGTGCCGGTTCCTCTTCTTTAAGAATTTCTTCCCAATAGTTCCCACTAAAGTTTCGTACCTAGAAAAAAACCACAATAAGTTAAGGAAAATACATTACCATTTGAGAACAAGACCGTGGCTCTTCCATCTCCTCTCATCCCTCCTCATTGTCCATGCTTCGCTGGGGGGCTGATGGGAGCTGGAGTTCAACAACACCTGCAGGGCCACCAGTTCCCTCTCCTTGCCTTAAGGTCTTTGAAAGCAGTAGCAGCAAAAGTGGCACCTTGCAGATGTTGTTAGGCTCCAACTCCCATCAGCCAGTACAGCCAGTGGTCAAGGGTGATGAAAGCTGGAGTCCAAAGTACCTGGTTGGGAGAGGATATTGTAGATGACGATCGCCTTCTGAGGCCCTCCACAGGAGGTCTGGAGGGTGGCAACATGAGAACAGGCCATATCAGTGGCGGCTCCCCACTTATGGAATGCTCTCCATGAAAAGGCTTGCTTGGCACCATCATTACATATCTCTAGGCTCCAGGCAAAAAACATTCATTTATATAGCCTTTGACTTTTAACTATTAACTATTGATGGCCCAATTATTGCATGGGCGGGCTATTTTAATGCAGGCTTTGGGGTGTGTATTCTTTTTTCTTTTTTTGCATAAAATATTGTAAGTTACTTTGATCTGTCAAAGAAAAAGAGTGACTAATAAATTTAATAAATAATAATAATAATAATAAAAGGCAGAAGTGAGTCAGACGGCCCAGTAGTTTGATTTGGGAGTAACAAAGCCTTCAATCAGCTATTATCAATGTTAGCCAACTCACTGCACAGCCGGAATGGAATGAGCTTCCAACTAACCCTCACCTGAAGCATCTTCTACTGCAGGTGTACCACTTTAAAAAATAAATAAATTGGTGGTTACTATAGAAGCTGGGGTGTTGATTTATTGGTATTCCTCTGCAAGTTTTAAAAGCGAACATACAAATGGATTTCAACAAACATTTTTCTATAAATGGTTATATATTATTCCCTTGGAGCCAACCCCCCACCCCCCGAAATGGATGGCTATAACTTGCAATAAGTTACTATTGATGTAGCTGACTTCCAGCTAGAGTGCCTGGAGAAAGCAGGTTATTTTTAAAACAAACAAACCAAAACCAACAACTCATCAGATCATCTCACTTCCACTATAAAATACTCTGTTTAAGAAACAACAGCACTGCACACAAGAAGAAGTGCTTTGTATGTCAAGCATGTGGTTGTTTGGGAGGTTTCCACTTTGTAAGGAGAAAAGGCAGCAACACATCTTCTGGGTAATGTCATCTGTGTCATAAATGGTAATGGTTACCTTCTGGCCATTTCTTCATCCGATACATCAGCCTCCATTGCATTATCTTCCTCTTCGATTTCTTCTGTCTTGTACTTTGAGTTCATCTGGATCATTAACTTCTGAAAACGAAAAACTGGGTTATCAGTTTCAAGCATTGCACTCCTTGAAGAATGTCAAGGGGACAGATTTGACAATAAGACAAACGACCATTCCCCCTCCTTTTTCTTTTTAAAAAAGATGGGCACAGGCAGAATGTAGATTTGTGCATATAAGATTGTAACCCTTCCTTTGCCTTTATTTTATTACAACTATAGCCCACCTTCCTTCCATCACAAAGCCCATGGTGGGCGGTCTCCAATGAAGTAGTTCTGCTAGGGCAAGGATCTCTGCTTCAGCAACAGAACTTGCCCTTGCTCTCATCTCCCTATACACCTCCTCTCACTGAAATGCTCTGGAACTTGAAAAGAACCCCCAGAACAGATTTTGGGGGCACATGGTGGGTGGAGAGGGAGAACTGCATCTTTGGATAATCCCAGTGTTTTCTAGGAAGTCTTCCAACCAGACGACACTGAGCACACTGAACCCGGCTTAGATCCAGCAAAGTGGCCGGCCTTCTATCCAGCTGTATAATGTAGACCTGAGTTAATACAATGTCAACCAAACAAGAGAGTGTCACAGCACCCTAGACAGATTTATTTTAACATACAATTTCATGGACTAGAACCAACTCGTAGCCTCCAGTCCATGAAAGTCTACACCACAATAGATCTGCTAGATCCTTCTAGGTGCCACAGAACTATTTCTCGTGTGTGTTTGACGAAGCAGACTAAAATGGCTATCTCTTTGGAATGCATCTTGGTGTAGCAGAGAGACTGCCTGAGCAGTAGCATCCTCTGATCAGAAGTCTTTCTCCAGGTAATCCCACCTTCAGAAATGAGAGGCAGCTGGGGAGAGAGGGCTGTAGTGGTGGTCTCTTCTACTACAATTTGTTAGCATATCTGACCCAGAGTAACAGGCACTTTTGCAGTGCTTCAGAGTATACAAAGCGTTATATATATTTGTATTGATGAACGGTATGGACCAGTTGCCTTTGGCTCATCCTCAGTTACCACTTAGCAGCAGCCAATCCATCAGGCTGCAGCCAAGGGAGAGATAGGAAGAACAATCCACTTTATTGACTCTACCAAGAGATCCACTTCCTTTGGCCACACCTCACTTTGAGCAGTTTTCATCCCATCATGTTGATGAGAGAATTCAACAACTTTAAGAAATGTGCCTGAGCTTCCTTGCTTTCTTTTCCTCTTCCCGCCCCATGCCTTTTTCCTTTTGTGTCTTTGTAAGCCTGGGGACAGTTTTCTTCTCCTTCTTTCCTCTCTATTTATTTAACTGTAAACCACTCTAATAGCTTTTTTGGCCGAAGAGCAAAGTAAAAATCCCAGTCCTTTAAATAACTAAATAAACAAGCCCTGTAGGTATAATCACCCCTCGTATTTATGGCAGGGGATGGGGTTACGGATGAGAGGACCTGTAGCTAATCGTGGCAGAGGTGGAATCTGCAAGTTAAGCTTTCTGTGCTTTGAAAAAAAAGAAACATTAATGCTTCCTTGCTCACTCTTTCAACCATGATGCTACAGCAGACGCGGAAATGATAAAGGAGTGCCCTTGACAATACCTCCACTTCAGGGTTGAAACCTTTAAATGACATTCTGCCATACAGGAGGTCTTCACATGGCACAAAGCTTCTTTCTTCTATAATAAAGCTCCTGTAAATAAATAATAATAAAGCAGAAGTCTTAGAGAGAGTCAAGCAAGCAAGGTTACCTTAGCATTGTGGTAGGAGGACTGCCAGGAGATAAAGACTGACAAAGGAAAAGCCATAGCTCAGTGGCAGAGCCTTTGCTTTGCATCCAGAAGGTCTTGAGTTCAACCTCTGGAATTTCCAGGCACTTACTCATTTGGTTTATACACTGCCTTGTCAACATAAGGACCCCTGGGTGGCAAACACATAAATAATGGTATGTTTTTAAGGCATTCTAAAAACAGCTATGAAAGCGACACGGGTGGTGCTGTGGGTTAAACCACAGAGCCTAAGACTTGCCGATCAGAAGGTCAGCGGTTCGAATCCCCGCGATGGGCTGAGCTCCCATTGCTCAGTCCCTGCTCCTGCCAACCTAGCAGTTTGAAAGCATGTCAAAGTGCAAGTAGATAAATATGCACCACTCCGGCGGGAAGGTAAACGGTGTTTCCGTTCACTGCTCTGGTTCACCAGAAGCGGCTTAGTCATGCTGGCCACATGACCCAGCAGCTGTATGCCGGCTCCCTCAGCCAATAAAGTGAGATGAGCGCCGCAACCCCAGAGTCAGTCACGACTGGACCTAATGGTCAGGGGTCCCTTTACGTTTACCTTAAAAACAGCTACAAAACATTCTAAAAGCACTTAAAAACATTCTCTCAGCCAGTTTCCAGATTCCAGGGTTTCAAGAAACTGCGTCTTTCAGCCATCAAATGCCTGGGTAAACAGGAATGTTTTTAAATGCCTCCCGAACATCAACAATGAGCGAGGGAGACACAAATGGGGCACTGCTACTGAAAAGGAAGGTCGTGGGTTAATGTCAACTTGGCATCCTCCAGCAGTGGCACCACCAAGGCCTCACCTGCCGATGTTAGGATTCGAGATGGGCAAGACTCACATCTGAAACCCTGGGCAGCAGCTGACAGTCTGTGTAGATAATGCTGAGCTAGATGGACCAATGGTCTGATTCAATATACTGCAGCTTCCTATGTCCCAAGATGCTATAGTGTTTTAGAAGGCATTTCTGGTTTTGCTCCTCATTCATGGAAGGTGTGGGGGCAGGGGGGGCACACAACAAACTTACTCCTTTTCCTTTAGCTCCGGCAGATCCAGGAACCAATGTTCCTTGCTGATTATTTTCTTTTCCTCCTCTTCAAGCTGCTTTTTGGTTTCTGAATCCAAGCCCCTTTGCATGAACTGAAAGACAAGACGCATTTAAAAAAAGTCTCCTCCATGGGCAGAGAGTGCCGATTGTTTTATGCATGAAATATCTCCAAAATGCAATTTCTAGAGGGATGGCTAGTAGCAAGTGAAGAATTTACTGGGGCATAAGCATTTGTGGAAACCCCTGTGTGGGTTTTGCATATATAATCCAGGTGCAGAGAGAAAAGTAATGCTTTTTGACGAAGTGAGGTTGAAGGATCAAGGAATTTATTATCTTTCTCAAATATACCAATACTTGAACTCAGGTGGTAAGCTGTGATGGCTAAAGGGGCCACAGCTCAGAAACAGAGGATATCCTTTGTATGCAGAAGGTACCAGGTTCAATCTCCAGCATTCCCAGGTATAGCAAAGAAAGTCCTCTGTCTAAAAACCTGGAGAGAGACAGTCAGTCAGTGCACACAATATTGAGCCAGATTGTCTGACTCGTATAACGCAGCTTTCTATGTAAAATGGTTATTTAGAAAGCAGGAAGTATCAGCCTATCTGGGGAAGCTGTGAGTTTTACAGATGGAGAAAAAATATTCTGGAAAAGTAACTTAAGAGGGTAACCTGCCCCTCTCTTTCCCCGGAGAGGCCAATGAGAACTAAATATTCTGAATGCACATATACTGCTGAACGCTGGAAAGTATTTTAGCATTTCGAAAGAGCAGGGTCAGAAATTGTGGGTTTTTCTTAGCTGGTACCATCTCTTGCACCATGCTGTGTTTTCATATATATATTTTTGTTTAAAAAATTGTTGGCAGCTTTTCTCAGCGGTGCAAAAATTCATTTCAGAAATGCAGGGAAAGCATTATTGATGCACTGAGGTTCAGAAAGACTTCCAAACGCCCCAAGCAACTGATTTTAAGTATGCATGAACAGCTTTCATCTTTGGGAAGTATTGCTAAGATACTGAATGAGGGCAATTGAAGTCTCTGTTAACTATTTTAATAGACCAAGCATGGAAACAGAGGAGGAAAACACTTGTGCTTCAAGAGGACTAGAAAGGTCCTAACAGCACTGTGCAAAAGCTAAATTCTGCAGTCAATGTGGCATTCTGTGGTGCTTGTTCTGCAGACTTTATGTATAACTTTATATATATAGTGGTACCTTGGGTTAAGTACTTAATTCGTTCCGGAGGTCCGTTCTTAACCTGAAACTGTTCTTAATCTGAAGCACCACTTTAGCTAATGGGGCCTCCCGCTGCCGCCGGAGCACGATTTCTGTGCTCATCCTGAAGCAAAGTTCTTAACCTGAAGCACTATTTCTGGGTTAGCGGAGTCTGTAACCTGAAGCGTATGTAACCTGAAGCGTATGTAACCCAAGGTACCACTGTAACTCCTTGCTGAGTTGTACAAGGCCAGCACTGAGACTAAGGAGAAGAATGTGTCTGCAGGCAGGTAGGTGAGGCCTGGTGAGACCAGTGAGGTTGATGGGACAGCGCCTTGTTCACCCCAATGAACCACCCTCCACCACTTCTCAGAACTGGTGAAAAAGAGGGGAAGAGGAAAAGAGGGCGCCGCTATGGAGGATCACAAGTAAATGACGGGAACTGGTTACTCATTCAATCGTAAATCTCAATGGGCAAATTTCCCCTATAAGTACCCAGTTAACTATCATTATATTTATGTATAAAACAAGAGATTAGACACCAAAGAGCTACAGATAAAAATACCTAACCAGTTTCAGCAGCTGCAAGGCAATTAAAACTCTGTAAATGAGCATTTGTTTGGGCTTCCAGGGCCGAAGCACCGTGTCCTGGGGGAAAATATATCAAGCTGTGAAGAAGGAACTAAGGGTGAGAGAGACACTAAAATCCCCTGCTGATATGTGATGTAGCTCCATAGCCAGCAGGACGCGTGGGAAAGGAAGAGCGGGCGAGGAATCAGTGCTGAGGGGTATGCCAGAAACAAGCCAAAGGCCACTGCTAATTTGCATTTCATTTGCATACCAGTTGGGGTAAAACAACACACAGTTATGCTGAAACCTGTACAAAAACATATTGAGCTATATCCAACTAAGTTTTACTCAGGGCAGACCCACTGAAATTATGGCCCTAACCCACGCCTCCTGATTTCTATGGGTCTACTTCGAGTTGGACTAGCCATGGATGCAACTCATTGAACTGGAACTTGAAAATTCTTGATACTCAGACTTCGGAACACTGGAAGCTGTGTTTTGCCTAGTCAGATCATTGGCCATTTAGTTGAGTAACATTTATACCAGTTGTGGGCAGACTTCAGGCTTGGAGGATCTAGTTTGCCTCGTCATGTTTTGTTTATGTTCCTGGAACATAACCCAATATCTTCTACAATAAGCGTAGGCATACCAGTGGCCCCAGATAACACAGCCCATTGTCAAGGATGATGGGACCTGAAGTCCATCAACATCACGAGGGTCTCAGGATTCCTCACCCATCCCTGAGCAGACAGGTGGCCCTCAGTAGAAAAGTCAATGTGGACAGAGTTCCTGGAGAGTAGAATTTTTTTTGAAAACTACCTACTTAGGCAGTGAAAGACCTGCGATTTTTCTATGTCCCAACTAAACCCATAAAAATATCTAATCCCCGTCCTGCTAGCCAATGGTGTGATTGGTATCAGGAATCATTTCTTGAGTCAGAGAGGCTACGCTGGGTCTAAAGAGGGGAGATGGAAAGGGCTGGTGTGTGGCAAGGGAATTCATGAAAGTTATGAACTTTACACAGTTATGAACCATCTCTGGTCCCGAAAGGTCTGCAACCAAGATTCAGCTGTGCTTGCAGAAGTTGTGTGCAGTTCTATTCGCCTTTTTAGAGTCTCTTTGTTTCTTCAAAGCTTTAGAGTGTGTGCATTGGGGACCTAAAGGTTCACTTGACTCTCAGCAAGCTTTGCAGCGAGGGATTTGGGAAGACAACAGGATAGAGCCTCCAGCAGAAGTTGACTTGCTGATGTTGTTTAAAACGCTTTCCTGGGGAGCACTGGCAGGGAAAAAGGCCACTTTCCACTTTGATGTGGCTGCAGAAAAGCAGAAACCTTCCAGCTAGCAAACAGGGCAGGCTTCTTGCTCATAGAGAAGTCCCAGATAAGAAACCGCTGGGCTTTGTTAATAATTACGGCCCAGCACTAGCAGTTAAAATAAAGAAATAAATACATGCATTCACAGCAAGTTGTTTTCAGACAACTTGGGGTTGAATCCAATGAACCGTGTAACTAGTTCATCGTCTCTAATATTTTACAGTTGAATCAGGGACATACAGTGGTACCTCAGTTTAAAAACAGTCCTGTTTACGAACAATTTGGTTTACAAACTCCGCAAAACCGGAAATAGTGTCCTGGTTTGCGAACTTTACCCCGGTCTAAGAATGGAATCCGAACAGTTGAAGGGCACTGGCAGCGGGAGACCTCATTAGGGAAAGCGCGCCTCTGTTTAAGAACGGTTTCAGTTAAAGAACGGGCTTCTGGAACGGATTAAGTTCGTAAACCGAGGTACAACTGTACTTGGGTACTTCTTATTCCCTAAGAAGAACAGTTTCGCAGTTCCAGCATCCCTGCCTAAGAGCACAGCCCTCCACCATGTGCAGACTGCAAATGGATCATTTGACACCTTCCACATGCTACATTTGCTAATGGCGCTGCAACAGAGTGCCCGGTAGTTTCTGAAGCAGGATGCAGCAGCTAAATGACTGTAACAGGCAGTAAACTATAATAGTAAAACGAACCACCTGAAGATAGGCTTTGCATTTTGAGAGTTGCAGGTGAACAAAGGAAGCTGTTTTATAGAAGGGGGGACCATTGGTCCTTCCAGCACTGACTGGCAGCAGATTTCTTGGGGTTTCAGAGAGGGTTATTTCCCAGGCATAACTGGATCCCAGTTCCTGGAAGCCACGGAGGGGGTGCTCTTGTGCTCAGGTCCTGCTTTCTGGTTTTTTGCTCTACCTAACCAAGTACATGTAAGTCATGAGATAGAACTGTGTTACAGTCAGCCTTTGTGTCAAAAGCAAGGAACAAAGGAAGCAAAAATTTTGAAAGACAGTCAGAAGTGGTGGTGGAAGAGATGTTTTAAAAAGATGTCTCTCCCCACCTTCCACCCTGGACAGCAGGAGTCCAGAGTTATCGGCATGGTGAGTTTTTTGACATGCATTTTCACTCTCTTACCCACCACTGTCATTGTAGTTAGGAAGTCTCTTTGTATTTGTTGCTAACTGAACTACAAAATGAAGCTGATCTCCCTCAAATGAACACAACTCATGTTAATGGTATTACTTTGGAGCACATGGCCTGTGGAAGTGTTCCTGACTGATCTTAGCCATGGTTGGTCAGAAGCCCCAATGATCTGACACAGTAAAATTCACTTCCAAGTAAACACGATTAGAGATTAGGGCTCTGTCCTGAGCACGCACCACCAAAAGCAAGGCTTAATTCTGAATAAACAGGACGATCATCGCACTGCACCCACAGTCATTTCCAGATAACCTTTTTTAATTGCCTTCTGATGTAGAGCTACCCCTGGTACAATGTAAACTGTGGCAGACTAAAAATATTTTCCTTTCCTCCCTTTCTTGTTTAAAAATAATAATAAAAAATATCGCCTTGCTTGTTACATGAGTTGAAGGTAATTTTAATCTCAAAGATGAAGATAAAACAGGAACGGCGCAACCACAAAACTGAAGCAAACAAACCATGAAGGCCTGGCGATATTGAGTTATAAATACTTAATGAATATTTATATTTTTAAAAATTAATGGCAATTAAACTCAAGATGTTGTTCCCTGGAAGCGGAGCGATCATCAATCACACTGCCGTGTTCTTCTTCCACTGAGTTGCGTGCTACATTATCGAACAGCGACGGAGCCCATTAGCCACTGAGCCGAGACTAATTCCACTAAGGGCTTGACACTGGATCCGCAAATCCAAGGGCGATCGCTAGGTCAGGGCTTTATTCATCTCTCTCCCCCCCCCAACCTGCTGCACAATTACACTGAGGAGTTGTGGGAGGGAATTATGAGTAATATTAACACAGTTACAGCATTACCAGTCAATGCAAACCTCTAGCCAGCAAAAGAACAACATTTAGGTTGGACAAAATCCAATAAAACTGAGGGCAGATCCACACCATACATTTAAAGCTCACGACTTCTCCCACATCCCACATGGAATTCTGGGAACTGCAGTTTGTTCAGAATGCTGGGAATTGTAGCTCTGTGAGGGGGAAACAAGAATTCCCAGGATTCTTTGGGAGAAGCCATCTGCTTTAAATATGCCTTCAATGTGCTTTTGGGGGCCATGCAAAAGCTCCCCCCCCCCCCATTCTGTGGTGATTATGCCATGAGAGGATATATTTCTTGATCTGTTTCTCAGATTGGATTATTTTACTGTGTTTTAACTTTGGATTTTTATATTTTTCTTTCTGTCTGTTATGTGCTGTTTTATATTGTACATCACTTTCCAACACATTGAACAAGGCAATTCATCAATCTAATAAATAGATTTGTTAGTGTGCATACAGCCCTATGTTGCATACAGCCTTATGCATGCAAACATGTTTGACCCCTGACATCTCCACTTTATAAAGTATTAAGACCACGGGTTGGAAACCTGCGGCCCACGGGGGTCGTTTAAATGGCCCCCGAGCCGCCCCCGAACCAAGCCACTCGGCAACTACCGGTGCGCTGCACTAAAGTGGCACAGCACACAGCGAGGACTTGCTTCCGCAGCGATGGAAATCGCATCTGCGCAGATGCCAGAAATCGTATCTGCGCATGCACATCCGACCTATGGAGCGATCGCCACGGGAGTGAACTGGCCCAGGCGAGGTAAACCTTGCCAACCCCTGATTAAGACCAAAAGCTGTTCCGGCCTAGTCAATAGAATAGGCAGATATTTTGATGTAGCATGTGCAGTTTCCTATATCCCTAAGTTCTGGTGCTTTCCCCTAGAATCCTGTATACTTCAGCTTAGTTCAAAAGCTCTGGTGGCCTTTGTTCTTACTCTTAGTGAGCACAAGCACAATCCAAAATCTGTGACATTACATTTACATCCTACGTTTCCTCCAAGGGTTTCAATGTGACACATTGCCCTCCTCCTCCCTATTCTATCCTCACAAGGGAGGGAGGTTAGGCTGAGAGACAGTGACTGGCCCAAGGTCACCTAGTAAGCACCATAGCCAAGCTTGGATTTGAACCCTGGTCTTAGGATAGGTTCACCAATATATTCCAAGCTGTGTTGTAACTAGTAGGCGGCAGGGGATAAGGCCACTGTGTATGTGAAGTTACTGCTGAATGGAAAAAATCAAACAAAAGTCACAGAACTGGAACCACCATGGATTCTGATATTATCAGTTTGGCTCTGATAAAACATTTATACTGAAATGGAGCTTGCATTGGTAACATCAAGGATAAATGTTGCACTTTCACTTTAATTTTGAGCCACTGCATTTCAGACTTTCTGAACTCCACACCTAGTCCCTAAAACTTTTATCAGCCACTCCATACCAACCATCTGTTCTGTGGGTGTACAGAAATCTTCGTGCATACTTAATATTGTGTTGTAACCTAACACCTTGGTAATAAACCGTTATTGAAACTACTACTTCTAAGAACACAGTATATACTTTTCTTTGAGCACTGAAAAAAACTTGATATATGCTTCCCACTGAAAACCAGTCAAACGCATACCCCAAAATCTAAAATTTGTAAGAACACCTTGCAAAACAGGTCTGTGAAGGCAGGTCAAACCTCCATGCACCTTAACTTAGGTTAGGCACTTTAACTTAAGCATGACCTAATTTGTGTTGCGGTTCAGCCCCAGGTTCCAATTTATTTCAGTCCCTGGAGGCTAGAAATCATGGAGGCTAGAAATCATTCTAGCCCTGGAGGCTAGAAATCATGCCTCTGAGCATGGGCAGAGAGCATTTCCAAATGCTTGCCCTACCAGAAGGAACCTGAGGTGTCCTAGGAGAATTATACTGAGGCAGGTACTGGTGATCATGCTTGACCCCCGGCACCTCTCTTTTCCAAGCTACAGCGCGCAGATGGGGCGGGGGGGGGTCTCCTTCTCCGGCTCCACCCGAAGCCCCTCGACTCCTCTCGCGTTGCCTAAGAAGCCATTCGGCTGCGCTCGGCTTCCCTTTCCCCGCCCCGTTCGAAACACGAAGCCGTTCGGCTGACCTTTTCCCCTCAGATTCGATCCGACCTGTCTCTCCCTCGCCTATTCCCGAAGCCGCTCGGCTTCCTGTCGTCCGTAAAGAAGCCGCTCGGCTGTAATACCCGAAGCCACTCGACTCTCTTCGGCTTGTCACCCGAAGCTTTTCGGAAAGGAAAGAATTGGCCCCGCCCCTTCCCGAAGCCATTCGGCTCGGTTTCCTTCGGCGCCCGTTCATATAATCTCCACAGCGTGCTCTTACCTTCATGCGCAGCAGATTCTTGGACAGCTTACTTTTCACGTCCCGAGCCATGGCGGCGACAGGTTTCCGCCGAGGGGCACTTTGGCTCGCTGCTGACCTTCTCAGTCTTCCCTTGCACCCACCGGGCCGCGGCCTCGCCCTCCACACGCCTCAATCTACGGAGTGTTACTGAACATGCGCTGTCCTTTGCACGCATGCCTGGTACGCTCTCTGACGCCTTCTTGCCGGCTTCATGCCCTCACTTTGAGCCAGCCCCCACCCCCTTCCACTGACAGCGTGGAGGCTTCAAACGTGGAATCATTTCTAAGCAACGTGGATTGTGCAAAAATATTTCAACAAGTTAAAAAAACACAAAAAAACACAGATAGGATATTTTTCAGGGAAGAGAGGAAGGGCTGGCAAGGATGGAGCGTGTTTAATATCTTTATCTGTAGCCAGATGTGCCCTTTGCTCTTACAGTAAGAGTCTTAATAGCTGGCAAAAGAGCGATCACCAGGGCAGCATCTAGCTTCCCACACACAGTGCACAAACAGATGCCCCTGAGAAACCTGAAAGCAGGAGCTGAGTGCAACTGTTCTCTCCCCGCTCCTCTCAGCGACAGGTATTCAGAGGTTTACAGCTGTTGTGGCTAGTAGCCATTGACAGACTTCTTCATAAATTTGTACAATCCTCTTTTAAAGCCATGTAAGGGTCCAGGTCAAAGGGACACGGGTGGCGCTGTGGGTTAAACCACAGAGCCTAGCACTTGCCAATCAGAAGGTCGGCGGTTCGAATCCCCGCGACGGGGTGAGCTCCCGTTGTTCGGACCCTGCTCCTGCCAACCTAGCAGTTCGAAAGCACCTCAGAATGCAAGTAGATAAGTAGGTACCACTCCAGCGGGAAGGTAAACGGCGTTTCCGTGCACTGCTCTGGTTCGCCAGAAGCGGCTTCGTCATGCTAGCCACATGAACCGGAAGCTGTACGCCGGCTCCCTCGGCCAATAAAGCGAGATGAGTGCCGCAACCCCAGAGTTGGCCATGACTGGACCTAATGGTCAGGGGTCCCTTTACCTTTACTTTAAGGGTCCAGGTCAAACTGTAGAAGGTGGGTTAAGTAGGAAATTCTGACCAGCGGTTAATTCTGACCAGTCTTAATATTGCTACCTGCCTGCTCATGCTACCACATGTTTGTATAAAAAAGGGAGATTGTTGCAAGCAGGAGTTGAGTTTGCCCAATTCACTTCATCAGAAGTAGTCATATTAGGACACAGTAAGTGAATTCTGCCTTGTCCTCTTAAGTGCAACCCACCCAATAGGATTCCCCTCCCTCCCTATCTTTGCTTGACTTGGGGGAAACACTATTCTTAGTGCCAGATCAGGAACTGTAAAAACCAGTTAATAAACCACCAAGCTTTAATTGCCATAGCAAATAACATTCAGCAGATAGCAACACTATCGTTATAGTAAAAGATTCTGGAAGATGGTGATTTCAGACAGCTGAAATCTGTTCAGTAAGGCTCCCCATCTGGTTATCTTTGGGTGAAGGAAGGACACAATTGGATATTTGTACACTTTTTCTTTCTAAATGCTTTATCAAGATTTCCACTTTGTAATTACATGGAAAGATTGTGACTGGGTGGAATGAGGAAGTCTAGTGGGTCAGATGTAGCTAAGCTCTTCTTAGGGTAAACCCACCAGAATTAATAGATTTATGTTGGTCGGGCCCCATTCATTTCAATGGTCCTACTCTGAGTATTACTAACACTGAATGCAACCCCAGCTTAGATCACCACTGTCATATTTTGGCCAGTTCACTATATAAATAAGCCACTATCAAGTACGATTTTGCTCTCTTCTATTGCTTTGATAATATTTTAGTGTGCTTTTATTATACCTTTTGTTGGATTAATAATTTGGTTTTAGTTTCCAGTTTGATGGCCTTTGGGCCAAAAAAGCTGTATATAAATAAACCGTAACATATTGTTAGGCATAATGCTTAAAAAATTGTAGCAGAAATGCATTGACTCCTAGCAAATCTGAAAACAGGACAGTTATATATTTCTCTTTCTAACATGTGTGCATGTGTGTGTGTGTGCATGCCTTGCAAAATAATTGATGTTCATGCCAGCATCTCTTACCAGGATATCATTTTATGTTCTATTCTGTACCAAGAATGAGAATATAAATGGACTATGAACCTGCACCAGTCATAGGTAGATAGAAATTGTTGTAAGCCCAGATTGCGCACCTGGGTACTATCTGCCTTTTGCTACGCCAAGGCAGACATATGGAAAATATAACAGCTTGTGAAATATACTCAGAGTCGAGAGTGGATTTCATGCTCTTTATTCAGCTCATAGTGGTGAGGAGGAATGGAAGTTCCCCCAGAATGTCTGCTTTATATACATTATTTACACAATCGGCCCCACGTGATTGGCTAATTCCGGGATTCTCCTGTAGACCAATCAGGTTGCGGATTCACTTCCACCTGGAGCTGGATTGGGTGCTCCTGTGGTCCAATCAGACTGCTGCATTCTGAATCCTATTGTTCTAGGACCAGTCAGACTGCTGCATTCTGAATCCTATTGTTCTAGGACCAGTCAGACTGCTGCATTCTAAATCCTATTGTTCTAGGACCAATCAGACTGCTGCATTTTGGATCCTATTCAACTCAGTACATAACACCTTGGTTTCTCAAAACTATACAAGTCAGCAGCCGTTACCTGCATATAAGTTTGTTCTCTGCACTGGAGATAAGAAAATGGTGGATCATGTTTATGTCGTGCTCACATATCATATTCCCTACCTGACTGGTAGGAAAGTGCATTTCGGTTATACGATATAGCCATCTCCTTGTTATCCATGAGAGAATGACAATTGCACTCTGTATGCTTTTGATCCTTCTGGATTGATTGATCAGTAGATTTGGGGTAATGTATGTCTTGCACCTAATAGAGTTACATGGGGGGGGGGGAGAGTGATGGTTTCTGTCACCAAGGAGTTTATAATCTAAGGCTGCATACTTACCACTGGCCACAGCAGAAAACCATAGGATCAGCAGTGACTGGTGTCTATTGGGACAGGTTGGGGTGGAGGCCAAAAATGGCTTGAGCCAGAGCCAATGACAGACAGAACCAACTAATTATAGTTTGGTCCTCATCATCAAACCTTTTATTGGCATCACATACAAACATAAAAAACAAATCAATACAGAATTACCACTTCCCCAGTGGCACAAAACATTTACTAAAAGAAAGGAGGCAGAGCAGTCTATCGTCGTATCTCTAGGTCTCCAGGGAGATCAGATGTCTGCAGTGTATTTTGACGACAAAAAACCAAATAGAGATATTTAGCCACTAACTTGGTGAGCACCTGATCATTCCCCAGTAATAGAAAATGTATGACCTCCAACTCTGGTTTCCATTTGGGGATACAGAGTTGATCTAGAAATTGCTGACAGAGATCAGCATATAGTTTACAATTAAGAACCATATGTGTAAGGGTTTCCACCAGGTGGTCTTCGCATGGTCAAGTTCTTTCTCCTTCCACCCTGCCTGAGAACCTTCCCCAAAGGAGGTTTGATGAAATTGAATTTAACCTGGCCAGCGAAAATGCCCTTCTTTCTTGAGGGTTAAGCAGAAATTCAAGGTAATTGTGGTTAGTTTCATGTTCCCAAGAAAGTTGAAAATAAAGAGGGGAACCTGTTTTCTCTGTTGCTACTGTTAGTTCTTGGCGTTCAATATCCCACAACCTAGTTTTTATTATAGCCTTGGCAGATGACATTTCTCCTGCAGACTTCTACACTGAGACGAAGAAGGAGGAAGCAGATAGGCAGTGTTGCTCTCTGAACTGGATATGAGTAAGAAGGCAGGCAGGTGGGATTTGGTGAGGTTGGTAGGGCAGGGCCCCATTCACCTTGTCAGCATGGAACACCTTTGCTCTGAGACCTGCACTAGTTGCTAATCTGCTACTGGGCCAACTTAAAGGTGTTACTATTAGTTTATAAAGTCTTTAACAACTTAGGACCAGTGAGAGCGCCTTACCCCATATGTGTTTTATCTTTTTTGTAAACAGCTTTGAACGTTTGCTTGTTTGTTCTTTTTACTATAAATTTTATGAAATAAATAAAAGTAATGGACCAACCCCCACTGTTGTCTACAATGAATGGCAGCAGCTTCCCAGAGTTTCTTTCCCAACCCAAGTCTACCTAAAGATGCTAGAAATTGGACCTGGGACCTTCTGCATGCCAAGCATGTGCTCTGCCACTGAGCTGCAGCCCCTCTTTCTATCTGTGGCGCCTCCTCTTAGTCCTCATAAAAGCTTATTATCTTCAGCACATGCATGCATTCCCTGTTTCCTTTCCTTCTCCTGTCCCCCTTCCCTGTCCTCTTGTCACCCTCACGTTCTAAATTTAATCTGCAAACTCCCTGGGGAGCAGGGACCTTTCTGTTTTGCTTAAGCCACCTTGCAAAGTGCCACATGGATTGATTGGCGCTGTATATAAATAAGATTAGTTGTCGCCACAAAAGACAAAAAGGGAAAACATCACAGTCTATTTGTTAACTATAAAACTGAGCCTGCGCCAGCTGCACAGGTGCCGGCTTTGCAATTTCCGAGGTCAATACGCCTGCTCCCATGACTTTAATAAACATTGATGCTGCGGGCTTGTTTCAGAGTGATTGAACCACACAAAGATTATAGGTTATGTTAGCTGGGTTCTTTTTGATTCCTTTTTTTCTTTTCCAGAGGGGTGGATGGTGCTGATTGATTAAATTGTCATTCTTTTTTTAAAAGTTAGCTGCTGAAATATAACTCAGTATGGTTTTGTTTAAAGAGACAGCTTTTCCACATAAAGTGAACTAGCCTAGAATTTTTAAAAGAGGTGAGGGAAAGCATAACAATCTCAGTTTGTTCATTACAGAGACTATGTATCCACCATACATTTAAAACACGCTTTCCCCACAGAGAAGCCTGGGAAGTGTAGTTTGTTATGGGTGCCTACAATTATAGCTTCATGAGGGGTAAACTACAGTTCCCAAAATTGTTTTTGGGGAAGGGGGTTGATTTAAAAGTCCTTTACATTATTGGTATCTATGTACAGTGGTACCTCGAGTTACATACGCTTCAGGTTACAGACTCCGCTAACCCAGAAATAGTACCTTGGGTTAAGAACTTTGCTTCAGGATGAGAACAGAAATCATGCAGCAGCAGCGCGGCGGCAGCGGGAGGCCCCATTAGCTAAAGTGGTGCTTCAGGTTAAGAACAGTTTCAGGTTAAGAACGGACCTGTGGGTGTTTGTGTGAATATCCCTTGTAAATAAGAAAGAGAGCAGCAGCAGTTCTTTGCTTCTTAACTAAGTCTTGCGGAGCATAAGAACCTCATTATTTTTATATTTAAATATTTTGCTGGAAGCAGATAGGCAGGGTATAAATATATTATTATTATTATTATTATTATTATTATTATTATTATTACTACTACTACTACTACTACTACACCCCTGCTGGATCAAGCAAAAAGATCTTCTTGACCAGCACTCTGTTATCACAATGGCCAGCCAGATGTCAACAGGACCTGAATGCAAAAGCACTTTTCCCTCCATGAGTTTCCCAGCAACTGGAATTCAGAGGTATTTTCCCTTCAACTGTCGATGTAGAACATAGCCATTGTGGCTAGTAGTCACCAATAGCCGTATTCTCCACAAAATTGCCTAATCACTTTTTAAAGCCATCCAGGTTGGTGACCGTCACTGTCCCTTGAGGGGGGAGTGAATTTTGTGGTTTTAGTAGCTGAAGTGATTGCTCGTTCACTCCAGCCATCACTTCATATAACAATAATCAAGGGACCACAGAGAAATGTGAACATCCGAAAGAATGCTACTAGCTTTGCTAATTTCTGTCAGGATGAAGAATTTTCCCATTTTCCCATGATGCATTATCAGTGTTTTTAAACTCTGAAGTACTTCGTGAAAAGTTGAAATACTGATGCACTATGCAATTGTGCTAAATACAAAAAGTGCTGCAGCTAGAATCTAGCTCTCCATGATGGATCGCTGCTTTGATCCACTGTGGCAAATCCTATAGTAGCTAACACCTGTGTTGTTAGGCAGCTCTGGAAATCACAGCGGGGTCCTGATAAAAATACCAACTTTTAATGACTGTGGTGGATAGAAAGGCATTTTTTCCTGTATATATTAGTCAGCATATTGCCGCAGAGAATAAAATTGGAGTCAAGGTTAGCCATCACCAAGGAATGCCAAAATATTCCGCAGTTCTTTCTGAGTGGAAAAAAAAATAAATGTGCTGCAGAGTTCTTTTCTCTTCCTATTTTCAGAAAAGGTAAAACATTCCTTAAAATGATTGATATTGGAACATTAGAGCCAGCATACCTTCCCTTTCAATACAGCAGTCCCTGTGTGACAGTTTCCCTCATTTGCATAAGCAATTGACCTCTCATTAGCAGCTCATTAGAAAAATAGGTAACATGGCAAAAAAATCAAAACAAACCCAAACCTAACTGTGTTGAGAGAAATGTTTGCCTGTGAAATTTGAATCCAAATGATTTCAAACTGACTGCTTAACAAACACTTTGTGGATGTGTGTGCGCGCTTCATGGCCCTTTCAAAGTAGCTTAGGAAAAAAGCCCCACAATAAAACCACATTCAGGGGAAGTAGAAATAGCTACATTAGGACATAATGACAAACCATTGTTTATTGTGATGGGAAAGAGCCTAGCCCCCCCCCCCCCCGGTTGCTCACCGGCAAGAAGGAGTTTAGAGGAGCTCAGTTCACTTCTGGTTTGATTAACCACAGTTTGCTGTGTCGTCGAATCCAGACATACTAGCTAATATTAACTGTGGTTTGTTTGAAACAAGCCAACTTCAAACTGTGGTTTGTGTAGCTGGCTTGTTTCAAAAAAACCTTGTTTAAGGTAAACTTTTTTTCAACCCACAGGATTCGTTCTCTTCTGGACTACCTTTTCCGTGACATGTCAGTGCTGGGTGGGGCCAGAGGCAAAAGTGGGCAGAGCAAATAATATAAAAATTAGCTTTGTATAGTAGGCTTGTTTCTGTACACACACCTGCCTGTCCTCCATCTAGGCAAGCAGGAGACCTTATCATAGTTCAAGGACACATTCCACCCAAGCAAATACATTAAAAGAGGGAAGGAAACTGGGCCAGTAAGGGGAGTGGCCTGAGGAGAGAGTAATGTGGCTGGAGGGGGGATAACATAAGTTGAGTCCTGATGGCCAGACAGATGCTAGAAGGACCACATCTGGGCAGTGGCCATGAGGTCCCCTGGGGGTTCATAGTTTCAAAGCAGAGATGAATTGTGGCTGATTGAAACAAGAAGCTTCTAATCTCCTCCTCATGGCTGTATCAGAAAAGCGAAGAAGAGGAAGACAAATCCTAAAAGCTAAAAAGGGAGCGAATGGAAGGAGACTGGGGGGCCTTGTGAAAAAAGCCCCAACCATGTCCCTGCATCTTAAATCTGACATAGGTGATTCACACATGATGCACCGCCATCCCCTTGCTGCTACTTGCTACTGTCACGTAACACATACACAAACATTCAAACTACTCTTACCCATCGTTGTTTCTCTTATTTGAACTATTATCTTGTTAATATGCTGGTGCTTAACTTTACATTTCCAGTCCCTGACTAAATGAATGGAAAGGTCCCCATGCTGCTGCTGCTAAAACATGTACATTAGCAATTTGCAAACTCCCACAGAATACATTTCCATTTTTTACACATATATTAAAAGGGGTGGTGGCGGCAGTGGGAGAGATTGCAATCAGCTGATTTTGAAGTCAGAGCCTCTACTGATTTCTTGTCAGTTCTGTTCCACCCCAAATTTCCCAATCCTGGGTTTTCCCTCTTGCTCTCTTTTGTGGGACAACAACAAAAGCACTGATTATCTCTAACAGCACAGATCGCTTGGATCTTATCCATCAGCCTCCAAGAAAGGTGTCATTAGAGAGGAAAGAGAGTGAGATGCAAAATAAAAAATTCCCGGCCATGAAATTCTGTCTTGGCTGATGGAGCCACTTAGAATTTTCTTTCATTATGATCCATGATTGGCTTCATTGGGCCCAAACATTCTTAGAGGAGGTGGGTGGTGGAATACTTAGCCCTGAAACTCCCAACAGTAATAATTAGTAGTGCAATAGTAGTGTTAATTTCTAACGAGAGACACATAGGAGCTAACTGCTAGGGACCAAGGTCCCCTCGACCTCACCATAAAATATTTGAGTGGGCCAACACCTCCACCCACCCCAGTTGATGGACATTGCCATTCAAATGGTGTGTGCTGTGTCTTTGTGATTGATCATGCAGGGTGGGGCTTATCTGAGCCCAGCCCCCCCCCCCATATTTTATTCAACTTTATACCCCTGGAGATACATAATGTGGAGGGAACACAATACTTATGCTCTACCTCCACAGTTGGAAGCTGCAATGCTTCTAAATCCCAGTTGCTGAAAACCACAGCAAGAGAGGGTGCTCTCATGCTCAGATTCTGCTTGTGGGTTTCCCACAGACATCTGGTTGGCCATTGTGGGGACAACAGGATGCTGGACTAGATGGGCCATTGGCCTGATCCATCAGGCTCTTCTAAAGTTAACCCAGGCTGGATCTACACTGACATTTTTAACCCTAGTAGAGCGGTATTAGCTGAATAGTTCTAAAGTGTCACAGGGCATACCGTTAAAATAAAAAGCAGTGCTTTTTTCTTCTTCTGCGGGTACTCAAAGAAGAAAAGCACTGGTTAAAAGTGTGTCACTGTGCTGGTCCCGGGGGGAGGTTACCATGAGGCGTGGTCAGAGTCTGGTTCTGGGTCGAGGGTCTGGAGACTGTCCACCAAGGGCGAAGCGGGGTCCAAAGGAAGAAGCCAGGTGTGGTCGGGAACTCCGGAAGAACAGGTCTGGGTGCTGGCAGAAGCAGGTTTCCAACGACATTGCTCCCGCAACCTGGGACTGGGCTGTCTGGCCTTTATTTCCTCTGAGGCCAGGGGCAGTCCCGGCCCACAGGTGACCCGCCTCTCCTGGCCTTAAGGCGAGCACTCCTCCTGAAAGAACTCAGTTCCCTCCACCTCTCTGCCCTGAGCCTCTGCAGCTCAGGAGAGGCTGGAGGATTACTGGACCCAGGGGCAGCTTCACCTTCCCCTGTCAGGGCTGGGAGAGGCGCACCTGCAGGCAATGGACCCTCAATCACCTCCGGAGCCAGAGTGGATACATCTGGTGTCTGCTCCTGAGGATCCAGCACAGGTGCAGGCCCTTCAGAGTCAAGCCCCTGCCCCGGCTCAGCCGGCCCTGGAGGCGGGGACTCCTGTGCAGGCTGGGACTTCTCAGGTTCAGCTTCTGAATCAGACTCCCAGGCCATCACAGTCACTCACTATAACAACTTAATGGTGAGCACCTTTTTTTCCTAGAAAGTAAGCACTGGTTACCTTAACATTGTTCCTCTGGAGCAATAGTTTCCTTTACTGCCTGGTTCCTGGTTGCTGTGAAGAGCCCTCTGGGGTCACATTTTAATAACACATTATTAACATTCTTGGGGACGCGGGTGGCGCTGTGGGTTAAAGCCTCAGTGCCTAGGACTTGCCGATCGAAAGGTCAGCGGTTCGAATCCCCACGGCGGGGTGCGCTCCCGTTGCTCAGTCCCAGCGCCTGCCAACCTAGCAGTTCGAAAGCACCCTCAGGTGCAAGTAGATAAATAGGGACCGCTTACTGGCGGGAAGGTAAACGGCGTTTCCGTGTGCTGTGCTGGCTCGCCAGATGCAGCTTGTCACGCTGGCCACATGACCCGGAAGTGTCTCCGGACAGCGCTGGCCCCCGGCCTCTTAAGTGAGATGGGCGCACAACCCCAGAGTCGGACACGACTGGCCCGTATGGGCAGGGGTACCTTTACCTTTACCTTTACCATTCTTTGCAAAACGTAATGTGACCCTTACATTTTGATAATCATTCCTCAACTCTTCCTTAACGTTATAAATCATGAGTGTAGATCTGCCCCCAGAGTGTATAGGATTGCTAGTCACCCTAGTTGCAAAGGACTTCCCATGCATTTCAACAAGGCCCCTCCTCTCTCCTGACTGGGAAAGATCAGTTCTCAAAAGAAGCCCCTTTCCTTAGCAAAGGAGAAATGATGTGGTGCTGGGGCGTCCTCTTCAGTCAAAACCTACACACTGCTGCAAACTAGCTAAGGAGGGAATATCTAGACTTGAAAGAGCAAGCAGATATATTAAGAAATCCTTGAGGTTTAGCATACACACCCCAGTTTATTTTGTGCCTTGGGATTTGTTTGGCCTCTGAAAGAGAGAGAAGCATGACAGAAAGACCTTTAAAGAGGGTGGAGGACAAATACTTTCCTGCTGGTTTGATTATGTGTTTGTTAAAAAGTTGGGGGGGGGATCCACTAGTCTCTCAATAAATTTGAGATAAATAACAGCTAATTGGCTGAACGTGTAATACAGAGGCTTTTATTCTTGATACTCCTTGTGCCTCTGATGGTTCAAGTCACAGGTTTATGCTGCTGTATATCTCGCAAGTCATGTGTGCCACACGTCTTGTTCTCTCATTTCTTATGGTGGTACTCTCCATTTACACGTCTATAGCCCATTGCAAATATCCAGATAACCAGCTTTATGATTTCTTTTTGTGAATGTAACATGCCATACCAACCTTAGTGTGGTTTAGTTTGCATGTGCTCATTTCACAGAGTTCTATTTTGCTACAGTGGTACCTCAGGTTAAGTACTTAATTCGTTCCGGAGGTCCGTACTTAACCTGAAACTGTTCTTAACCTGAAGCACCATTTTAGCTAATGGGGCCTCCTGCTGCTGCTGCACCGCCGGAGCACGATTTCTGTTCTTGCCCTGAAGCAAAGTTCTTAACCTGAAGCACTATTTCTGGGTTAGCGGAGTCTGTAACCTGAAGTATATGTAACCTGAAGCGTATGTAACCTGAAGCATATGCAACCCGAGGTACCACTGTACATGGATAAAATGCAATAAAAACACTTTTAAAAATGGGGGTGGGGGGAGAGAGATAAAATTTACCGGGGATAGGCCTTTCCAGTGCCCAGCTACAGGTCTTCTGACAGTTGATATAAGGCAGCTTCCAATGTTCCTATGCTGAAGTCAGCAAGTAAAAAAAGAAAACAAACCCAAGCCCATTCACTTGATTTCAACAAGAAAAATAATTAAGCAGCAGGGTTGCGAGGGCGGGGGGGAACCAATCACTCAGCATGCCATTTTGTACGGTGGGAAATATTGTTCATTTCCTGCATAATTTAAGAGGTAGAGAGAGCTTATGAAATAACTGGCAATTGCATCAAACGCTCTTGTGATTAACAGCAACAAAGGACCTTGGCAGTTTGAAAGGGATATATATATATATAGCAGCATTTTGGTTTATAGTGTAGGCTGTCATATCATCTCCTTAAATTTTACAGCCTGGCGTGTGAAAAATGACTATCAAGTGCAGGATATTTGGGGGTGCAGGATAACATTTTGCCTAATGGAGAATTTTGACACAGGCAGACTGATTATTGCTTAAATGGATTGCACTCAAAATGAAATTAAAATTATTGCCTATGATTTACAGACTCCACCCCCCCCCCTTGCCACCACTACTACAAAATTCATTCATTTGTGTTTTTACCCCTTTGCAGGGCTATTTTTAATACAGCTTTGCCTTTACCTGCAGTTGGTACAGCTATTATCTATATTGAAATGATAGCCCATCTGCTAAATCCCAACAGTAACACGACAGTCTTGCTGTGCTAACTGCACTTTGTAAGTGTCAGGGTAGGTGCTCAAACCCCTTTAAGCATGGGCTTCTCTGAAAATTAGCCTTAGTTGTTAGCATATAGTGTGTTTATCTGAGGAGCAAGGAAAAGCAAATTCAGTCAGTTGGCATCTGGAATGAGTTTGATGATGACTTGAGCTGAAGGAAAAGATGGTGCCCTCCCAGTCTATGTACAAAGGTCCCTTCAGATTATAAATAAAAAAAGCGCCTGTATGATATTATGATGATGATGATGATGATGATGATGATGATGATGATGATGATGAGTGGCTTGTCCTTCCCACCTCACTTGGCTGGATACCATGTCATCCTAGGACAGGGAACAACAGATCTCTCTCTCTCTCTCTCTCTCTCTCTCTCTCTCTCTCTCTCTGTGTGTGTGTGTGTGTGTGTGTGAGAGAGAGAGAGAGAGAGAGAGAGAGAGAGAGAGAGATTTTCAGCTGAGCTGGTTCTTAGAGACATGGAGGCTTGTCTTGCCCTGTGCTGGACCCAAAGCTAGGGCTATATGTATACAATGCAGCCCACCAGCTCCCTTGGTTCCATAAACCCATCCCCAATGCCCCCTACTCTACATTATTCAAAACATCGTTCAGAATAGTGGTTTGTACAACCCACTGAGGAATTTAATA